>NC_140585.1:198815925-199255925 GCF_964204655.1 Triturus cristatus | reverse complement strand
GATGCATCAATTTTCAATTATAATAAAGAGAAAACTGACAGAGAAAAAATGCCAACTTTGTCAAAAATACCTTGGCCTGCTCCTAGCGCAAGCTATACTGTGACCAGGGGATGCTCTGCGTGGTACTCGGGACTAAGTGAGCCTGATAGGGTGTCAGTATCAACTCCGGGACAAAGATAATAACAATATATGCGGAGACAAAGGAATTACTCGACAAACAAAGGCCCTTCTTGGCCAAACACAAGCTACACCTAATCTCCGAGATCCAGATATTTTTCCTTAACATCCGAACCACACCCAGGGGCCAGGTGTACCATCTGTGTCACGACCAGCAGTCCAAGCGAACAACTTCTCTCATTCCTTTCAGATGAAAACAGTGTTAAGAAAGTGGTAGCACTGAGAAAACCCTTTTAGGCTAAAAAATAAGATTGAGGTGCCGGTCCTATATTACACCCAGGTCCCATGCGTACCATCTGTGTTCTGCCCAGTGGTCCAAGCGACAAACAACCTTCACCTTTCCTAGCCTGCTGACTATCGTAAAAAGATGACCTCCTCAGGAATGTCTCTGAGGCCGTCTTGCGACTACTCAGTTTGGATACACAAAACAGGTAACATGCCCGATTTCTGTCAGTGGCAGGGCGCACGGGTAACATTTTTGAGCTTTTTTTCCTAGTTTGTCATATACTGAGTTTAAGGTTCTGATGTATTCTCTAACCCTCTGTGAATGCGTCTTCAGATCGGACCTCCACCCCATGGATTCAGCAAAACTTCTAATCAGGTGTGGTGTCTGCTCACCTTCCTTGTCTGTCTGGGTGGGTTCCCCTTCCTTCAACTGCATTCGGGTCCAAGGTACTAATCCCTTCCTATCTGGCCTGCCATAATGTTGCTCGAATATTAACTTACCTTGAAAAAACAAAGTACAAGAGGCTTTTAGCAAAACAGGAACAGTTGGTTTAATCAAATACTTCGGCCTGAAGAACAGTTGCAGAAACGGGGTTTGAGGACTGTCTCAAATTACAATCGATCAGAGTGGTGTTTTATACATATCTTTGGACATCATAAAACAATTGCAGAGTTTCATTTCTTATTAAAGAATGTGGGACTTGTCTTTGGAGTCATAAATAATGCCACCTGATAAATGCAGGTGGTCCTCAACCTTGCATGGACACATCAGGGCCAGTGGATAACGTGTCCGGATGACCGGCATGAGGGGTGCATAATTGCTGTATGTACTGTGTTCTGATTGGCTGAGTGTTCATAACTTCATGTGGTATCTGACTTTATGGTATTATGAGAACACGCGCACTCCTCTGGTCCTGTGTGCTTTATTGGGGCCAATATCCCTGGACCATTGTGGTGTTGCTGCGCCTATCTGTGGGATTGTTCTGAGATTACTTTTCGCACGTTTGTCTGCCGGCTACGTGCCACCCCACCTGTGACCTGTCCAGCAGTAACCTCAGGCCTAGGTCTCAGAGCCTGTCTGACCACATATTTCTGAGTCTGGGTTGATGGAGAGTTCATGACTGGCGCATTCCACAAGTGATGTGATTTAATTCTTATACATGAATGTATCATTGTGCATATCGACATAGACTTTTACAATATTAAAAATGGCCTGCAATACAATGATCTTTCCCTAGGAATGTTGTCCCTTAGCCTTTCCATCAGAATCACCTTCACACACTTGTGGTCTAGTTGAAAGCTGTGGAACTATGTAGTCTGAGTTTTAGCTTTCGCTTTGCTGTGCTCGTGAAATCTCTAGTATGCAATATATCTTAAAAGGAGGCTCTTATCAGTTTCTATCACTGGATTACTGTGTTCATTTGCTTTTGTGTGGTACTTTATTAATTTTTATAAATCTTCCCCTGGCTGCCCACATTTGTGATACTTCTACTAAAGCTGTTCACACTGTTTAAGCCCTATTCACTGTCAAGATAAGATCTCTTCCCATGGAAAAGGCAAACCGCTTCTAACAGTATGATGGAATGCTTGCTTTCTAATACTTAGTTGTGTAAAGCAGATGCTTTAGCCTTAGAACGTTTGTGGCATTTCCTATTCATGCCTCAGTACCTCTCTTTGCACTTTGTAGGCGTTGTAAGATTTTTTTTTTCTCAATGCCCTCTATTTGGCCATTATGATCAAATTCTAAATGTTGTACGTTAAAAATAAAGTTAATATACAAGAGCTATGCTATATTTTACTACAAAACCGGCAGCCAGTTACCTTGCAGACTACACGGTATTGATTTCAGCGGGCCCAAAAGCTGTCAAAACTCCTCTAAACACATAATATTGCTATATCTGACTACTAAACAGGCAGTCACAAGTGCAGTTATCTTGCAGGTGCTAGGGTCATGATTTTCATGTTGAAGTAGTACTGGGCCAAACCGCGGGAGAAACTGCAAACTTACTGCTAGTCCAAGATGTGGACCGTGAGGTCGGGGGGGGTTAGGGACCAATATCCTACCCGTTGCATCCCGGTACCTAGGCTGGAGGTAGGGCGGTAATAATGCTGAAAAATAACAATAAAAAAGGTATGACAAGTCACATATATATGGGACACATATATGCCACACCAGGATGGCCATGGGTGGCCATCGGGATTGCTTACCTAAAATTATCCAAGGTCAAGCAGGGTCAGAAGGATTGTGGGATCAGTGTCTCACCCATGGCGTCTTGCTGGCGTTGCTCGAGATCGAGCGGAATAGGAAGAGAATCCTGAAAGTTCAATAGGGCTCAAGAGTCAAGAGTGCATGGTATTGAGACCGGGGGTGGACAGTAGTTGTCCGGAGATTGAACTTGCCTCAGAGTTCCTGATGTTCGTCAGGATAGAGCCAATGCACTGGAAACGGGAATCCAGGAACGCCGTGTGAGTGTGCCGGTGCCTGTAATGAATACGGAAGTGCCTATCAAGAGTGTGAATGCGTGTGTGGAGTGAAAACTAGACGGACGGGTAGGGAAGGTATGGAGACCTGTGGGCGCCATGTTCGGTGTTGTGATGGGTTAAAAACCGGTAGGGAATTAAGGGAAGTCTTGGTATTAAGAATTAAGGGAAGCCAGGAGGTTGGTATTTGTAAAACATATTCGGTTGGGCAGATAGGGAATGTGCGCGGGCGCCATGTTGAGCGTCATTACATCGTTGTGGGAGAAGTACAGATAATGAGTTTGATGCAACAGACATAGTATCGATGAGTAGAGTGAAGTTGCACAGTGTGGCAATTATAGAGCTTAACATAACTTATGATAATATCTGGAGCAAGTACATTCCACCAATTGACACCGGTAACTCTAGAGTAGATCAGGAGTCGACATAACATTGGCTATAGCCATAATTACGTTTGAAAAATCCTAATGTTTTGTAATCAATTACATGTCAGTTCGTACATCTCAACACACTGTGTAGATGGTTGCAGCTGCCACACTGTGAGTGTATCAGCCCCGAAGCTTCGGGTACCCGACAAGTGGGTAGGCAAGGTGTAGATTAGATAAGTTACTTTAGGAAGACACAAAACTTATAACAGACGGATTTCAATAAGAAAAAGAGAAACGACTCAGGTGAATTGTGGTTTAAACCAGGTTAGTCCAGTCCTCCATACGATTCAGTCCAGTATGGAGACTGTTGGAGCACAAAATCGATTTGAGCTCCTCCTTATTGAGGATTCCATTAATGTCTGTGCTCTGAGGTGGTGGTTGGATCACATTGGTTACTTTCCATTTTAGATCATCCTCCGTGTGTCCTTGACTTGTGAAATGTTCCACCAGAGGTGCGTTCGGTGTTTGGCATCTCAGCCTGCTTCGGTGTTGGCTTGGCAGATTCTAATCCTGATTTTCTGCGTGGTTTGACCGATATAGATTTGATTACATGGCCATATAATCGCATGTACGTGCCAACCACTACAGCCCCCACAGCGATAGTGGTCCAGTGTTGGTGGTAGGCCCCATATCTTAGTAAGTGTTTGGGAGGTCTTTTTGGTAGGTAATGCTGCTCCGGCTAGGTGGTCTTTTATATTCTTGTTTTTACGGAATGCGAAGAGAGGAATTTCTAGTGTCATATTGCCGGCATTCAGTATTGGCCAATGTTTTATGATACATTTCTTAACCAGATTGGAAATTTGGGAAAATGTTGTCCCACATACCATCCGATCATTATTATATTTAGATTTGTGAGTCAGGAGTACCTCACGGGGACAGTACCATGCTCGTTTGAGTTTTTGACAGGTTTTATGGGGTTACCTCTACTACTCGGTTTCCTAGATAGTTTGTGCTTCCTGAAAATAATCCTTTTTGAAAAAGCATTCCTTCTAATGTGGAGGTACTGGGAAAAAGGTAGGGAGTCTTGCAGTGCGCGAGGGTGTAGGCTTTCGGAAGAGGGTAGTGTATAACCTGTCCTGGGATATAATTAATAGGTCAAAAAAGGCAACCTGTTTTTTACTGTGTGTCAATGTAAATTTGAGACCATTGCAATGGGCATTAAGCCACTCGATGAATAGTAACACAGCAGCCTCCGGTCCCTTCCAAATCAAAAAAATATAATTTATACATCTCTTCCATTCCAAGATGCTAGGAGCAAAAGGGTTGACCATGGGCAAGATCGTGTTGGTTTCAAGCCAATCCATGTATAGGATGACAAAGTTACTGGACAACGAGAGCTTGAGTAAGTGTAGAATAAATGGAGTGGGGTCCGAGTGGGGGCAGGGCCTTGACTTAAGGATGTTTTGGCAAAGTATAGATGACAAGCTAAAATGGGCCTTCTGTCTGAGTGATTATAGATGGAAAGTTTTGAAATTGCATGTGTGATTGTTCCAAGCTTTCACTGTGCGTCAAAATAGCCCTGTTTTGCAACATAATAGTAGGAAGCTGGCTCTTTATATACTATACCAAAGTAAGGTATAGTGTGCATGAGTCCAGTGGATCCCCAAAGGTATACCAGAGGCTAAATTAGATAATCACTAACAGCTCTCTTTGTGGTAGTGAGGTCAAGCAGTTAGGCTTACTAGAAGGGTGTGTTAAGCATTTGTTGTATTCACTAAATGAGACTTATGACACACACTCAGAGACAGAATCTAGACCAATTAGTTAAGTATAAAAAGAATATGTATGTTGTATTTCTGGAGCCAAGCAGGACTTGACACAGTTAAGTGAAATATACTTTCAAATGCAAAACCTTACAAGGAAATGCAGTTGTGGTTGATATTGGAATCATTTACAAGTTTGTATTGGCAATTAAAACAGTTACAAATACAGAGAAATTACTTGAGAGTACTTTTAGATTACTTTTAGTTACTTTTGCTACTCATGTGATATGCCTAGACATTACACCGTCGGTTTTACAAAATACAGGCAAGTACGACAGTTTTTAGGTCAAAGAAAGTTACTTTGGTTTCTCATACAAAAAGTCAGTTCAACACTTGAAATATTTTTGGACAAAAAATCATAACATTGGTTCCTATGGAGGAAAAGAGTGTTAACAGTTTACAGGTAAGTAAATGACCTGCAAGTATGGTTTTTGAGGTTTAGGACCAAGGTTCCCCAAGGTCCAGTTAGCCACTCAAAGGACACCACCAGCTGCACTAGGGTGCCTGGGTGTAGAGTGCGGTGGCCCAGTGTCAATCAATGTGGCTAGGGGGCTGTCGGTTGTGGGCTGCTTACAAGCGGGCCACTCTGATCTTGGAGCAAAGCTCCTAGTGTTAATGTCAGGGCAAAATGGGTCCAGGTTGGCACCAAGGCCACATCACCAGCAGTGCAGGGCCTGCCGAGTGCATGGTGCTAAGGAGGGGTCGGAAGCCCAGTGCAATGTTATGGAGGTTACTGGTTTGGGATTTTGGCTGCAGGCTCGGTCCAGGAAGTCTTTTTGGAGGAACCAACAGCTAGGCAGGTAAGTTGGAGACTTGGGGACGTAGGTACACCTCAGGTCCTTTTCTCCAGGGCGCCCGGATGCATGACTGCATTTTGAGTTTGGATATTGCCTTATGGGCCACTCTGTGGGGAGAGGTCTTTGTGCAGCGGCTGCAGGTGACGTCGGGTAGTCGTGGAGGGGTCAACCCATGGTGGACTCAGACTCTGGAGTGCTGGGGTACCTTATTGGTACCGGTGGGCCACATGGACTCGAGCCGTAGGCGACTTGTGCAGTGGTGGTTCCAGGCTTCGAGTGTCTTCGTCCTTAGCAGGCTCAGAATCTTTCTTTGGAACAGATCTGCTGTTCGCTGGAGATCCAGTCTTTGTGGAAGGTAGTCAGTTCTCCCAGGGGTTCTGGAGGTTGCTGGCTGCAGGACAAGTCGACTTTTGAAGCAGGCTCTCTGGAAACTGAAAATTGCCCAGTAGGGCTGGGGCCATGTCAGTTCTTCTCTACAGTCTCCTCTGTTGTGAGACTTCTTCCGTCCTTCTTCGTAGGTTGCAGGAATCTGAGGACGCAAGGTTCTGGGCCACCCCTAAATAATAAATGCAGAGGTGTGCAGGGCAGGAACAATAGGTCCCTTCCTTGGTATGGGGAGACCCCCTATTATGCCATCCTCAATTTGGAGGAGGGCATGAGCCTCTCTCTAATTGGCTGGGTCCCCTCATGTTCAAGATGGAGGGAACTGAGATGTGTGCTTCATCTTACCTCCCCCAACTGAGGGGTGGGGTTGGCAAAGGTGGACACACCTCTCCTCCTAACTTGGTTTTCTCACCGATTCCCCTGCCCAAAGTGGGGGTCAGAACCAGTGGGAGCCAGTTGCTGTCGGCAGCAAAAGGCAGGACAGCTTACAAAGGCGACAGGCCTCGGCCCATCCTGGGGGAGGAGGCATGACACCTCTGCCCAAGATGGGCTTTGTTTCTGGACCCAGAGAGCGGAGGCCTTCTACCCAAGGGTCCAGAAACCTGTCTGGTGGTGGCAAATGGCAGACAGCCATTCAGGAACCACACTAGGCAGGTCTGTTTTCAGGGGGCATCTCTAAGATGCCCTCTGATTGCATTTTACACGAAACCCCACACTGGCATCAGTGTGGGTTTAACGTGCTGAAATGTTTGCTACCAAACTTCTCCAGTTTCAGTAAAGCCATTATGGAGTTGTGGAGTTGTGGAGTTTTGTAATGACCAACTCGCAGACCATATACTCTTACTGGCTTTACTGCACTTACAATGTCTTAAGAATGGACTTCGACACCGTAGGGGTACAGGGTTCATGCCACTGTACCCTCACCTGTGGGCTAGTGCACCCTTCTAGAGTGGTGACATACATAGGCCCCAGGCAGTGGATAGCCGGCTTGACACACAGGAATATGTGAAAACAGAAGGTATGCAGTTCCTAACGTAAAAGCAAGGTGTGACAGAATAACAAGAGGGTAACACGGTGATGACACGGAACTGTGGTGAGAAGCAGGAGTAGAGGTTACTCCTTATTTGGAAAAGAAGACCCTCACACACCCAACAAGCGGGTGTCTTGCTTCATCACCGGGTCTTTGCTCCTTATCGGGCCGGCGGGTGCAATGCCCGATCAGGCACCTAATAGGGCCTTCCTAGCGGAGATCTTTTATTCCAACGCCGGTGAGTGATGTGTGTGTGGGGTTGAAAAAACAATATTAAGACATAGGTGAGTGTAGGTGCAAATGGGGTTGAAGTGAACCGATTAAAACAGGGGTAGGTGATCCACTAAATAATTTTAATACAGTGTGGTCACCATCCTGGTTAAAAAATATACAGTCTGCACATGTGACACCAATAGTTAAGTGAGTGTATGTGCTGACGTGATCAATAGGTCAACATGTTTCTTGCCTTTGTATATAATAAATGGCAATTCATCAGGACCAGGGAATTATTGCGGCTACCTATACCTCTTTGGTGGTGCCCAATGTCTATAAGAGACTAAGTAGTGAGCACGCATACAGCACCCTTTTTTAGGCTTTTTTAGGGTGCTGTATGCGTGCTCACTACTTAGTCTCTTATAGACATTGGGCACCACCAAAGAGGTGTAGGTAGCCGCAATAATTCCCTGGTCCTGATGAATTGCCATTTATTATATATTATATTTATTATATATATATTTATTATATATATTATATTTATTTCCAGGTACTCTTTCTAGAACAATTGTTTTAAAAAAAAAGGTGGGACCAAGACAACTTACTTTGCCCCAGTTCCAAGTCCTACTTGATGAGAAAGGTTGTTCCCTGTAGAATATTACCATCTGACCAGGACTGGTGCCTGTTGGTAGTCAGTCTCCTGGAGTTGAGGGAACATCACCCGAACTCTGCACAGCAATTGTCGTTTTTGTCAAAGATGCAATTTTTTTAGAGGTTTTTGTTGCTTTTTTTGGCTTCCTCAGTTCTTGATTTACCTTGTACATGGTTCTGCAGATTGCTTTTAACATCAATATTTTGGCCTGTCGTGATGATTTATCATAAAATGTTTGACGTTTGGTTTGATTCACAATGTTCATGTGCAAGCTGCTTAGCTGATACCGCCCTTATTTCAGTGGCAGGAAATTCCATGAGGTTAGATGTAGTCTGAATCTTTATAGAACTGTTTTGTTGGCTGTCCCTTTCACGCTCAGTACTCGCATGCAGTTTCTGCTCCATTTTTAAATTCCATCACATTTTCTTTCAATAATCAGCCTTTTCCCGTTTTCACAATAGGGTGAATTCTATACACCATTACATATAGGCTAGATTAGATGAGGACGTCCATCATCGAGTAGAACTAAAATGCTAAGAAAAGAGGGGACTACCGTTTCAACTTGGGTACCACAGAGCAGGGAAGTTGTGTGATACCGCAACAGCCATACTAGGGTGGTGCCACATTTCTTGGTTTTGGGAATGTATAGAAGAAAGCTTCCCCTCTGAAACCTTTAGAAATAATATTTTTTGCTAGAATGTTTTTGTTATAAAGAGTCTTAATAGTACCTTAATGTTTATGCTAAGAGTGAGATACGCCTAATAATACGAATAATTGCGGTTTCCTATACTGTTCCTCTAGGAGCCAGCCAAAAGTCCCGTTGAAAGTGTGAGGAGCGAGGAGTTAGTGGAAGTTCTCAGAGCCGCCAGAAGGTGGCACAATAGCGTTAGTTTTGGTGTACTTTAGATTTTGCTTTAATCGAAAGGCTCAGACTAAAGTATTGAGATGAAAGTTTTGGTGCAGATTTTTTTTTTTAATATAAAGAGCATCTGTTTTTTGCTTCGAGATTAAAAAATCTGTCGGGTTAATATGAGAATAGAGGTTATGAAGAGTTGAACAAACGCTAAGAATTGCTTTATAGCACAGTACAAAATGAAGACATGAGATGGAGGTCTACAGGTAAGGGTGGAATGTGTTTTGATTTTGGAAAGAGTGCTCAAAATTGGCTTGAGAAAAACAGCAAAACATTGTTGGTGGTTTCTAAATGGTGAAAACCCTTGAAGAAATCTAATGCAAGGTTTTTTTTGTTGCTAAAAAGGCTTTGCCATGTAAACAGTAACAAGGGATGCAGGTTTGAGTCCTCAAGTCTTCTATTTAAGTATGTTTACCAAGAAAGTGTGAAAAGGAAGCGAGATGGGAGAAGCGGAGAACTATGCTGGAACGAACACATGCAATTGTTAGAAGTTGGATTGATTTGTTTAAAAAAAATATATATATACAATCACATAGTAGTGGCCTTATGTCTCAACATTGGTCACACCACGGGAACAAAGGGGGGGGGGGGGGAGGGGAAGAAACACATGAATGGAATGACATTATTAACTTTTCACCCTGACCCCAAACTAAATGAAACGGGACCCTACTACATCGCCTAAGAGCTGTCTCCGTAATCATTAAGTGAATGTGTGATCTAGTCCAAGTATGGACCTGGTGGAAATAACGGTGTCAGGGGCCTACTGCACAGGGTCACCTAGGGCACAACCAACTTCAGACCTATATGCTCAATCCATCCCCAAATAACAACTCTATCAGGAATCCGAGTCCAGAGCTTTAAAGCCCTCCAGTAGCATATCTCATTCCAAGGAAAAGGATGATTTACGCAGTCCCTTGTACTCTTCCTGACCAATGGCCATTCTCGCTGCAAGACCCCAACAATGGTCCTCTACTCGCCAATCCGCTAGTTTAGGGGACAGTGGGGACTTCCAGTGTATAGTGAGAGTCACTTTGCCAGTAGTAATGTCAAGTTCATGACCAGTATACCCACTTTAGAACATCTGGTCTTATGGGAAGCCTCAAAATACAATTTTCAATAGTGTCCCACCTGGTCAGCCTCTTAACTTAGTGTTCGTTGTATCCCCGCCCAGTAGTCTGATAACTGCGGACAGCCCCAACTCATTTGAATCAGGTTTGCCCTCTCCATCCGATAATGGGGACACCTCGAGGATGCAGTAGGGTATTGTAGGGTATTTGATTGATTTTGTGTGGCATCAAGTATGCTCTGTGTAGTATAGCGTATAGAATAAACTTGAATCTTGAGTTGTGGGTCACTTTTTTTTAGGTATTTGAGCATGTGCGCCCATTATTTGTCTGAAAAAGCGCTCGCCAAGTCTGCCTCCCATCTACTCGCAGGGATGTAAGTGGGATCATAAGTTGTTCCTTGTGTCCCTTGTATAGCATTGTACTAAGTCCTGCCAATGCCTCATTGTATGCAGCGCTTGGAGGAGTTTGTGACCCAGGGTTTCACTGCCGTCCATCGCCCAGTATTTGCAAATAGAACGAAGAATACTATCGTGTAAGAAATAAGGAGTCTGGGCGATTGAATAAAATCCTCGTGTATCATGAGGGAGCGGTAGGAGTTGGATTGATGAGTATGAATAAATATCAAGACATTTGTAGCCTTTCTCTTGACTTTGCAGGAAGTGAGTGACTGGATTAGGAACACATTGACAGTTTGGAAAAGGAGATATGGATCCTGATTTGAAGTTGGATAGAGCATAAAACCCTTTGCGTTTTGGAGGAGGTGTTGAGACAGGGAGGGAAGTATACCAGGAGAATTTATTCTACTTTGGCTTAGATATAGTGGAGGAAATTTGTCTATTCGTTTCTCCCGTAGGTTTAGCACTTCCTACTGAAATTTGAGGATTTACAATTCCCACCCAACATGTAAATTGGGTGCTCAAGTGTCATCATTTGTCAGTATGACTGACTGTTTGTGTCTTTTACACCTTTATCCTGCCAGTTTTACTGGATCGCACTCTTCAAAGAGCTTTATGGCAATGCGTTTCTATTATGCTCATGTGTTTTTGACAATAGTTGCTCTATCACTCAGCAATATTGATACAGAATTCTCATCTTGTCTACAAAAAAAATCTTCTTTTATTTAGTTTTGTGCCAGAATTTTGGTGTTTGCAGTTATTTCTTTGCCTTAGCCTCTCAATTTTCTCTACACCTCTCTGTCTGTTTAACCAATTTTGTTCTGTCATTCCTTCCTTCCCCTTTCTGCATCTTTTTCCTTCCATAATTTCCACTAATATTCTCCATCACGTCATCTAATCTTTTTCTCATAGTCTCCTGCCCGCCTTCTCTTTTCAGAGTCCCTTATTCTTTTCTCTTTTTTGCCCTTTCAGAGTACCGTTGTCTTTCTGTCCGGGTTGCAACACAGTCTTCTCCAGATGGCGAACCAGACACAAATGAAAATGAGCTGGTTAGTCCACATTTCAATAACCGTAATCCACGAAACCTGGAGCGGATGGCACTGGCGATGAAGGAGCGGGGCTGGGAGACTTCGTGGCCGACACGACAGTATTGGCACAGGTGAGCAATTGTCCTACTTAAACGCCAATTTGGTACATTTCAGGCAGGTTGTGAAAGCACCTGCTCTGTATATTGGTAGGTATTTGTGTTGTATCCTAGGTAGTTCTTGAACAGGTAGATGTTTATAGCAGTGTCAATATAAAGATAGCTCGAGTGCACGAGAAGGAAAAACCACTATTTCCCATTGCTTTTCTTAAAATATAGGTATGGTTGTGTGGCAGGCTCAACCCCCCCGAGCACAGACTTTTAATTAATTTTAAAAAATCCAGATGAAGAGGATAGGAAAGCGTTTGCATGACTGATCGGTTATAAACACAATCGGGATCAAGTGGTTTATTTTACAAATAAAATGGAGCATATTAAGAGCTGCTTGTCTGATATTGACAGAAGATCAGAGAGTTATTCCTTTTGACCTACGACCCGTTTTCCCATGGATCGATAACTGGGAAACTGAAAGCCGCTTCAGCAAGCTGAAAGTATTTCAGTTGGAACCTTGTCTCCAAAAGTAAATTCGGATTGGGAGAAAGAGCTAGGCGTATGCATCTAACGTAGCAATTGGAAGAGTAACCTTCAGAGGTTTCCAGATATCTGTGCTTTCCTTGACACTGCTTTTGTTTAGTAATAAAAATACTTAAACTGCAACCAACACTCTTTGCCATGCTGGAGGTTTTAATCTGAAAAGGCATCACCTGCACACATCATACAGCTTTTCTATTGCCCAGCAGCTCGAGAATGAAGCTCTTTATAGATTTATTTGACACTATGGCAAAATAGATCTATTCAAGAACTGTTGATCTTGTTTAACAATGTTTCTTGGATAGTTTCTGTTGAGTGCGAGTGGTTAATCCGAGCTTTAATGGTTTCCAGATCCATCCTTCTGAAAATTTTTTAATCCATGGTCAAATTTCTCATTGAAAAGTAGATAATGTTGGCCTTTTTTGATGTCTACATTAATACCAACGTTATTGGTTAGTTGAGGAGCAGGAACTGTTTTCCTGCTTCAGGAATTGCTGTCGTTTTTTTGGCACCATAGCAAGACACCTCACCTCAGGCGGAATGTAGCAGAGCTGAGCACAAGGCAGAACGCTGTGGTCAAGAGTGTTAATACCACAGGCCGAGAGAAGAAAGGGGAGTGCAAGTGTGCAAGCTACTTCAGCTGCCATGCAAACCGCTTCCACATGAAACTGAGACTCCCCATCGCACACGCATAGTGTGCTGACACCCTCCAACAGCAACACACTCCACTCATGTTGAGAGCTGCCTGGCCCAGCATGCATAGAGAGGGATACTGGGTTTGCCCCCTTTAGCGATTGGCTCGTAGGCATTTTGTATCAGCCCACAAGACTGCTGTTTGCTGCTTGGAATTTGAGTTACTGTATTTTGCTGCATTACTTCTGCAGACAAGCGTCCCCGCTTTTCATCCTCATCTGCTGCCCTGCCTAGGAACTTGTGCTGGTGCTACTCCTCTGGGTGCTGTTACTGGAGCTGCTTTTTAGAGCACCAGGCAGTTCCCTGTGCTGCTGAGCTGCGCTTTTCTATACTGTGCTCTGTGTCCTGCATCACCACTGCTTCTAAACTGATGGTATTATCCATTGAGTATTTTAAGTATAGTATTCTAGGATAGCCAACATGTTTAGAAGTAAAACAGCAGCCATTTTGGAATAGCAAATCAGTGATAGTGTGAACTGTGCCATACTAAGATTGCTTCCTATGTGATGTTTACTGAGTAGCCAGCATGGAAAGGTTTTGTGTTTGCTTTGTTCGCTCTAAATTGGCAGGGTATGCGCAGACGTGGGTCCCTTGCTCACTTTGCCACTGGATTCAAGCTAGCCTGGCTGATGAGGGGTGTTTCCCCGAAACCTGTCCCAGGATGCTTTTTTCCGGTCCAGGGAAGACATGGCTTGGCAGTTCGGGCTGGACTGTTCCCATGAGACACAGGGTCAAGACTGATTTGCATATAGCTATGTCTGAACTGGGGTGGCGAAGTGAGCTTAAGAACAATGATGGATTCAACCCAGATCTGTGACTGGGGTTGAGTGTTTGTAAAGTTTCAGCACTCCGTCCATCATCTCCTTGTGTTTGCATTGTTGCATCCTCCCCAGCCTGGAGGCCCGCCAATGACTACGCCACACAACAAGCTTAGTATTTCACATCTTCATTCCATATTCTAAACCAGCCTTCATTGCATTCTGCTCTAACACTTATGTCACAGCTCTATGGAGTCCATCAGGAGCGAAAATGGTCCGTCATTGTTAGCTCACAAGACACTACAGGTACTGTGCGCCCTGTCTCGTTCTGTTGTTTCAAGATTACCAGCACGTTACTTCTAAACTCAGTGTCTAATGCAATATCTCATCCTGCCCCATCCTTCATTAGCACAATGCTCCCCCCTGCCCACACAGCCCACATTCTGGCCCAGCCTGAGACTCATCTAGCTGATATGGACTATGGATTGATTCTATGTTTTGCCAGTGGGGTCAGAATATGCTTTCTACCTTCTACTTCTGAAGCTAATGGGCTGCTGATCAAGTCTCTGGAACACAAAAACTGCCGGTGGAAGGGGACACAGGGGTTAAGTCAGTGGTTTAAGTGTGGGAAAAAGAATTGCTGGTACTCACCAAATTGTGAGGGGCGGGGTTTAGATTGTGGCTAAGAGGGGAGCTTTTAATGAAATCCAGTTTTTTTTTTGGTGTGCTTCAGCAGGCTGGTGATCTTTGAATGTGGTAACGGGCCCTATCCAAACTATGTTCAGTCCGATCTCCCTCTAGAAATCCTTTAAAAAAACATAGGGCCAATCAGCACATGAAACATTACAATGTTTTAATAAATCTGAAGAGAATGTGTTGGTTTTGAAAGAGAACCTATGGAATATTCCAGTACTTCTTTTACGTATCTTTCCAGTAGTGCTGCAATTTCACATGCCTCAAAACAAATCTTAAAAAACTGTGCATATTCTGCATTATTACTCCCAAAAATGCTTTAAAAAAAACCATAGGTGCTACAGGTAGTTAAGACTGTTTGGAGAAGGCTTGATCTTGAGTTGAAATCAAGCACACTCCAAACGTTCTACAAAACTGGTGTGGTGGAAATCAGGCTACAATGTGCTAGTGCTTCACTGTAGAGAAATATTTTTACCGGTTTCTGCCCTGTTTTAAGAACTATATTATTAAACCAAGCCTTGCCCTGCCAGTAGATTTTTACAAAAGGGAAGGTTACATGGCTCAAAGTTACACAATTCAAAAGTCCTATATGGACTACTATGGATTTGTGATTACTGGTTGGTCAGTAATTGCTAAATTAACCTGCTTAATCTAGAGCACACACTTTATTTACTGCTCCAGTAACAATAACCTTTCTTTTACCTTATGTTCCTTTCCCAATAATATACCAAGAAGCAGACCAATACAGGTCACAATATTTTAAGTTTATGCCTCTGTCTTCTTTATTTTTCATTTCTCAAGACAAACCACTTGTTTTCTCAAATGTGTGTTGTGCTTCTATATGCCATCCAGTTTTGATGATTGTGTTTCTTGGCACTCAACTTTGACAGAAAATAGATATTTAGCCTAGTTGGATTGTTGAGGTGAAGTTGTCCTGCATCATTCATTTTGTTAAGGGAGGATGGCAAGGCTGAAACTCAGGTCTCTTGTAGCCACAACTGACAAGCAAAACATGAGGCATTTCCTTCTTACACCAGGTGTTTTTGGTGCAGATGTACTTTAAGTCCTAAACACGTCCAATGAGAATCACAGTATATTCTGATAACTCTGCATAGAATATGTTCCTTGGTATTTTGAATTGTGCAGCATCATGTTCTTCTAGAAGGATCAGTGAGAAATATTATTTTTGTACGCCCGTCCGTGACCCGACCAGGACCCTGGATCTCCGACCTTCCACCGCTACGACTCAGCTGCCCTCCTCGCACTAAACCCCGGAAGGAACAACAACTGCCAGACGTCCACGCCGAACACCACCCACGGCAGGTTCTCCTGCTGCCAGACCTTCACCACCGCCCAAGCCGCCAACACCGCTGACGCCCTGAGTTGCATTCTCCTCAACGTACGCTCCCTGCACACATGCCGCAGAGATCTGGAACCTCCTTGACACCCTCTCACCAGACGTCTCCTCCTTTACAGAAACCTGGACCAACGCCTAAACATCGCCTTTGCGATCCCGGACAGATAAAAGATCCAGCGGAAGGACTGCCCCAACCACCCAGGAGGATGACTCGCCATCACACACAAAACCTCCCTTTGCCTCTCCACCTCAAGCAACACTTTTGCCGCCGCCGAACACCTTCACTTTCCCGTCCAGACCAGCCCTAGAAACACACTCTGCGGCACCCTCGCCTCCAGACCTCGGCACCCCATTCGCCACCACCATCGCCGACCTCATCGCACCCCGCGCCATCACCTCCATCGACTACGTAACCATTGGTGACCTGAACTTCCACCTCGACAACCCCAGCGACCCCCACCTCCACCACTCTCCTGGTCAACCTCAGCAACATCGGACTGAAACAGCTCGTCACCACGCCTATCCACAAGGCAGGACACAGCCTCCACCCCATCTTCGCAGGAGGAAACCACATCCGCTTCAGGCACACCAAGCAACCCCCATGGACGGTCCACCACTGCGTACACTTCCTCGTCAACAAAACCAAGCCGCCGAAACCACCTCCGCGAAGGAACTGGATCAAAGTCACTGAGGATCTGCTCAACTCCACCCTCAACCGCGCCACCCCTACCGCCGCTGCCATCCTCACAGCCAGAGAACTGCACAAGTGGATCCCCAACTGCGCAGACAAGCTCGCACCCCTACACAACTCCAACAGACAGCGCCCCAGGAAGGCCACCTGGTTCAACACCGAACTCCAAGAAGCCAGACGCACCTGCAGATGTCTCGAAAAGAACTGGAGAAACAGCAAAACATATGAGGACCACACCACCTACAAGAACGCCATGACGGAATACCACCAACGCATCAGAACCACCAACAGGACCTTCATTCATAACAAAATCCTTGCCAACTCCAGCAACTCTAAGGAACTCTTCAGTGTCATCCAGGAATTCACCAAGCCCCCCAGCGAAGCCACGATCATCACCTCTTCCCAGGACCTCTGCGACAAGCTTGGATGTTACTTTTGTCTGAAAATCAAGAGCCACTTCGACTTCAATGACCAGACACCAGACTCTGCAACCACTCCCTC
The DNA here is from genome assembly GCF_964204655.1 of Triturus cristatus. NCBI lineage: Eukaryota > Metazoa > Chordata > Amphibia > Caudata > Salamandridae > Triturus > Triturus cristatus. Next base: position 199,239,032 of record NC_140585.1, on the reverse strand, counting down.
TGCTGGCAACGCCAGCCAGCCCCCCATCTCCTCCTGGACACTGGTCACAATCGAAGAAACTGCCTCAACCATGCAAAGCATCGATTTGGGGGTCCCCACAGACCCCTGCTCACCACACATCTACCACAGAGCCATCACCGCCATCGCTCCAGAGCTACGTCTGGCCATTAACGCCACCTTCAAGACAGGTACTTTCACCGACAACTGGAAATGCGCAGATGTCAGACCCCTGCTCAAGAAGCCGTCGGCAGATCCCACGGACCTCAAAAACTACTGTCCCTTCTCCCTCCTTCCCTTCGCAGCAAAAGTCGCAGAGTAGACCGTCAACACACAACTCCCCGAGACATCTCCACCCTTGACCCCTCACAATCCGACTTCCGCAGCAGCCACAGCACGGAGACCACCCTACACGCCGCCACAGACAACATCCGCACCCTCCTCGACCAAGGACACACCGCGGCCCTGATCCTACTCGACCTCTCAGCAGCATTCAACACCGTCTTCCACTGCACACTCGCCGCCAGACTCCATGACGACGGCATACAAAGAACCGCCCTCTACTGGATCCACTTGTTCTTCACCAGCAGAACCCAAAGAATCAGACTGCCACCCTTCCTCTCCGAACCCACGGAATCCAACTGCTGAGTACCCCAGGGATCTTCGCTCAGTCCAACCCTCTCCAACATCTACATTGCCCCCCTCGCCTCCACCGTCAGACAGCACGTCCCCAGTATAGTGTCCTACGCCGATGACACCCAGCTCATTCTCTCCCTCACCAAGGACCACAACACCACCAGATTCAACTTCCAGGAAGAAATGCAGGACGTCGCATCCTGGATGAGCAACAGCTGCCTGAAGCTCAACTCGGAAAAAGACAGAAGTCCTCATCCTCGGAACCGCCCCATGAACATACAGGTCAACGCCGTTGCCTCTAGCTACATCCTCCCAAAGACCTTCAAATGGATTCCCCCTCACCCCCCCCCCGAGTCAAGGAAGACAGTCACCCATGCACTCATAACCAGCAGAGTAGACTACGGAAACGCCCTCTACACCGGGATAAACAAGTCTCTACTCCGCAAACTCCAGACAATACAGAACACCGCAGCCCGACTCGTCCTCGGCATTCCCCGACACAAACACATTACCCAACACCTACGGAACAGAAGCACTGGCTCCCCGTCGAGAAGAGTCCCCTTCAAGATACTCACCCACGCCTACAAATGCATCCACAACACCGGACCGCAATACCTCAACGAGAGAATCTCCTTCCACGCACCCGAAAGAAACCTCTGATCCGCCAACTTCGCCGAAACACCATGCATCGGAAGAGCCTTCTCCTACATCGCGGCCAAGACCTGGAACGAGCTCCCGATCGACATCAGATGTTCCCCCTCCCTGAACATCTTCAAGAAGTCACTCAAGACCTGGCTGTTGGACTGAACTGAGCTTCTTACCCCCCAGCGCCTTGAGACACTCACGGGTGAGTAGTGCGCTTACAATTCCCTGATTGATTAATTGATAGTTAATTACAATTAAGCACGTGATTAGTAATAGTTTTTAGTCATTTTTGGGGTGATATTTTCATCATAAGGCTTTTTAAATTAGGCTCATGAAGCATACTTTTAAAAGATGCATACCAACATCGAAACCTTCCCATAATAATGTAAATAATCTATCTCATCAAAACCTATATGAAATAAGTAGAGACCAGTGAGGATCAGAGCATCATTATAACAAAAGAAAGGGAAAACCTGAGCATCTGTGCTCCTAGGGCAAGGTGTTCAGCGGCGGCTCCTCCGTTATGGCGGAGGGGCATTTTCTGGAGCCAGAAAAAGAAAACATGAAAAGTAAATCACTAACATGATAATAAAATTTACGTTGAGGGGTTTTTAGAAAACAGGAAAGAATGGCGCTCAAGCAAGTAAACAAACTGGTACAATGAAACAAGATGAGAACAAATGCTTCACGGTGCAAACAGGTTAGGGGAAGACCCAATACCCCTGTGTAAGGTGTGGGCGAGAGCCCATGCCAGAACAATTATAGACAATTCCTGTGCACACGTTAATACCGGGTAAGATAATCGCAGAAAGAACAACAAAGTTCCGACATCAATGTGAAGTAAGTGTTGTTTTAATTCAGGATGAGTCCATCCAAATAAAGCGCGCCAGCCGACACGTGTTTCGTCAACAGAGATGATCTGTGACTCTTCAGGGCAAGATGTCAATGTGGCATCTAGAAAATCCAAAGTAGCAGAATGAAGTACGAATAAATAACGGTTCACAAAGGTCGGTCTGACCAAAACGAAGGCCTAGTAGAGGCGAGTAGGAGCACGGCTTGGGAGATGATTAGCGGGCACTGCAAGTGTGCATGTTGGCTGGCTGTCTTAGATGGCTTAATATGCACACTTTGTTTACTCCACACTTCACCCTGTGTTGCACAGCCAGGTGAACAGCAGGCACAGGCTCCCAGTTCCTGTGGGAGTGCAAAACCAGCCCGCTCAGGCCAATCCTGGTGCTTCTTTCATGCTCGGAAATAGAATTGGCAGCTTGAGAGCAGCATCTGGATTGGTGCAGGGAAGTCTGTAAGCCTGTGCACCAGGACAGAAGAGTAGCGAGGCGGCAGATAAGTTCTTTTACTTTTCTGTTATTGTCCGCTATGCTGCCTCACCACTTTTGCCTGAAAGCAGCCATCACTGAAGGTGTTTATTCCAGACCTAGGGTACCATAGACAAAATTTGCAGCTTCCCCACTTGATCATGTTTTGTGATCTTGGGCAAATCACTGTGAGAGCTTACATTGGGTTAAATGCCTTTATTAAGTGCTATTTAATTAAGTGAAGAAAAGGTTAATAGTGCAAAGTTACTTACTTTAACATGTATAAACTGGAATTGATACATGCTGAAAGTGGAGTTATTTTTTAAGTAAGGTAGACGGATCCCTTTTAAGGAAAGATCCACGCGTCACAATTATTGAGCTTCAAGGGAATACATCAAGATTAAGATTGTATGCTTGATTTCACTCCACAAGAAAGAAGTATCTATTGGGCATGTAGTATAAACTTTCCATTGTATGTACTTAGTTTGAAGTGAGTGTTCACCACTTACTATTTAAATTTCATCACTGCAAAAATGCTTTTACTCTGGAAAGATTTTGGGTGCAAATGTTATTCATAAGAAAACAAATCTCCCAGTTGTTTTTGGTTGATCCTTGACAGCTAATCTTCAAGCACTCTGCAGGGGTGTGGAATTAAATAAAATATCTACTTGTCCATGGAGCAGGTTGCTTCATAAATCTACTTGTCCTGTAACAAACTCCACTTGTCCCTTTGGTGCCATGTAGTGCGGCAGTAAATAATGGCAGCAATCCCATTATATAAGAGTTCTTATATAGATTCTGATTATGCCAGTGTTTGAATACTTGTAATCCCCTTATGTTGCCACGTTTCCGCAGATCTACATACTGGGGCTGAAGGTAGTGGTAAGAAATAGTTGCAGGATTAGAATGCCCTCTTGCGTCTGTGCAGACCTACTAACTTGCATGTTTTATGGGTATTCAACAACACTTTTCAAATTTTTTCCCATACTGAGAAATGTTAACAATTTACTCCTGACAATGGCAAATGTAAACCTTCTTCCAGAGTTGGGTAAAAAACGGTTGGCGAGAAAGTGAACTTGCAAACACTCAAAATTTCGCATGAGCAAATCTACACATGCAAATTTGCTCATGCTAAAATGCAGTTCACAAATATTTTCTAGGAGTACTATTTCTTGTCCTACTTCTGTAGATTCTTGAGAATTCACTTAATGCAAGGACATGCACCGTGGGTGCACTTTTGAGACTTTTTAAAAAATAATTGGTTCCCTAATTTGGTCTGGCGTTGACCATGACCTTATGTGTTTATTAAAATTCTGTCTCTCTGTATCTGCTGGCTTCACTGTGAGTGACCGCATTCTGCTCGTTCACAAGAAGCATATCGGCAAACAAAGTAGTTTTGTTCAGTGCCAGTAACTATTGTGGCAGTGTGTACTTTTTGAGACCAATAAGGTTTTACGAAAATCATGCCAAAACAATTCAATCATTGACAAAACTAAAAGGCTAACACCAATTTCAGACCTACTGACTTTGCCAATGCTTGTTTATTTTTGTTTCCTGTTAGAAATGAGGGTCTCTAGTTGGCAGAGGTAGGTACCTTTGTCCAAATAGGAACTTTCTTGCTAGTCAGCATAAGGGAGTTACACTCCTAAAATAACCCCTGCTCACCCCCTTGGTAGCTTGGCACGAGCAGTCAGGCTTATTCTAGAGGCAGTGTGTAAAGCATTTGCACATAACCAACAGTACTACAGTGTAAGCACTACAAAAGGACACCACACCAGCTTAGAAAACTATCCAATATTTGATTATACTCAAGACAAGACCAAAAACGATGAAAAATCCACAATACAGTACTTATAAAAAATCTTCAGTTATCACAATAACCTTGAAAAACAGTTCCTTGAAGTCGTTAGCTCCCTGTGGGACTATCACAGCTTTGTGAACAAATAAATCCGAACAGTTCTGGCTCTCGAAGTGGGGCTTGAGTCGGTTCGCCCTCAAAGGGTTCCTTGGAGTCTGCAAATTTACCAGATGGGTGACAACACATTTGTGCTCCACCACCTCAAACGGCCCAGTCCACTTGTCCTGTAAGGCACAAGGTTACACTGGGGCCATGACCCACACTTTTTGCCCAGGTTGAAATTGGACTGAAGTGGCATTCTGGTCATACCACTTCTTAATTTCTACCTGGCTTGCTTCTAGGTTCGCCTGAGCGAGTTTCCTGAAGCGGGCAGTTTGGTTTCTGAAGGCCAGCATGTAACTAAATACATCCTGGGGAGTTTTTCTGGGAGCTGCCTCCCAGCCTTCCTTCACCAAACTCAGAGGTCCTCTAACAGGGTGGCCATATAGGAGCTCAAAGGGACTGAACCCAAGAGACTTCTGAGGCACCTCCATGTAGGCAAATAGAAGGCATGGCTAGAGGAGGTCCCACTTACGCCTCATGGGTTCTGTTAGACCCTTAATCATGCCCTTCAAGGTCTTTTTGAATCTTTCCACCAGACTGTTACCATGTGGGTGGTAAGGAGTGGTGAACTTGTAGGTTACACCACACTCCTTCCACAGGGATGTCATATACTTGGATATGAAATTGGTCCCCCTGTCAGAAACCACCTCTCTGGGGAACCCCACGTGTGAAAAGATCCCCGTTAACGCCCGGCCTACCACTGGCGCCGTCGTTGTCCTGAGAGGGATTGCCTCCGGGTACCATGTGCCATGGTCCACCAAGACCAGGCTGTACCTGTTGCCCATGGCTGTCTTGGGATCCAGTTGTCCCACAATATCCATCCCTACACTTTCAGAGGGTGTTCCAACAACTGGAAAAGGTTGGAGAGGAGCTTTGACCTTCCTCCAAGTCTTGCCACTTGCATTGCAAGTTTGGCAAGAACTGCAATGTCCATCTGACTGCCTTCGCATTTGGGGCCAAAAGAAGTGCGTGACAAGCCTGTCAAATGTCCTGCCAAAGGCACGTCATGAGCCAGACCCAGTAGGAAGGTCCTGAAGCGCGGGGGTACCACCAGCACACGGGTTGACATAGGCTCAGCGACCTTAGGCTCACTATACAGGAGACCATTCTCCCAGTAGATCCAATGTAATCCGGACTGATCACCAGCTGCCTGGTCTGCAGCCTGCCGCCGCAGACCCTCCAGAGAAGGGCACTCTTCCTGCTGAATTCTTCCCTGGTGGGACCCCCTTCTTGCTGCCAATGGGTCAGCTCAGAGATGTCCTCCAGTTCAGCCACCTGTTCCCCTGTAGACACTGGGGCGTCCCTCTCAAAGTCAGCCTCCTCCTGGTCCGTGGGAACTTCAGGGGCCGGTTTCCCGCACCCCCTGCCCTTTCTCTTGGCATGGACCTGGGCAACTGTTTCAGCCTCCAAGTCCTTCTGATCACCCTGTCTGGCCGCCATTGACCGAGTGGACAAGCATGCCTACTCTGGCAACCCAAGTATCTCCAAGTGGACCTGAGATCAACATCCTTCCACAAGGACTGCTCCAGGTCGTGACCTAGCAGACAATCTACAGGTATGGTAGGGCTCACAACCACCCTCAAGGGACCTGAGACCCCGCCCCCACCCTCCATTCAAAGGGAACCTGCGCCACCATACACTGGCGCTCTGAGTTGTCCACAGCAACTACTTGGTGGAATGCCCCTGGGACTACCTGCTCCTCAGAGACCAGGTGACAACGGACAGAGGTCACACTGGCTCCAGTATCTCTGAGAGCCCCAACCCTTTTCCCATTGATGGTCACCCAGGTGCTGTATTTCTTAGTGTTAGGGGGCACCTGGTTTCCTGGGACCAGCTCACTATCCCCTAGTGAGACGAGGGTCATTTCTTCGGGATCCCCACCCTCCTGTGGGTACCCCTCCACCCCAAGCGCTACACTAGCCAACACCTTGGACTGGCCACCGGTGGGTGGCTGTGCCCCCTTAGGGCACTTGGGGTCCCCCTTCATGTGACCCACCTGGTCACATGCAAAACACTTGCGGGGGCAGGTCTCTGCAGCCTTTCCTGAAGTGACCAAAGCTTTCTTGTCTCCTGGGGGATGGGAACCTTTACCCTGGGTATTAGTTTGGGACCCTTTAGAGAACTCCTGTGCTTTACCCATGTCCGCCCCCACTCTTCTGCTGGGGAACCTGCCCACCTTTGGCTGAGTCTCCCCCAAAGGCTTTCTTTTGGACCTGGGTACTCACCCAGCGGTCCACCTCCATAGCAAGCTTCCTGGGGTCAGTCAGCTTACTATCAACTAGGTGCTGGCGCAGATCTGCAAAACATAGACTAGACAAGTGCTCCCATGCAATCAAATTGTAGAAACCCTCAAAATCTGTCGCATTACTGCCCTTCACTCAGCCATCCAGTGACCTGCAAAACACATCTACACATTCCAACCAAGTGTTGGCATCAGACTTCCTACTGGACCTAAACAGATCCCTGTACTTTTCATGAGTGAGACCATACTTAGTGAGAAGAGCGTCGTTCATATCAGCATAGGTGAGGTGCTGCCCCTTACACAAAGCTATCATAGTATCCCTTGCTTCTTCTGGAAAAAGAGGCCACAATCCTGCTCCCCAATTCTTCTCAGGGACCCCATTCATGTGTATCGCTCCCTCGTAACCCTGAAAATACCTTTGTATGTCATCCCGCTTCTTGAATTCCTTGCCCACATTCTTAGGGATGTGCACGATTCTGTCTGCCTGTCATGACGGGTTGTTGCCACCATCTGAGCCGGATCGACTCCTCCGACCCAGCTCCTTTATCCTGATCTCATAGTCTAACATCATCCTTTTCTCCTCCATGGCTAACTTAAACTGTTCTAGTTCTGCTGCTACTTTCCTTGCTTCCCGCCTGTCCTCCAGCTCCTCTGGGGACAAGCTCCTGTTGTCGGGGAGGCCAAGGCGTCATCGTGAAGTGAGGCGGTGCGGAGTGCAGTGCCCGCAGGTCGCGTTGCGAGCAGCGGCTCGGTGGCGGCGTCAGCAGGCGTCGGTGAGGCCAGGGTCCCGGCGGTGCCCTCTTCGGTGCCTTCAGAACACGGAGTCGACAGCGGCATCGTAGACGGCATTGGGTTGCTTTTTCTTCTGTTGCAGCACAAAACACAGTCCCCAGTGGTGAGGGCTGAAGAACTTGAAGTTTTTGCTGTTCCTGAGACTTCTTAAACAGGGGGCAAGCTCTACCTCAAGCCATTGGAGAAACTCACAAAAGTAGATTGCAGAAAGTTCAGTTCAGTTCTTTCACTGCCCAAGACAGAAGCAGCCACTGTAGGACAACACAGCAAATCACACAGCAAAGTGGTAGTTCCTCCTCACAGCTTCTCCAGCTCTTCTTCTTGGCAGTTTTCTTGATCCAAAATAGTTCTAAAGTTTAGGGGTTTGGCCCCCAATATTTATGCAAAAAGAACTATTGATGGACAGAATGCAGAACAATGTCATATATTCACCCCAGTACAGAGATCTGGGCCTAAATCCATCGTTTTTTTGCTCACCATGCCATTCCAGTTTGGACCCAGCCATATGCAAATCAGTCTTGACCCTGTGGCCCATGGGAACGGTCCAGCCCGAACTGCCAGGCCAGGTGGTGTGTTTTGCTGTTCACCCTATGTGGGAAGGGTATGCCCAGACGTGGGTCCCGTGCTCACTACGTCACTGGAGTCCAGCTATCCTGGCTGAAGAGGGGTGAAACCCCGAAACTGGTCCTAGGATGCTTGATTCCAGTCCAGGGAAGACATGGCTTGGCAGTTTTCCACACCCCTACTCTAAATGCAGCCCAAGTCTATTCAGCCCTTTCCTGACCCGCCTAGACTATTCGGAGCCACTCCTGCTCCCCAGCCCCTGTCATCCAAAACCCAGAAAGTCAATCCACAGAACCAGCAAAGGCACACTGGATGGTTAGGCAAGAAAATACCTACTTTCTAAAAGAGGTATTTTCAAACACAGAATGTAAAAATCACCTTCACTAAAAGATGCATCTTTAGATTCTGAGTCCAGGCATACTAAACTTTATTTTCCTACCTAGTTCCCAGGGCCAGTTATGTTTATAAGATGTTATAAACAAACTTCCCATTCTGTCCTATTGGGAACATAGTGAAAAACGAAATGGGCAGTAATTCACTACCAGGGCATGTCACACACTCCAGGGCATGTCCTACCTTTCACATACACTGCACCATGCCCACAGGGGTACCTTGGGCCTACCTTAGGGGTGACTGACATGTAAGAAAAGGGAAGGTTAGGGCCTGGCAAGTGGGTGCACTTGCCAAGTCGACATGGCAGTACCAGACTGCACAGCGGCTCTCAATGGCAGGCCGGAGTTACATTTACCGGCTGTTTGTGTGGGTGGCACAATCCAGTGCTGCGGCACAATCCAGTGCTGCAGCCCACTAACAGCATTTGATTTATAGACCCTGGCACACCCAGTGCACTTTACTAGGGGCTGACACATAAATTAAATAGGCCAATCATGGAAACACCAATCCATAATACATTTTACCACAGGAGCACTTTCATGTTACCACTGATCAGCAGTGAGAAATGTGTGCAGAAAAACTAAGTCAAAACCGGGTGGTCAGAAAGCAAAAACTCAGGGGAAACACGGTAAAAGATGCCAAGTCTAACATTTCCCATAATCTCTTTGAAACTGGTTACACTGATTTTTCCATTATGAATATTTTTGAGAAATACTAGCATGCATAAACACATGTTACTAAATGATGCTGCAAAGAAATGGTACCTAAAATTATACAGTAGTTTAGCAAAATGCTTTTTCCTACTTTCATTTTTACGAACATTTTATTTTGAAAGCAAAGAATCATCATCTTGCTTTCAAGCTTCTTCAAATATTTGCATCACATCAGAGAGCATTCTGGGAGCATTATACATAGCCTCATATTGCTAAACTTTGAAAACGTGTGTACACATTTTTATACTGGAACCTCTGTAGTGCAGTCAGAGCTTACAACATTTACTTAGAAATCTCACCCTAATAATAATGGCTTTCAATTAATGAACCATAAATACAAGTTTGAACAGCATTAACGTTTGAATCACTGTGGGTGTGTACATGGCTGTTTGAGTGGATGTGACTGCCTGTGTGGATCTGTAAATGGGTGCATGAGTGTCTGAGTAGGTCTTTGACTGGGTGCATGAGTGTCTGGGTCAGTCAGTCAGTAAGTGTGTGGGTCAGTGAGTGGGTACAGGAGTCTGTGAGTGTGTGTGCTTGTGAGTCTCTCAGTGGGTCTGTGTGCAGGTGCATGAGTGCTTGAAGGGATCTGAGAGTGGGTGTATGAGCGTATGAGTGGGTCTGTCAGTGGGTGCGCACTAAATAAAGGAGGGGGTCTCAGGTCCCCCCTCCTAGATCTCTTTGGAGTCCCAGGGACCACCACCTCCCCAGGACATTTATCTTATCAATGTAGGCGGGCCGTGTGAACTCCTCTCCTGGGGCATTACCATGCCCTGGGAGCACCCCCTCCCCAGGGCCAAATACATATTTAAAACTTGGAGGGGGGGCACCGCCCCCCTCCTGGACCATATACGGCCCTGGGGACCAGGGAATTATTTAAAAAGTTATACTGGAAGAGGGCTGTATGCCCCCTTCATTCCCACCCTCCCCCCATCGGGACAATTTTAGCCCCAGGGACCCCAACTTCCCGGGCATGGCCCCACCCAGGGCACCCAGTGTGCTTTGATGGGGACAGTGGGGGAGCTTGAATGTGCTTGCAGTCCCTGCTGGAGCCCGCATTGCTCCCTCACACAGGGAGCTGCTAAATATGTAGCTCTCTGCGTGCAGGAGCAATCTTGCATCTGTTTCTCTTGCCTCTGGACAGAGGGCAGAGAAAGGGATGAAAACTCCACTCCCAGCAAGCAGGAGCAGTTTGACAGCCCCTGCTTTCTGGGAGCAGAGTTACTGTTTGCTCTGGCTTGACGGGAGCTGTCCCAGCTCCCGCTAAGCGAAAGCAAACTGCTATCTTACGAGGGTGGGCACCTCAGGAGATGGGAGTCGGCACTCCGGAAGGTGGTGGTCCCCAGGGCACGGGGATTTATTCGGCTGCATCATTATTTACTTAGACCCGGGGAGGTGGTTGTCCCCGGGGCATCAAAGGGGGTCTGCGCGGCCCCCCCTAGACTATTGTTGTAAAGCCCCTGGGAGATGGTTCCCGGGGCTCAATGAGTCCAATGGAGGGTGGTCCCCCTCACAAATTTAAATGAAACCCAGTGAGGTGGTGGTCCCTGAGGCTAAAATGAGCCGTAGGAGGGGAGGGCACCTCCCTACTTTTTTTTTTTTGTTTTAAATGAAATACACTCAAGTCCCCAAGACCTGGCTCACCGAGGGATCAAGGGAAAATTCTTGCCTCGAATTTGTAAATCTATTGTGCTCTTCGCTACGAAAATGTTTTTAAAAATATATACTTTTTGGCCCTGACAGCACTTGGCCTAGGGGGTATTCCTACCCTGCCCCCTTCTCTTTTTGTTTTATGTTTTACATGGGAGGCTGAGTCCTAAGATGGCTGCCAACACTTCCTGGTTGAAGTGTTGGCAGCTAATCAGATCACTGCATGAGATCGGGAGGATTTGCGAATGGTTCGCGCCTCTAAATGTACAATTTTGGTTTTCTTTTAATATCTCAAACTACTTAATAGATTTATACCACATAACAAAAGGGTTGCTTTCGGAGCCAAGACCTACCTTTCTGCAAAATTTGGTGTAATTCCTTTCATCGGTTTGGGCTGTAGTCGTGTCTAAAATGTCTGTGGGAGTTAACATAGAAACCCCACTGTTCTTGACCAATCCCCTTTTTCTCGGTCCGGATCACTCCAAAACCTTCCATGCACAATAAGACTGACAGCTCGCTTTTTTGTATACTTTTATGAAGATTTGTCAACCACTGCCAAAGATATAGGCAAATCAAAAAACACTTTTCCTATGGAAACTAGGTCCTAACTAGAACTACCTACAGGCATGCACCAGTAGATAACTTAACACACACACGTGCGCACGCTTTTGGTGAGCGGGCTTCTTCATTGGTCTCCTCTGCTGTCAATCACCTTTTCCTTTCACTCACCACAGCCCACATCATTATATGGTAGCCTGCTGTAGCCATTGGCTTTTCTCGTGGTTAGCGGCAGCATTCTTCCTCTGCACATCTGCATATTTGCCTGCAAAGTAGTGTACTTGCTTGGCAGGGCTGGTGAGCCAATAGACTCAATTTCTTTATTTTGACTTTTTGTTAACTATTTTTACCTTTGCGGATGTATTTGTTTTTTTGGTGTGAGGCTTGGCAGCCCCCAACACGCACCCTACTGGGTGCCTACTTTAGATTGAGTTCTATCTAGCAAGCGGCAGCTGTGTCTTCACATAGTATTGTAGCGGCCCCTTTAAAGGAAGTGGCAGTGGCTTGGAATGCTAGCTTGTGTGATTGCATGTTTGAATTCCAGCAGAGGTGTCTGCCAATTTTTATTATGTAAACGCTGTTTTCATTTTGAGATGATTTGTTCCTGTTCTCCGTGTTCGTAAGTGCATTTCACAACAATTGTGCAATAAAAACAAATATGTATTTTCGTTTTTGGGCGAGGCATGGCAGCTCACGACATGCTGCCGCTTGCTTCAGATCTCTTGCACTCTCTTCTGTGTTCCCTGGATAGCAGGCAACAGCTTCTCTTCACATAGATGGTGTTGTTCCAACTCCCTTATTGCAAGCAAGCAGTACTTAATAGTGCCACGGATATTCCTATGCTTTGGGATATATCTGGGTGGCGGGGCTCTTGGGGAGGGAGTTTTAATCATACAGAGGAGTTTCAAATAAGTGACTATAACATTTTTTTATTACTCAAAAACACCTTTAATTCAGAAATAATTTTGTGTCTTGGCAAGATTGTGCTCTGCTTTCGAAAGCACCTTGGAGACAAAACCCCCAAAACTATGGAGAAAATTCATAGACCCTCCTCTCCTCCATGTTTTGTTGATGAATATAGATCCACTGTTTTCCCCTCCTGTGGTCTTTGATCTGTGGGTGCTGCAGAATCACACAGCTGCCCTTTAACCAGGGGCAACAGGTGGGCAATGTGCATGTGTGCCTAACTGAAATACAAGGGCTGGTACGGGACTGCATCAGAGTCTGACTTATAGCGTTCATATATTTATAGATGTGCAGACCAAACCTGAGAGACGTGACCCTGTCATGAACGTTTGTCCTCAGGTATGGCACTGCTGTGCTTCTATTTTTATGCAATTGCACGTTCCAAAGTGCAGATATTTTTCTGAATTAGTATTTAGGTTGCAGGCAGCACAGCACGGAAACAGTAACCAGCGACTTCCAATCTACAATATCTGCACCACTACCGTGAAGAAATTGTGAATTAAATATATTCTGTTTAGAAAATGCTGTCGCACAAATACAGCTGTGGCTGGTGTAAGCATAGGTTTAAGAGTGGTGTCTGTGAAACCAGCATTAGCCATGCCAGGAGGTCTGGCTTATTGGCTGTCAGTGCTTGTTTTTTTGTCATCAAAAAGGATGCATTAGGAGCAAAAAAAAGACAATATGATATGCTAGATTTTGAAAAACTTCAACTTTCCATTAAAAATTCGATTTTTTTCCCCGAAATATTTTATAGTTTTATATTAGATTTATAGATGTATTCTTCTGTATTATTTGTGTATTTTGTTACCGTTCACTTTGTAGAAATTGCATAGGCTGGGATCTCCGGTTTCCACTAGAGATTCGGCGAGGGGGGGGGGGGGTCAAACAAGTTAAAAGGTAATACTGCTTCAGTAGACTAGATAAAAAGTAATTTTCACAGCCATTGGTGGTAAACATGACTTATTTAAAAATAAAAAAATATGGAAGTGATGCACTTTAGTCATGAGCATGGTAAAATTGCTTCTTGTAAGTCAGCAAACACAAGGAGATGATGGATGAGGCGCTGAAACTTTTCAGACACTCACCCCCAGTAAAAGATCTGGGTTAAATCCATCATTGTACTTTAGCTCACTTTTCCTCCCCAGTTCAGACCCATTGGGCACAGGGTCAAGACTGATTTACACATGGCTGAGTTCAAACTGGAATGGCATGGGGAGCAATAAAACATTGTATTTTGGCCCAGATCTCTGTACTGGGGTGAGTGTATGACATGGTTCTGCATTTTGTCCATCAATTGTTCTTTTAGCTCTTGTAAGTCAGCAGCATTCAAGTGTATTTGATACAGGATCAAAGTTTGTTGTCTCAACCTTGTTTCCATTTATGTCTTAAAGGTTGTAGTTAGCATTTGAACTGACTGTTCTTTGTTTCATGACGGAGCATCCTAAGGTGTGTATTGACTGTGATAGTGAACAGTGTGGTCCTTCCGTGGACACAGGCAAATATTGACATGAACAGTATTCTTTGTAGCATAGATTATACTATTTTGGTAAAAGAATCTGGGCCTAGTCTTGGAGTCGTAAATTATCCTACCTGATAACAAGTGCTGGTGGTCCTGGACCTTCCATGGACACAACGAGGGGCAGTAGGTAATGTGTAGAGATGTCTGGCATGAGTGCATGATTGCTCTGTGTTCTGATTGACTGAGTGTTCCCGACTTCATGTGGCATCTGACTCTATGGTGTTTTGGCAACGTGCACCATGTGTGCTTTTTTTGGGGCCTAATCCATGTGTAATCTGAGTTTGCTGTTAACATGTTTGTCTGCCAGTTGCGTGCCACTCTATCTGTGCCCTTCCAATCAGTACCCTCCGGCCTAGGTCACAGAGCAAACCTGACCATGTATTTCTGAGTCCGGGATGATGGAGACGTCACATTGGGTGAATTTGACGATAGTGATGCGATTTCATTCTTACACATGAATGTATCATTGCGCACCTCAACGCCGACCTTTTCAATATTAACAAAAGTATGGAGAGCGGCCATGTTGTGCGTTAAGCAGAATGCAAAGTTTTTTAACGTTGCTGTTTGTTTCATTAAAAGCCAGTGGAGGCTGTTCAGGGCGGGATTGATGTTATTGTGTTTCAAACCCACAGATCAGGGACTCTACATAGTATTAGACTCTCTTAACTTTTAGAAGTGTATAGGCTGTTGAAATAATCCAAACCGAACATGCGCATAAGAAATCAACAGAGAGTAATCCTACGAGCGCAGGAGCATCGGCAGATGTAAGTGGTGCGATGCGGTTTTGGTAACTGCATTGTTTTTTTTTTTTGGAAGGTTGTATGGCAGTGGTCTTCAAACTGGAGGGCGTGTCCCCCTAGGGGGGCCTTAAGTGATCCCAGGACAGGGGCGCCAGGCTCTGACCAAAAGAAGCATTGTGCTGATAATAGTACTATGTTTTAAGCTGACAAAAATGAGTGGCACGAAGCCGCTCTGTGATGCTCCATTACTAACATGTCTGTCATTTATATCCTAGCTTGGAGAAGTTGTCAGAAGGGAAGGCACTCCAAATATTCTTCAAACCCCTCACCCCCACTTCGAATAGTCACACTGTGGATACTTGTACGTGTTAGTAAGGTCTGCCTGGGCAGATTAATATGTTTGGCAATCATGTATTTGATTGCATTTTCATTACGGTTACAGAGCACAACTGCACTGTTTAGATGATGTATAGACATAACTAAACATTGCCAATTTAATAAAATAATTTTGAAAAGTTCTGAGGGGGGCCGGATATTTCCCCTACATGGGGTGGGGCACAGCATAAAAAAGTTTGAAGACCACAGGTGTATGGGGTTGTAAATAGACCACTGCAAAAAAAATCCCTGATTGAGTTCTTTTCCCACCGGATTGGGGTGGTGCCTATTTCGATTGTGAAGTTAGAGGGACGGAGTTTTAGATTGACCGGTCCATGGAGCAGGATTTTTGTCTAAGCACCGCTTAGGCACAGCGCATAGTTCTACATCCACCGGGTCTCCCGTAAGAAGGCTTCGGGTCTGTCCGAGTGCTGTGATTAACAGTGTGCTGTCTCATTTAGCTGTGTCTTTCTTTTCATTTGGACAAAGAGCACCCACCATGATACTGATGCCAGAACTAAGCTCCTCTACCCCTCTTGTTCTTCCAGGTTATGCTTGCAGCGGTCGCAGAACCATGTGACGGCCTACGTGGAGCACGGCAACGGCAGTGTGGTGGTGTCCGCCTCCACCCGGGAGTGGGCCATCAAGCGGCACCTCTACAGCTGCCGAGACGTTTCCGCATGCGAGAACATCGGCCGAGTGCTGGCCCAGCGCTGCCTGGAGGCGGGGATCAGTTACATGGTCTACCAGGCCATTCCTTGGGAGTTCCAGTCCGAGTCGGCAAGTACTGGCAGCTTGTTAGCTGTCTTGTGATGGTTGTGCGTTCCCCCGACCACTGTGCTACAGATTGCAAGCCTTCATCTTTTCTTGGAGTGTATGGTGCTCTGTAAAGTTTAGGACACCTCTCTGCTAACGCACCTCACGCTAACATGTGCCAACTATATTTGTGGGAGTAAGTGTTTATCACGGACCACAGCCTCCTGTCATGGCGGCACCACTCTTCTAGTGTTTCGCAGCCTCTGCTCTGGGAGTTCTTGGAACCACACATTCTGCACTGCCCGTGCACCTGTGGGCTGTTGTGCAGCCCCCTCGACTAGGGTTCTGGTAGTAGTACTTTACGCACCCTCAAGCTGCTGCAGTTGAAGACACGTGCACATACAAACACTGCCAGCCCCACACTGTCTGTGCGCCTCCGCACTGACAGATCCTTACTGCCTTTACTATCTGCGGATGTTGCTACATATTTTACCTCCCTCTGGTGCTTGCTTCCACTGCAAGCAAAGACCTTCTGAATGTTAATCCTCCTGGGTCCTTTTCTCTGAAGCTTATGCTTCTACCAGTGTCTGTGCCAAGTCCCCTCCTTGCTTTAGATGTAGATGAGAATAGCTTGGCCATAATTGGTCAGTGTGCTAAAATGACATATTTTCTTTGGAGTTTGTGCACTGTATTACCCCCAGAACATTTAATAGGTATATATACCTCTTATGGAGACTCTTGGTTACTAAATCTGTAATGTTCCGATAGAACATCTAGTTTTTGGAAAGACTTTTGGCGGACACGCAGTAGATTACTGCTGTGATCTCTTCAATCGGAAACCGCCTTACTGCAGGTGTGGTCCCCGGGGACCAATGCATCCCAAGGCCCCCTCAATGCTCCCAGTTGTCTGTCGAACGTGCCAGGATTCCCGCTGCTTCGTTCTTAGCAAGTGTGAGATTGCTGGTCTGTACCGATCACAGTAAAAACCAAAAATAAAGTTCTAGGTACCATGATTGAATGTATCTCTGCCTCTGGCAATGAGTGGACCACATTCCTGTCTTTTGGTTTTATTCTCATGATGCTGCTCCTGATCCAGTTTAATCGAGCTCCAATAAGTACGTCCAGCCCAAACTGCACTTTATGGTCCCTTCTAGATGGAAAAACGAGCAGCCCCAAACTGGCTTCCCTTGTTGGGCATCCTCGGAAGGTGCAGGAGGCCCAGCTTGTGTCCTTTGGCACAGCAAGCAGGTGATCTATGTCTGAGTGTACCTCTTCATACTGGGGGCCCACGTCGGGGTGTACCTCTTCATACTGGGGACCAACGTCTGGGTGAACCTCTAAATATTGGGGTCCCACGTCTGGGTGAACCTCTAAATATTGGGGTCCCACGTCTGGGTGAACCTCTTCATACTGGAGACCAACGTCTGGGTGAACCTCTTCATACTGAGGTCCCACGTCTGGGTGAACCTCTTCATACTGGGGTCCCACGTCTGGGTGAACCTCTTCATACTGGGGACCAACGTCTGGTTGAACCTCTTCATATTGGGGTCCCACGTCTGGGTGAACCTCTTCATACTGGGGACCAACGTCTGGGTGAACCTCTTCATATTAGGGTCCCACGTCTGGGTGAACCTCTTCATATTGGGGTCCCACGTCTGGGTGTACCTCTTTATATTGGGGTCCCACGTCTGGGTGTACCTCTTCATTTTGGGGACCCACGTCTGGGTGTGTGCCTCTTCATATTGGGGAGCCACGCCTGCATGTACCTCTTTAAATTGGGGACCTACGTCTGCATGTAACTCTTTAAATTAGGGACCCACGTCTGCGTGTAACTCTTCATATTGATTGGTGGAACGCGTGAATTAAACGGCCATTGCTTGGGACTGCATTCCAGTCCATCATTTTTGCCCACAAACCCACACTTGAGAGACACCAGGCATGGAAATGTAACCTGGTCCTACTCCAAAAGAACAGTCCAAAATGAATTGCCAGAGGGGACCTGGTCTGGCTCGTGGATACCACGTGCCGTATCTTCCCTCCCGTGAAGCACTAGACCTATCAAAGCTATGGATCTCCTCATACCGCCCTACCAGTGCTCTCGTGATCTGCCATGAAATAACCCTATGTTATCATTGTGATGTCCACATATTAGCTATTGCACAAAATTGCACACATACAGGGCTCATTGCTCCTATTCCAGAACTGAAACCATTCCCCCAGACATTCCTTTCCTGTTGGCTGGCTCTGCTCCCTGTCCATTATTTGCCATCTTTGTCTTTCCAATATTATGATGTTTTCCTTAACAAGTAGTTTTCCTAACCGTGTGCTTTCTGTTCTTTTTGGCTGGTGCATGTCACAGGTCCAGCGCTTCCGCAACGCGATGAAGGAAGGTGGTATTGTCCTCAGCGAGCCACGACGAATACACTCATGACACCGCCTGTGGGGAGGAGAAACAATGACTCTTTAGTGGGGACACTATTTGGCGAAAGTTTTCCATCAAGAAACGACAGGATGAACATAAACCCTTGGATGATGGCGACAATGCCCGCTTAGTCAACCTTTGTGCGTTAAAGAGCACGGGTAGTAGAAAGCTACCCTCTGTCCAAAGCATATCACTAAAGGTGATTCAGGACTATATGTGCTTATTGTTTTCTATAAAAAGGAAAAAAAATATAACACATGTTTGCCTCTTGTGTGTTAACATGATTTCTCGAGATGGGCTTGTCATGCCAGGTACACGTTTGTGTGTAATTGAAAATCTTGGTTTGTGAGCTAGTGCTGCAGCTGAATGTTAGCTGTGTGCTTCCGGTTCATCCTCCTTGCTGTAACACTCTGACATCTACAATGGGTCCCACCACGCTATACCTCAGTGTAGCACTACACGGTGCTTAAATCTGCAGGGCTTCAAATGGGGTACAAGAAGTGTGGGAGGGCGTTCTCTAAAAGGGTTGTGGCTTATACATGTAAGGCTTTGACTTAAATACGCTAACTAAATTTTTGTGCTCTCAATCGTGTGCCCAGTTTTTTGGTGCAAGATTAAGTAAAACGTGAAATATAAACAGGAACTAAATCTCTGACGTGCGTTAAGTTAACGTTTTTAACTGAATTGTTCATAAATACAACTGCTTTTTGCCAGTAAAGTTAGACGTTAGGAGCTCGTTTCAATGTCCGTTTTTAATTACTAGCGGGTCTTAGAGCCGGAGAGACCCGGCCCATTTAAAGCCGCGACTATAGTCTCTTGTACTTCCATTTGCAATCATTTTTTCGGAAATAACCACATTTGGATGAGATCACTGACTGTGTGTGATTCTGTTGAGATTCTTGCCCCGCTTATTAACCAGCAGAGGTGTGTTTTTTTTTAAGTAAGCATTTTTATGTTTGTCTTATTAAATGGTGCTTATCGATTTCATTCATGCTGTATGTTCTAAAGGTATGTGAATACGCGCATGCCTTTCTAAATGCTAGGTTTTGTGACTAGAGCAGCACTTTGCAGGCGGGAGTTATGTATGATATGCGGAGTGAAACCGTTGTGCCCTGATTATCTGGTGCTGTTGAATAGATGTCCGGTCCAGTGGAAACCATTTTGGTTAGATATTTGCTGTACTGCCCTATATGTATGTCACTGCATTGCTGTTGTCACTTTTAAGGTTTATTACATCGGATCCTTTGTGCTGCAGGTACATTTAAACACAGGCTAATTAATGAAAAACAGCAGAGCATGGCGAAAAACAATTGTGTACTAAGTAGTTTTTATCAATGCTTCTGTAAAATGCCAGTGGCAAACAATTAATGTCTTTGAGAACAGGAAAAAAAAATTGGTGCATTGCAAACAATGCAAGTACAACTGTGTCTTTTGTAGCACATTTTCTGTAACAGCCATATCTAGCACACAGTGAAGCATTCTAGGATGCTGTATAGATACATTTCATGCAGCCCTTCTGCCTCGTTATTTAATATTTTTTTTAAAAATTGAATATACATTTAACATGCTTTATTAAATGAAGATGGAGGGAACTGTCAAATCAATGTGAAACGCAGAGGAAATCTTTTGCCGCTTCCTTGGTTCAAACAAATCCGATATCGCTTGGGAGGATATATCAATCCCTTTTGACACAATCTAGTTATATCAAGTATGACATATGCCCATAAATAATCTCCCGCCTCTTTTTGAAACAAACATTGGTAAAGTCAGTAGGTCCCAGCCCCAAGACTTATTGACTTTTTAAAATTCCATTAAAAGATTGCCATGTTTGAAAGCATTTGGATTTCTTTGGCGAAATCTCATTGAAAGATTGCTGCTGGATTTGTATATATATTTGGGTCTTGGAATGGTATTTGCAGGTGAAGCAGATGGCTGCATCACTTGCATGCACACAAGCGGGTGGACCTCTTGTAATGGCCATAAAACCATTTACGATGACTTAAAAAAAGTAAGAAGCAAGAGGATGCTTGGTGAGGGTTGGGACCATGTATAGTTGGGGGAGAACTGGCAACAGGAAGAGAAGTAGAGAAGCTAGCCCTTCCCATGCTATGCACAGCAAGGGCTTACGTCAATCAATCAAGTAGTATCTGTATAGCGTGGCTAATCACCCTGGTGGATATCCAGGTGCTGTGCTGCAGATATCAGTTGGAGAGCCAGGTTTTGAGTCCCTTCCTGAAGTGGTTCAGTGAGGGTGAAGTGCAGAGGTGGAGGGTGTTACAGGCTTAGGTGGCGAGGTGGGAAAAGGAGCGCTCTCTGGAGCTGCTGCTGTGGGTACAAGGTGTCTGGGTGAGGTGTGCGGAGCAGAGGTTTCTGGTCAGCTGGTGGAAGATCAGGCGATGGTAAGTAGTCAGGTCCTTTGTTGTTAAGGGCTTTGCAGGCGTACGTGAGGAGCTTGAACTAGCATCTCTTCTGTACAGGGAGCCAGTGGAGCTCTTTCAACTGCTGAGTGATGTGTGTCCTCTTGGGGAGGTTGAGGATCAGTCTGGCTGCTGCGTTTTGGATGGTCTGGAGTCTCTGCATGAGTTCGGTGTTGGTGCCCGCATAGAATGCGTTGCCATAGTTAAGCTGGCTGGTGATGAGGGCCTGCGTCACAGTTTTCCTTAAGCTGGTGGGAAGCCATCTGCAGATCTTGTGGCGAATGCGGATCGTGTGGAAGCAGGCTGAGGTGATGGTTTTGACTTAACGCTTCATGGAGAGTTCTCTGTCCAGTATGATGCCGAGGTTGCAGATGGTCTTATGGCGTGGGAGTAGGTCTGAGTTCCACTAGTCACCAGCAGTCGTACCACAGGGCAGTGGGTGCTGAAGATCAAATCTTATGTTTTTTCCGGGTGAGTTTAAGGCAGTTGTGTCTCATCCATTTCACAACGTTCTTTATGCAGTTGTGGAAGTTAGTCTTCGTCAAGGTGGGTATGCTGAAAGTGAGGGGATGAGCTGAGTCTCGTTTACGTAGGAGATGTTGTTGATGTAGTGGGATCAGAAAATGTCAGCTAAGGTGTAGTGTAGATGTTGAAGAAGGTGAAGGACTAGCCTTGAGGGGCTCTGCAGATGATGTGCTTGGATTGCGAAATGAAGGGAGGGATGCAGACTCTGGGTGCGTCCCGTGAGTAAAGATGCCATACAACTCAGTGCATCGTCGCTAATTCCAATTTGGCATAGTCTATCGATGAGTGTGTGGGGGGAGACCGTGTCGAAAGCTGTAGAGAGTTCAGAGGATAAGGGCGGCTGATTCTCTGTCAAGTAGGGCTCGGATGTCCGCAGTAGCTGCGATCAGTGCTGTCTAGGTGTTGTGGTTGGTTCTGAAACCTGATTGGGAAGAGTTAAGCAGTCTGTTTCTTTCCAGATGTTCTGTAAGTTGGAGGATGACGGCCTTCACCAGGACTTCGGTGGAGAATTGGAGGAGGGAGATAAGACACTAGTTTTGGAGCTCTTTGGGGTCTGCAGATGGTCTCTTAAGGAGGAGTGTGACCTCTGCGGGCTTCCATGCATCGTGAAAGGCAGCTGTCGATATGGAGGCGCTGAGGATGGTGGTGAGCTGGTGGCTGATATCGTTGCTTCGGAAGTTGAAGAGTCAGTGGGGGGTCTGACTGGTGATAGTTGTCTGTCTGCTAAGCTGCTCCCATGCAATTAGTGGGTGGTTGGTGGTCGAGGTAGTTGGGTTGCCGCAGAGCTCAGAGGGTTGGGAATCAAAGTTTCTGTAGATGGTTGGTATCTTGTTGAGGAAGTGGTCAGCATTGGAGTCGCAGAGTTGTGAGGGGGGATCGAGTTTTCGGTGGCTGAAAGGCAGGTGAATTCTGACAATGGTGAAGAGTTCCTTAGTTTGATTGGGGCTGGTTTCGATCTGGCGTGTCAGGCCGTCCTTTATTGCGTCTTTGAACTGGCGGTGGTAGTGGTTGAGGCTGATTTGTTGGTGGCTCGGTCGGTGTGTTTCTTGCTGGCTCACCATCTTCTTTCCAGTTGTTTACACCTGCATTTTGATGTGCTGAGTTCTGTCGTGAACCAGCTGGCTTGCTTGCTGGGTCTTTGTGTTTTGGCTGGTTTGGTGGGGATGACTTAGTGTGCATTGTTGGTGATCCAGGCATTGAAATTCTCTACTGTTTGGTCCAGGTTGGTGGTTGTGATGGGCTGAGCAGTGCTGAGGGTGTCAGTCTATTGCTGCTGGGTTACCTTGGTCCAGCTGCCTTAGGGGGTGCCATGTCGGTTGGGGGCAGTGAGTGGCAGACCAGTGAGGATGAAGTGTATGATGGATTGGTCCGTCCTGGTGAGTTCTTTGGTGTGCCTGGAATTGATTCTGCTGCTGGATGTGAAGATGGGGTCTAGCGTGTGTCCTGCTCTGTGTGTATGGATGGTGGCAATCTGCTTGAGCCCGATGTTGTCTAGTCTTTTCAGGAGGTCGTGGTGTTGGTGTCGGTGGGGTCATCCAGGTGGAAGTTGAGGTCTCCCATGTAGATGTAGTGTTCGGATTCAACAGCGAGCGTGTGTTGAATTTGGCGATGGCGTCGCTGATGCCTGTTTGTGGTCCTGGCAGTCTGTATGAGAGGGTACCTTTGACAGTGGTTTTGGCGTCGGCCTGGAGCTAGAAATTCATGTGTTCCATAATCCTGCGTGGTGTTCTTATTGGTGATGGTGCAGGTGATTGATTCCTTGTGTATGATGGTGATGCCTCCACCGTGTCTATTTTTTTTTTTTAAACCGTTTATTGCAATCTCAAATATATACAGGTATGGGCCTACAACCTTCCGGCCGGCCGCTAAAGTGAGAGAAGCAAATGACATACATACAATGAGGCACTTGGCTTTGCAGAGACGATAAAGCAGGAGGTATCAACAACGTGGGCCACATGACTCTGAGCCCACAATACGGTTTCGTTTTATACAACACAACAACATAAAACCACACCCGCAAGGCAACCCGCGATCGAAAATGACGACACGTGCTCCTCAAGTGGGGGACCCCAACCATCCAAAGAAATCCAGAGAGGGGAAGGGAAACAGATCCGGGACTGGGAGAACAATGTGCCCGGGGCTGAGGGAGGGGGTCAACTAGGGGGATGGAGCTGGTGAAGCGGGAGGCAACAACGGCGGCTCGCAAATACCCCCGCGGTAGGCGTTCCAGGGGCCCCATATCTTCACCCATGCCCCAGGCTTACCCCGCGCCACATACACCACCTTTTCTCGGAACATGCACCAATCCATGTGTTCTTTCCAGGCCGACACCGCCGGGGGCCTCTGGGATCCCCACAGTTGAGCAATGTCACGTTTAGCTATCATATATCCCAGAGTCACCCATCGCGTCTGCGGAACCGAGTAATCGGTCGGTTCCCACACATTCAGCAAGCATCTCCTCGCTTCAGGCAACAGCGCGACATGCGTAACCGCTCGCAGGACCTCATGCACACCACGCCAGAATCGCTCCACCCTCGGACATTCCCACAGAATGTGCAAAAAAGTCGCCAAAGCACCACACCCACGCTTACACAATCCATCCTCGGCATAGCCCATACGCAGAAGCCTTGGCCCCGTCATATACACCCGGTGGAGTATCTTAAGCTGGACGAAGCGAAGGCGAGCCGGGATGGCCACCTCCTTCGGAGAGGCCACCGCGGAAATCCAGTCCTCGTCGTCCAACTCCAGCCCATCGGCAACCCAAGCCTCGCGGAGGCCAGTCAGTAAGCCCGAGCGGTCATTTATCAATTTCTTGTAAATGAGGGAGATCGTGCTGTCCGGAACGTGGCCATCTAGCACTCTATCCTCCAGGGGGGAGGACTCCGGGATGGAGGCCACGTCTGGGAAGACGGAACCCAGTGCGTGACGGATCTGCAGGTAGCGAAAGTATTCACTGCCCTGCAGCTGAAACTCCGCCTGCAGCGTCTCGAATGTTTTGAATCCTCCCCTCGTCCAGAGATCTCCCACTGTACTGATGCCTATCATGTCCCACCTCTCGAAGCCCTTCGAGGTCCACAAAGAGCCCAGCCTCTCCGACGCATACAACGGTGACGCCCGGGTCAAACGGTCCTTCCATCCCATAGCTGCATTAGCCGCGTGCCATACTCGCACCATGACACGCGTGGGTCCCGTCAAGCGGGAATCGGGCACGCTAGTGTAGAGCGCCCGATTGTAGTCGCCACCGGGCAGGAGCATTTTGTCCATTTCAAATGCCGGGTTTAGGGCGGGCCCATAGAAGCCGTGATTAATTGCAGCTAACTGGGAGGCCCAGTAATACCGCTTAATATCCGGGAGGGCAATCCCTCCGTCGTACCACGGGAGCGTCAATTTTGCCAGGGCTATACGCGGCCTCCCGTCCCAAAACAGACGGCGCTGTAAGCTTTCCACCTCACGGAAGTAGCGCGCCGGGACCAAGTCCATAGTGTTCTGGAGAGCGTACAGAAAGCGCGGCAATGACATCATCTTGAACAATGCCGCCCGGCCGAGCGGCGAAAGCGGCAAGCGCCGCCAGCGCGCGACGTCCTCCTTCAAGCGCTGGAGGGGGGGAAGCAAATTTCGCTCGTAGCGGGCCTCCGGGTCCAGCGTAATATAGACCCCCAGGTATCGAAATCCCTGCGAGGCAATCTGGATCGGACAGCCCCGAGGGAGGACAGGAGCCTCCCCGGAAAGCACATAGACACAGGATTTAGCCCAGTTGATGACAAGGCCTGAATTACGGCCAAAGGAGCGCAGAACATCGACCAGGACAATCAGTGATTTGCGCGGGGAGGCTAAGTACAAAAGGATATCGTCAGCGTAGAGGGACACGCGGTCCTCATACTCGGGGGTCCAACGGAGACCACGGATAGAAGGGTGCCACCGCAGCCACTCCGCCAGGGGTTCCTCCACCGTGTCTATTGGTGCAGTCTCTGTGTTTCATCTTGTAGCTGCTGGGGTTGCTGTGGCGATGTCTGGGGCAGATGAATGGTTGAGCCAGGTCTCTGATAGTCACGTGGGGTGTGATGGTGGTGTTGGTGTCCCTGATTTTGGTAGCGTGTTTGCAGGGTGACCAGGAGGCAGTTGAGTTGTCATCTAGGGTAGGCGTGGCGTTATTTGATGGGGTGGTGAGCAGTGATGTGGTGGTGGTGATGTAGAAAATAGGCCTCAGCTAGGCCTACCAGTGAAAGGGGTTCGCCCTTCTCTGCACAGAGTCCTCAGACTATTAGAAAGAAGTTGGCACAGAAACTGAAATAGAAAATACATAGTTTATTAAACCTCATGAGGTGGAACCACATTCACCCAGCACCCTGTGGTGCTGAATGAAGGTAGTACACAGAGTAGAAGAACCATGGGTCTTTTATACCCACACAGGGGCTCAGGAAAAGGGCGGTGCAAGCATACATGAGAAGAGTTACATACATAGATGGTCATACAGAAATGCACCGTCAACAGTAAAGGAGGAGCTAGCAGTTGCTGACTCTGGTAGAAACAACCTGATAGTTACAGACTAAAAACAGATGCATGGACAGTTAGATATTCCTGCGCATGTGCAGGGTAGCAGAGTCTAAGTATAGCCAGTCCTTTAAACAGAGCACAAGGGATGCCAAAATGGCTGCCAGGAATACAAAATGGATTCCACAAAATGTACAGGATAGCCTCTAAATACCAGATGGATTCTGCTAACGCTAATTTAATCGCAGCCAATTTACGACAGTGAAATAAAGAGAGAATCCTTTCTTTACCGTATCTCTCTCCAATTCTACAGTACACTAAGACGTTGTGTCCTGGGGATACTCCCTCTTTGTTTTTTGATATATGACCCTAGGGGACTGGGAGTTTTGTCCCGTTGAATAACCCTTACTCTCTCTGTGTTTAAACGTGAAACTTCCATGGCCATAATCTGTAATCATGCATTCATAGTCCTTGACGACCAGCTTAGAATTAATTAAAAAATAACAATGTATTATGATTTTTTATGCTATATTGAAAGGTTGTTGAATGAGAGCACATGCATAAGCAAGACAGGCAGGGATGGTGTCACAGCTGCAACATCCTGTGATCTGGGCAAGTCACTTTTCTCTCTGTGCCTAAAAAAACAGAGAAATAAAGCACAAGGGCTAAGGAGAGAGCAACAGGTATAAGGAGTGGAAGGGGGGAAGAAAAAGTACCTCAGTCAAATCAGGAGCAACAGATGGACACCGGTTAACTTGAATCAAACTGTGCTTGGTCCCTGCTCCTCAGAAGTGACCGTAAATTACATTTCACCTGCACTGTCCAGTTAAGAAGCCTGTAAATAAGAGTAACGCTGAAGCACACAAATGAAGCAGGAGCAGCCTTCAAGACCTTTTCTGCATAGAAGAGTGTCTCACAAGCGAAACGCATGCACTAGCAATTGCTCTCGCAGGCTCAACCCTAAAAATGCAGCCTGAACAGTAGAATAGAAACACATGTGCCACCTCTTTGAAGTCTTTCTTTTTTGCAATAAATATATTGTAAATATTTGCCACAGCTTCCATTGCTCAGTTTTTTCACATAATGTGCATGTGAACATTTTTGAGGACCACTTTTGTTTCTCCATGAGGGATCATTTAATGTGTCACTCAATATAATCCTCTGCATAGATATCTCCCTGATCCTTGTTGCTATTTTGAGCAGCTAGTTCTGGGCTTCCCCTCTGCTGTGAATCCTGTGCGGAAGCTATTGCTCACATCCAAAAAAGTTCTCTATACCCCCAAAAAAGCAGCAAAAAAACCTACAATTGCCTTCTTTGCTGTTGATCATTCCTTGAAAGTGGAGCTATATATTCACAAAAACTGCACGAAAAGGCCCTTTTTGCGTGTTCACACACCACTTATTGGTAGATTTTATCACTGGTGTATTAACTTTGACTAGTGAGGCACTGTCATTCAGTTCCCAATGTATGTGCTCTGACCCTTAAAACTGTGTAGAATAGACTAATCGCTGATTGGCATATTTTACTTATCTTAAAGTCTCTATTGTATGATCCTCTGTTTATCCAGGGCCTGTAAGTTAAATGTCATGAGTGGACTGCAGAACTTATTGTGCCATCAATGTGACAATCGAAAACATGAGTCTAGGTCTGCCACTGCACGCTAACTGGATAGTTTTCAAACTACCAGTTTGACTTGGCAAAGTAAACATTTTGCTGGGCCTAACCCTTCATTTCTAACGCTTACAAATCACCTCTAAAATAGACCCTAAATGCCCATAGGGTAGGGTGCATGATATTTATAAAGTAGGACACGTATACTTAATTTGTACATGTCCTGACAGTGAAAGAGGCCTCTGCTGTGACGGAAAGTCTTCTGCATGGCACTGAAGAATGTGCTTCCCTATCCTATGTTGATCTCCTGGAAAGTCACTTGAAAGTACTGTAGGTTTTCTTGATCTCTACTTCAGTGAACATGACAATCGGGCATGTCCACTGAGGGTATTCCGGTTTACATTGATTCAAACCCTAGAGCTTGGATCTGAGGTGAAGTGGGCTGGTGTAGTGCACCCTCTTTTACAGGAAGTGGCTACTGCCCTTTTGTATCCAGGCTGTGGTAAACTGACAGTGGTAGTAGCACTGATCTCCGGGATATCTGTACCCCTGTACCCTTTAGGAGGTGCTGCTTACCATATCCATCCGGGTGAAGTTTGTGCGTCTCCCTTCATAGGTTCTTTTGACCTCTGTGGTATCTGGGAAGCATGTATTGAGAACCTGTGAATTTACTGGATGAGCATGGTGAGCCATTGTGAGCAGAGCTGATTTATGTGCTGGACATTCCAGCTCTTCCCGTGCCCCCTGTCATCTTGAGCCGCTTGTACTACTGCAACGCTCTGCTACTGGAATCTCCGAGATAGTAGAACCTTGGTGGGTTGGGATATGATTTAGGGCTTATCTGTTTTAGCTAAGACTCCCTGTGCTGGGTTGACCTCCTCCCTTTCTGGTGTGTGATGGTCAGGGTCTCATGGTGTGGAGTCAATTAAAATTCCTCTCTAGGGGATAGAACCAACAGTCACTCAGAGACTAGGGGAGCTTTTCTTCCACGGACTGATCATGCAGTGAACATGCAGGAAGTATGACCCAGTATTTCAATGACACCCAGGAAGCAAAATTTGCAGACCCCCTGATTGGATTATCCTTTCAGCCAGGGAACTATAAAAGTCTGACATAATTGGCAAGTTGGTTGTTTAAGGCTGTGCTCTTTTTCTGACAAGGCACCCACAAGGGGGTTTATTGAGGAAGCTGGGATCTAGGAGTGCATTCCAAAGGTTGGATTACCGATGTCCTTTCAGACCCAGGGATAGGACTTGAACTTGAAAAGGTGCCTCTGTGAGAGATTACCGGTGAAATGAGTTTGCCAGTTTGACGGAAGGAGCTGAGCTGCAGCTTGTGAAGCGTCATCGGAGCACAGAATGAGCTGTCTGAGACTTGTGGAAGCTATTCTGTTCTTCAGAACGTAAGGAGGCTTCAGAGAGTTGCTCAAGATATGGAGATGCTGCACATTAACATCGAGGGAGATGAGTGAAGCACCATGTTGTCGGTGAAGGTGGCACTACTTTTCCCCGACCCCTCCCCTGTAGGAGCAGTGGGTGCTGCCAGTTACCATCTGTAGCTGAGGGAAAAGTGCCCTGTTAAAAAAACCTACCATTTGAACCCTTAGTCCCTGCCCCCAGGCTTTCGTAGTCTCCAGCTTTGTCCTTGCTTTATCCTGCACTAATGACACCATCCCTGTGGTGGTCTGTTGTTACAAAATCTAGACTGTGACCAATGAGTTCTGTGGTATAAGCCCCCATCCCTTTTGTGTTATCTGAGGATATCAGAGTGGACTGACCTCCTGGCCAGCCACTACGCTCTGTTGCTTGAGTTTGAATTCCCTTAAAAAACAAGACAAGAGGTGTTTGGTAAAACAGGAACAGTTTGTTTAAGTAAACATTACGGCCAGGAGAACAGTTACAAGCACAGGGTCCGAGCACTGTCTCAATTTGCATTCAGTATATGTCCTTTTATACAAAAGATGATGGGTTGTAAAGGTTTCAGGCGTACCATATATGGTAAGGAATGTTGGTTGCTGCCTTTGGAGTCATAAATTATTTATCTAATGATTAGCACAGGTGGGTCTCGACTTTGCGTGGACATAATGTGGCCAGTGGATAATGTGTCCAGATGTCCGGTATGGGGAGCGAGCGTGTTATCACTAAGTGACTTTTATGGTGTTTTAAGAAAGCGGATACCCCATCCAGCCTTGTGTACTTTAGTGCAGCAATCTCCTTTGACCCTTTGTAATGTTGCTGCATCTCTTTGTGAGATTGATCAAGAGTTTCGTACACGAGCGTTTGTCTGCCAGCTACGTACCCTTTCCGCCTGTGACCTATCAATCCTCAAGGTCTCAGGGCCTGCTTGATTGCATATTTGCGAGTCAAGGTTGGTGTAGAGTTCCCAGTGGGTGATTCTGTTAATAAGGGCGAGATATCATTTCCATCTATAAATGCATCAATTTCCATAGTAACAGCGTCGTCAGGTAGGCTAGTGGCTACTGGACTAGTGGGACTTCAGCAACTCTGCCAAGACACCAGGCACTACTTTCCAGACCCCGACACCACCACAGCTGTGTCCTCGCCAAGGACGGGTGGGCATTTTTGTTGCTTTGGATGGTGGAACAGTGGGTGTACCAGGAACATTTGATTTCATATCAACTGCTGAAAGCCTATCACTACAATACAAGTATTGGTACCAATGTTGTAGCTTTGAAGATTAAGCCTGTACAATGTGGTCTGTACAATGGAATATTAACAGTGTTGTATTGTGCTTTGCGTCTATAATGTTTGTGGTCTGAATTCTGGCCCAGAGGTTTGTAGAAGCATCTGTTTTTTTCTGTGTACTTTAGTTTTGTGTGTTGCATATTTGCTTGTGTGTATCAAACTAAAGTAAATCACTTTCTGGACATGTATCTTATTAGCGGGTATAACAGCGTAAACTGTATTCTGAATGCCTAACTCACCTCACCTCCTTGAGTAAACCTTGGACTTCTCTGTCCTGCTACCCTGAAAGAGTCAAGTGCAGGAAAGGAGTACTTGATTATCCAGTTTTCTGGTCCAGTAGTATTGTAGGCCCAGCAGTGGCATAACGAAAGTTCAAAGGGCCCCCCTGCAATAAACATGGAAGGGCCCCCGCTCCGGATTTATTCCGGAGCGCTCAGTCATAAGTACTGTGCCGAGGGTGCCCCTTGCAGCTCGGGGGCCCACACGCACCGCGGGGGATGCGGGGGCCTGTGTCACGCCCCTGAGGCTCAGGACACCAGCAGCTAGCAACTCCAGTTCCTTAAGCCCTTTAGCCCAATAACCTTGAGACCCCTGGTACCCCCGGAACCTGGTTGTCACAACCCAAAACCCTTAAATTTAGTGAAGCTCATGTGCTCAAAAAACACTTTAAACAATCATTTTTATGGTCCAACTGTTAGACCTGGCATACTTGGCTTGGTTTTCCCGTGTATTTTTGCCTCTGCCTCCTGTGTTTGTGCTGTTTGTTGGACTCCGTTTTTGCTGGTCTAGATGCTTTGGGCAATTTGCCACTGCTGATCAGTGCCAAGGTGCAAGTGCTCCCTCTGTAAATTGTGACTTTGGATTGGTGATTCCATAATTGGCTTGTTTGACTTACTAGTAAGTCCCTAGTACAGTGCACTGTGTTTGCCCTGGGCCTGTAAGTCAAATGCTGCGAGTGGGCCTGTAGCACTGATTGTGCCACCCACACAAGCAGCCTCGCAAAAGGTTCTCAGACCTGCTATTGCAGTGTCTGCGCAGTCTGGTACTGCCATGTCGACCTGGCAAGTGCACCCACTTGCTAGGCCCTAACCTTCCCTTCTTTTGACATGTGAGTCACCCCTAAGGTAGACCCATGGTACCCCTGTGGGCAGGGTGCAGTGTCTGTGAAAGGTAGGACATGGTGTGATGTGTGTAACATGTTCTGATAGTGAACTACAGCGAATTTCGTTTTTCACTATTAAAAGGTTAACTGTCCTATAGGATAGAATGGGGTATTATTTATAACATCTTATATATATAATTTACCATTGAGACAAGATCGGAAGCTGAAGTTTAGTATGCCTGAACTCAGAATCGAAAGATGCATCTTTTAGTAAGGATGATTTTTACACTCTGTGTTTGAAAATACCGCTTTTTGAAAGTAGGTATTTTCTTGCTTAGCCATCCTGTGTGCCTCTGCTGGTTTGTGGATTGACAGGGGCCGGGATGTGCATTCACTGTAGACAGCTACTGGGGGGAGGGGTTGAGGTGTGTCCTGCCTTTCCTGGATGAGTCAGGCTGGGCTCAATAGACCTGGTCTGCATTTGGAGTAGGGGGAGGAGATTTCCTTGCACCTGAATTGGCCTGGTCTGCCTTACACAATGCTGTCTTCACCTCCTGCCGGGAACCTGGACCAGAGAGGACAGAACTGGTTTTGACTGAGCACAGAGCCTCTCTTCTACCAGAGGGCAAAGAGAAATGGACTATAAATACTGGGGCCCAGACCCCTGAACTTTAGATTACTTTTGGAATTCAAGAGGAACCTCTGTCAAGGAGAAGAACTGGGGAAACTGAAGGAGAAGTACTGCCCCTTTGCTGTGTGCTGTTGGGGGTTGGCCTGCAGTGGCTTTTTCTGCCAAGGAGAGGATAAAGACTTTGCTGTGTGCTATGTCTTCTGTTTGAGGAAGATTTCCAAGGGCTTGAAGTAGAGCTTGCCTCCTGTTTTGAAGTCTCAGGGATACAAAGACTTCACCACCAGCTCCCCTGAACTTCCTTGCTGATAGTTCTGACCTGCCAAGAGGTGCCTGTTGCTGAGTTGGGCCTCTGGAGGTTGTTCCTGTAGCTGGGAGCTGGAAAAGCGATGCAACTTCAAGAAGCGTGACTCATCCGCACCTGTTTCCGACGTATCACCGAAGACACCGATACAGCACCTGCCCCGGCTGGAGAAATCGCTGCACGCCTAATCCCATGCATTGATCTCTGAAGTCTGAGTCATCATGGGCCTACATCCTGACACCTGGTGGCCCCCCGCCCTCTGAAGTCCGTCCACCCCCATGGACCACGCACGCAACCTGGGAATCATCCTAGACTCTTAACTCAAAATGTACCACCAGATCAATGCTGTCTCATCCTGCTGCTTCCACACCCCCTGCCTCCTATGCAAGACCTTCAAATGGATCCCCCCTCGAACACAGAAAGACCGTCACTCACGCCCCGGTCACCAGCAGACTCGACTACGGCAACGTACTGTACGCCGGAATAAACAACCTCACACGCAAGCTACAGAACATCCAGAACGCCGCCGCAAGACTGGTCCTCAACCTGCCAAGACACTGCCACATCTCCCAACATCTGCGCACACTCCACTGGCTCCCCATCGAAGCTAGAATCACCTTCAAGATGCTCACCCACGCTCACAAGGCCCTTCACTACAAAGGACCAGCATACCTGAACAGCCAATTCAAATTCCACGCACCCCAAGGACACTACGATCAGCCCAGCTCTCCTACGCCGTGGTCCTCTGCACCAGAAAGACCAGATCAGGCGGCCGCTCCTTTTCCTTCCTAGCAGCCAGAGCCTGGAATGCCCTCCCTATCCACTTCAGACAGACATCTCTCCCCATCTTCAGAAGAAACCTCAAAACCTGGATCTTTGACAGACCCCCTCCTTGATGGACTGGAACTTGCAAACCCCCCAGCGTCTTGAGACCCTCACTTGTGAGTAGTAGCACTTAAACGTGTGATTGATTCAGATCACCGCACCAATTCTGACGCAGGCCCTGCTCTGCGACTGCACGAAACAATGCATTTGGGGGACCGTGGCTGGAGAGACCAATGCAGCACCGTTGTTGCTACCACATTGAGTACCAACGCATCCCTGATCCTCATTCATCGCTCTGGGGCGACAAGTCTACAAGAACACCGAGTCACAGTAAGAAACAGACGCATCACCTCATTGCACAGTTAGAAACTGATACATCACCTCCCCTTCAGTAAGCAACAGACTCCTCACCGCCCTTGCGTGGCAGTAAGGCACTGATGCATCACCTTCCCTGGGCGTAAGGAAGCTACTCATCACCTTCCCTGGGCATACAGAACCGACGCATCACTTCCTCTGCGGCTGTGTTTGTTTATTAGTGTGACGTATCCAAGGTATTTTGTGTTGATAGTGGTCCATCTATAGTTTGCTTTGGACAGAATTGTTTCTACCTTTTAAAAGTCATATTTTGATTACTGTATTGTGGATTTTTGTTGTTTTTGTCTTGTTTGGTTTAGATAAAGATTATGTATTTTTCTAAACTGGTGTGGTGTCCATTTGTATTGTTTTCACTGTATTACTGTATGTGTGCACACATGCTTTACACACTGCCTGTCAGATAAGCCTGTCTGCTTGTGCGAAGCTACTAAGGGGGTGAGCAGGGGTTATTTTAGGAGTGTATCCCCCTTACCCTGACTAGGAAGAAGGGTCCCTACTTGGACAAAGGTGCAAACCATTGCCAACTAGAGACCGCCATTTCTGACACCAACATAATGCAAAAAATGAATGTTGTCTTAGTATTTCATAAATAGTGACTTTACAAAATCACTAGTTTGCAGTCGGAAGCCCCTGATAGCCTTTCAGAGTTAATCACCAGCTGGCACTTGGGGGAGTTATTGCCCCTCACCAGGAGGTGAATGGCACCGAGGAAATGGAACAAAAGGTGTGAACTCCTCCTGTCAGATGGCCAAGGGGATGTGCTCACCAACACAGTTTCAAAGAGGCATTTCCTGTCACAGCCAGATGTACCACACCTAGACATGCCCCTTCCATTGTCCAGGTAGTCATGATGGCACCAATCCCAGTGGACGAAAAACCTGTATAAGAACCAGTTTGCAGGGAGAGGCTCTCATTTTCTTAGTCAAACCTCAGTAATGTAAATGTAAATGTAGTTGAGCTTATATAGCGCACAGCTACCCGCTGTGGGTTTCCCGGTGCTGTAATGTGTTCAGAGTTCTACTTGGGGAAAGAAAGGTTCTGCCACACCATGTTGGATTTTGCAGAGCAGTGCACTGTGGGATTGTTTAAAGCCAAACCCCGGGACATTATGTCAAAGTGGGTAGGATTGCCCCTGGCAGAATTTTTCCCTTTGGTCAGGGAGTCTCCTCCAACCACAACCTAGTGCCAAGCATTAATGTGGCACCCCTAGATACCTTTTTCAGAACACATTTGGACTTGTGAAAGACAGAACTGTACCTGTTGTGGAACCTGTGGATAGAAACCCCAAAGGCTGAACCTGCTCCTCACTTGTACCCAGGACTGAAAAGAGGAAGCCAAGGTCTAGTTGGCTAGCCTGCTCTTCAGCTCCAGGAACGCAAAAGTTGTAGGAATCCCAAATCTGTGTTAAGCCCAGCTCAACTGGATTTGCCCTGGAGCCTGCTGGTGACTTCTGAGAGATTGTGTTCTGACCTCCCAAGTGGTGTCCAAAAGGTCCTGGATCATTGGCTGGTGTTGGAGTGTATTTTTCACCCTCCATAATTGCAAGACAGGACACTTAGAGAAACATTTTCTAAACTTTTCACAAAAAGAACCAGAGGCTACCACAGGATTCCCTACATCGACCTACTGGTTGGCCTCAATGTGCTGGTTTGCCACACTGAAAAGATCTTGACTTACAGAAACGTTTTTAATTCCAAGTGTAGAGGACTTTAACCGGACCAGAGCTGAGCAGGACTTTCAACCCCGCCAGTGATGGAGCCTTGCACGAAACTGTTAAAAGCATTGACAGGAACATCTGTGACAGAATGTTGTATCTTTTTATGTGTGGAGATACCACGGTTGCAAAGATATTACTAATAAAATACCTTTATGAATAGCAAACAATCGAAAACATACACAAAAGTGTAAGTTTACCTTTGTGACTCAGGCCAGCAGTGTACTAGTTAATAGTAGCTTTCTTGTTTGGGGACGGCCAGGGAAAGTCGCGGCGGCAACTTCTCTTGTTCTCTAGCCATTATTAGATGCTGCAGAACAGTGCCTCTCTTACTATCTAGATGCAAACCTAATATGGTGTCCTTAAAGGTACGCTTTTTGTTGCTAGAGGCTGTGGGCGTTTGGCCATCTACAGCAGAAGGTGGGCCTAAGGGCCTGACCTGTGGCCCATATATTATGGGCCTTCTTGTCAACACAGCCCAGCCTTGCAGTAAGGCTTACACTGGTATAACATTGGTAATTTCTGGCATTTTTACAACACTGTTATTAGTACTGTCTGAGGCATCAGGGATTTAAGAATATTGTAATCTCTGCATCCATTCCTTCTTTCAAACATTAATCTAGCCATTCATCAATAGTCTCAACGATTTAATTCATGTATCTATGAATTCCCTCATCCTGTACTTATCCATATACTCAGTGACTATTCATTCGTTAATCCGCTCAGCGTTAACGCATTATCACAGTCACTCACTCGTCCACAAACAGTAAAGATTTACTTTCACATATAGAATAAACACCTCTTTTGGTTTTGCGATTTCTTGTTTTATTCGGTACTTCATGCCACTGTTTTGGTGCCTCTTGGTGCTGTGATAATGGACATCACTATCACTCAACTTATTGGTACTCAGTTTACCAACCTAGAAAAGACCAAAGGCTCAGCTGCCCCTTTGGGTTTCATATCTGAGATCTGTAGGTCACATCATTAATGAGAAGGGATGAACTCACCCAAATATAGTTTGTTAGTTATGGTGAGAAGCAGAGAAGCAATTTTGGTCCTCGACATTCCTCCAGTCCATCGTATAGGATTCAGGTCTGTCAATCTGTTCTTTAATCCTGTACAAATTCTCTGTACTGTCGCTTAGAGAGACTGAGACAATATCCTCCTCATCTGGAAATGCCAGGCAGACAGCCAACAACAACTACTTGATCCAGAACTGATGTTTTACTGGAAGGTTTGCCTAGCAAAATGAAGATTTTATTTCGTCCAGTGACCCTTTTATAAATTCAATCAAATGGGTACTAATTTTGTAAGTCTGGTCTGGGATCATAGGGGCAATGCCTCAAATGCTGGCAACCGTCCATACTTTAGCAGGAAACAACTAAGCTCTTTCAGATAGTTTTGTAACAGTATTTGCCATTACTTGAGAGAATTCTATTATTAGTTACAAAATTACGCACAGGGTGTGTTTCTTGAAATGGCGTCCACACCTGGGCGCCAGTCCAGTTTTATGAAAATAAAAAGTGAATCCAGTCGCAGCTTCCTGAAGAAATCTGACAGGTGGGCATTCAAGCATTTCTTCATGGCTATCAGCGTTTCAACCACAAGGCTATAAACGCTGTTGTTTTAATGATCTATACTTACCCAGCAAACATACTCTGGTTAATCTTTCCCCTTGTAGTTAGAGATGTCATGCAGGAGACAGGCCCCATACCTCATCCAATGTTAGACACATACCTCGCATGGGATATATGCAGGCACCCCCTTACACTGCAATTCTGACTTGAAATGTTCATTTGAAAAAATGCAGACACATTTTGCCCAACTTGTTGTTATTTATCTTTACATTCAGGCCTGGACACAATTTTTCACAGACCCTCTTCATGTTAGCACCTAGAGGGGCTGTCACCCCCACCGCTACAATGCTATGAGCCACCTTACACAATCTCCCAAAGAGTTCAATGTGACCACAGGTTGTGCTGGAAATGTTTGACATCTCTTACCGAGGGCCTCATTTATGAAGAATTGGCGTAGGGCAGAGCTGCAAGTTGTCTTGCTGCACTGCCCAACATCAATGTAAGTGTAGGAATGCACCGTATTAATGAAATACGGTGCATTCCTGTCCTTTCCTCCTGTGCTGGTTCACAATTTGCTGCCTCACGCCAACGTAGGCATCCTTGCACCATGGTGCAAGGGTGCTTCAATTGCAGGCAGGGTTGGTTTTGTGCTGGAAGGGGCACCTTCCTGCACAAAATCAATCTTGGAAGGGTTCTACTCTTTCAATGTGGATGCAGCACACACGGAAAGAGGAAAATCCAAGGAGAAATAAAAATATTTCTCCTCGTTACACCTGCACTGGGGAGGCATAAGGTTTTGGAGCTGCCCCAGGTTTACGTGAGTAAGTAAATCTGGTGCACCATCAAAATCCAGAGATGCTATGTGGGAAAACCCACTGCAACGCCCATGGAACACCTTCTTGACCCAAAGCTAGGCAACGAAGCAACATGCACTGCTTTGTCTTACTCCATACCTGTGAGTCCATGCAGAGCCAGACAGAGTGGCTTTGCTTCACCTCATAGATATGGTTGAGAGGTTTGCACCGCTGGAACGTCAAAGAAAATTACACTAAGTACTTTAGATGGTATGTGGAGGTGGGGTTGGAATGTAGAACATGGAATGTTATGCTCAACTCAGGAGTCTCAGTTGCTCCGGCAGTTGTCTCTAGATCTTGATGGGTGAGGTGCCTTAATAAATACCTCTTGTTTTCACTTAAGTTAGAAAGAAACTTTGAGTGGTTATTACTTCTTTACACAAGCCTCTCATAAATAAGCCCCTATGTTTGTAGCACAAAATGCCCTGCCTTAAACTCATGGACCCAGATTTACATAGCACTTACGTCATCCGATTGTCAAGCAAGTCAGCACAAATCGTTAAGTGATATTTACAGAGTGCTGTAGTGTTAGTTTTCATTATTTTAGGACCTTACATAGTACAATGTCTAAGTTGCTGCATATTGTCTGAAAACGCTTTTAATATAGGCAAGAGGGTGTTCCCACTCTTTTTTTAATCAATCAAATCCGTTTTATTCGATTTTTCATACAGTAAAAACCATAAAAGCACAGACAAAAGAGAAAAAACACTTCACATTATATCACATTGTAAAAATCAAAAGGTCAATCAAGGTGTTTTCAAAGGAGCTGGAGTCACTTCCGTTTAAAATATAACTTTACATAGTATTCCTGAATATAATAACAGACTTTAAAAATGAAGAGATAACCAGGATAATCTGTTCATTTTCTAAAAAATGTAACCTTAAAAGAGCTGTTCTACATTGTCTTAAGCCCAAAATAGGGATTAAAAAACTTTTCCTTGGTAAAATGTAATATTTACAAAATAAAATACAATGCAACATTGATTGAGTTGAAATATCATCGCATGGACATAGGGCCATACAACATTTTATTTTATATATGTTATCCAAGGTATGCTAGCCACCTTCTCCAATTTAAGGCAATCTCCAATTACATGCCAATTGAAGCCTGTCTCCATGGATACCCACACCTTATGCCATAACAATAGGGGAATCATTCTGATAATGTCAGAAATATAAGGGAGACCAAGTTCCCTATGACAAATAAAAGTAGCAGTAGAGCTGGGAACCGCCAACAAATAACGAATAAAAGCATTTTCACAGCGTTGAATTTGTTCAACATCTACAAGGCCCCAGATTCCTGCCCCATATGTCGCTGTTGTTATACATTTGGTTTTATAGATATCTAATAGCTCCGGCACAGGTCTACAGCCTAATTTCCTTGAGAAATTAATGACTGCTTCTATTGCTCTAGAAAACGTGAATTTTCTTGCCTGCATCGCCGCAATCCAAGAGCCAGTTCTATCAAAGTTAATTACCAGATAGGAGAACCTGTCTGTATTTTCAATTTTGTTGTTATTAATAAAAATATCAAATTTTTTACTCCCTTTTCTTCCACAGCTTATTGTAAATGTCTTGCTGATATTTACACTTAGGCCCCTATCTTGCATATAGTTCACAAAGTTGGTGACAGTTCTTTGTAGGCCTAACTGCGTCCGCGCCATAATGACTGCGTCGTCCGCATACGATAAAATGGGGACGGGAGTATTCTTAATAATTGGATAGTCCTGCCGAAATTCGTTCAGGTATAGACCGGGACTATTAATGTATAGAGAAAAGAGGAAAGGAGCAAGTATACAACCTTGTCTCACCCCCTTTCTTATTCTAAATTTGGTCGTACACTCCCCTTGCCTCCCGTAGCGGACCCTGGCCCATGCCCCCATATACAATTCCCTGATAAATGATAGCAAGGGTGGGTCCACTTACATGTCTTTAAGGGTACTCTACAATTTATCATGTTTTACGCAGTCAAACGCTGAACTTAAATCAACAAATGATAAAAAAAAGTTTACCCTCCTTTGCTAGTGTGTATTTACTTATAATTAAAGATAAATTAAGGCCCTGCTCAACCGTGCCAAGTCCTGCCCGAAATCCATATTGTAAATTTGATAGTACCCCTTTCTCGTCAGCCCATATTTGTAATTTACAATCCAGCAAGGAGATCGGGCGATAGCACCTTGGTTCATTTCTATCCCCCTTTTGAATATAGGGATCACAATTGCATCTGACCATGTCGCAATAAAACCATAGCGGCTACAACCGATTAAGACGGTTGTTAGGAGTGGGGCCGATAGCCCAGTATTAATTTTATATACATCCACTGGGATGCCATCCGGCCCTGGTGCTTTCCCAGAGGCACTTTCAGGTATAGCCCTGGTAACTTCCTCAAGAGAGATATCAATATCTATGGGAAATACCATAGTCTGTACGTTACCGTCACACCCCACCGTCATTGAGGGAAACTCATGGTTGGTGGTCTCATCATTATAAAGATCTGCAAAAAATTCAACCCACTTATCCTCAGTAATTACAGTATCCACGATATCCGTATCTCTGTTCACAAAAAAGGGAGCATTTACCGCTCTCCAAAAGCCAATTCTATCCTTCCTCAGGCATGGCTGGTGCAACGCCTGCCAAACTTCCATTTTCAGGTGTGCCTTGATCTTTTTTATCTCTAGTCGATATAGTGTTCTGGCCTGTCTGATTTCTTCCTTACATCTAATTTCACTGTGCAGGACGTTCTTCAGATGGGTGTGGGCCTTACTACATTCCCTATCACACCAGCCCTGCGACTTGTGCAATCCCTGTTTCTGCTCCCTCGTTAATAAATTCTGAACCACACCTGTGATCTTAAGGAAGGCATCAAAAAATGTCTTCATCCTCCCTTGTCTGTGAACGGCAAAATTCAAAATCGCTATGCGACCTCCTGACCAATTGTTTGATAAAGGCTACGGGGTCCACTTTTGTACAGTTTAAAAAATACCCATTAGTACTGGCAAGGTTAATGTCAAAATTATAATAAGCATCGCTCTTGTTATTAGTTTTAAGTGACCACTCTACAGAAAAGACTATACTAATTGGGTAATGATCACTCATTAAAAGATCATGGGTTTTAAAAGTACAAACCTTATGACAGTGCCTATTTGACATTAGGGCAAAATCAATGATAGAATTGCACCCCCTCCCGTTAAAGGTAGGCCAAAAGGTAGAAGGGGTGCACACAATTCGTTAGCATATCCCAAATTAAACTGAAAGACTATTGCATTTAGCAAATCCCCCAAGGTTGTGTGAGGGAAGTGTGTCAACGTATCTTCTTTGTCTTTGCCTAAGCCACAGATTCCCCGTTGATTATATTGGCACAAAAAACAATTACAATCGCCAACCCATATAATGCACGTGTCCGCAGACATTTTTTCTTCTATTTCACATTTTGGCTTAAGTCCGTTAAGACACTCATTAACTGCGCTTTGGTGATATTATAAAAATGTATTAACACTGTGGTATTTCCTCCTCCCATGTTCACTGATAAAATCTGATAATAGTCTCACCTAAAAGTTTTAGGTTGGTCACCCCAGCCAAATTAGAAACATAGATACATAGAAACATAAGCCTCCTTTATTGGGCCCCTGCTTACTAATACTGGCTGGTGTTTTAAAAGTTCGGAAACCGTTAATATGGGTCTCCTTGACTACCCAGGTATCCTGTAGGCAGAGGATGGAGTATTCTTCTATGAAGGATAGCCACTGGGGGTCTCTCACTTCAGTGAGTAGACCCACAATGTTCCAAGAGAGTATTTAACAGACTTTGGACATATTTGCCTTAATCTGTCCCCCTCCTACTGCGTTAGTAGTCATATTTTTATTGGTGATGTCCTCTTCCATGATTGATAATGCTACGTTGTTAAATCTATTATCAAGATTGCCTTGAGTGTTAATTGTATCATAGTCTGTGTTCCCCCCACCGTTCTATAATCTGTTCCCACTCCAAACCATTGCAATACTAACGCAGTGGTATTTTCATACGTACATAGACTCATGCAGTATAATACAAAGGTCAAATTATGTCAGAAACCTGCACATGGTCCTAGGTGGAGCAAGAAATGGGGCAATGGCTGAGTATGAATAGATGTGTGACATCCGTAATCACAAATTCATTTGAAGCCGTGGAAATCGATTTTTGCAAGTGAGTCATCATCTGCGACAATGCAGTCTACAAAGGAGGAGGGCGAGGAGAATCTATCAACAGAGGATCAGCCTCATTGATCCAATCAAGAAGGATGTGAGAACATTTTACAGACTGAAGAAAGAAAACCTCTTTACTTTACTGGAAAAAGTTGAACCAGCTTTGCAATCCAACACTGGACACTCACATGCAATTCCACCACATATGAAAATAATGCCAAGCATGCCTGTGGTGGCATCTGGATGGTTTCAAAGCACTTGTGCCAGGATGGAGTGCACTTTTATCCTTGTTTACCAAATGTCCTAGATGTCATCCTGTGATTAAACAAAGAGGACTAGCTTAAGTTGACCAAAGTGTTACAGTACTCAAATTAGTTCTGTCACGGGCACCTTGTTGGTGTATTCATGAAGCCCTCACCCACCAACCTAGTTGGTGGCATGCTTCATCATCGGGCCCACCCAGTGACACCTAGTATGTCCCGGGTGTGCTACGACGCCTGATTACAGCGGAGCTGGTATATTGCTGAGAGTGCAGTGAGGTTGGGTAAGTTGTGATTTAAAACGGCTTGG
Source organism: Triturus cristatus (assembly GCF_964204655.1). NCBI lineage: Eukaryota > Metazoa > Chordata > Amphibia > Caudata > Salamandridae > Triturus > Triturus cristatus. The sequence goes on along the minus strand of NC_140585.1, from coordinate 199,196,908 downwards.
TGGTGGTCGCAGTACCCGAGGGTAAATTAAATTTTAATAACTGGGCCGTCACCAGCGGTTAAAAGTAAGGCTACAGGACGTGTGAGGGTGGCGAGTTACTGCCCCCTGCGTCCTTCAGTTGGTCGACATGTTTCAGCCAGTGCCTTAGAGTGTTCTGGCTTTCCTCAGGACCGTTTTTAAAAAAAAGGTGTGGTGAAATAAAATGTAAATGTATGTGTCTTGTAAAGCGCACTGCTACCCTGAGGCCTCGTAGCGCTGTAGACCGCTGGGGAACCCGTCCTGGCTATCCCTGTGAGATGGTCCCTCCTGGGTATCTCCAAGGTGAAACCAGGCATCCCCGGCGAATGTGGGGGGCCGTTGTGGAGATGAGGCAAGCTAATGCCCAGAGTTGCCGAGTGTGTTCCTGGTTAGAGTAGGTACCGAGGCAAGAATTATCGAGTCAGTTTTGACCCTGGTCCACGACCCTGCCGCGTCGGGAATTGAACCCTGGTCCCTGGCCGATTCTCTGCTTGCGGATCTGCCGCCTCTAACCAGTGAGCCACACCTCTCCCACAGGCATGTTTCCCCAATATTAGCGCATACATAGCCAACGCTGATCCCTTCGCGCCTGCGCAGATAAGACCACGCCACACCTAACACGGGTGTTGCCCCTTTCCCCGTACCAACGGCGGCATATTTTAGTTGCTACATGTACCTTAACGCAATCGCGCTATCATACTGAGCATATGCAAAAGACTAGAGTACAAATCACCTGCATTATAATCAAGCATTCATACTGAGCATGTGCGAGAAACTAGTGTGCAAATCTTGAGCATGAGCAACAACATAGCAATCGCGCTGATATACTGAGCATGCACGAGAGACTGGTGTGCAAACCACGAGCATGAGCAGCAACAACACAAAGGGTTAGTCTTTCCACCCTTACTATTCCCACAGGTGCTCATCATTACCTTGTTAACCATAGTATAAAAAGCCCACACGCCGACTGGCTCATTCTACCGGAGGACGACGGCGGGGCAACAGGTACAAGGCAGGCACTGACCAGAAAGACTGTGAGTATGACAAACCTGACAAGCCTCCAAACAACAAACTGGGTAAGCGCTTCTTTCCTCACAGGTCCCTAACCCCTACAGCCTATCTCTTTTTCTCCCATAGGGTCATCCCCTTACCGCTTCCCTCCAGGAAGCCTTGGCTAATAACCCAAAGCGTAAGAACAATTTTCTTGCGCCCTGCCACACTAAGTCAACTCCTTTCAGTGTGATTTCCGTGTTTTAGCCACACCACGCTCCTAACTAGTCGCGTATTTTCACTCTGATGGCACCACCAGTACCATCACACCTAGCCGACTATAGTCCTCTCACCTTGCACTATAGATCTGGCCACCTAAGCATCGTTGACCATATGTCTAAATTGACTACTGACTCTCTGTAAATGTTTTGTCCTTGTTCTTAATGTTTGTTTGTACAGATATGCATGAGAAGGGAATCCCCCTCTCACATATAGAAAAACGCCTTAGTGAGTGTATCACATAGTCTGTACCACAACACTGAGTCTGTTTTATTTCACCACACCTTTTTTAAACAAGCATTTACAATGCAATGGTCTCGGCATTGGTAAAGTTAGAGCTATTGGCATTGCTCATGACATTATTTTTGTTTATGTTTTTGTTTGTAAAACATTTAAAGAAACGGCATTGTTATTTACAATGTCAATAGCTTAATCACTCTCAAACGCGAGACCTATTGCATTTGCACCCACACACAGAGCCACCTACACACACACTGATTAAGCTATTGACATTGTCAATAACAATGCCGTTTCTCTACATGTTTTAAAAACAAAAACATAAACTAAAATAATGTCATGAGCAATGCCAATAGCTCTTGGCATCCGACAGCCATCTCTCTGCCCTTCCCTCCTGTCCCTCGCAGCCCATTCACAAAGCTCCCTCTGTCCACTCTAAGGCCGCACCATGACTGTATCGCTTTTCACATCACAGGCCTGCAGTCTCCCTGGCCCCCAGGCCCCAAATCACCGCCCCTGAGTGCAACAACACCCTGAAGGCCGGGCTGAAAGCAAGAGAACCCCAGTAATGGCGAGAAGACCATGCTATGTAAATATGTACAATTTCCCCTCCGTCTGTATATACCCCCTCACGGTGTCCTAAGCTGCACTGCTCAGCATAGCCACTTTTAACACTACCCCTCCCCTGAGCTCTCTCGCTTGGCAGCCGTCCTTGTAATCAGTGGAGGAAGAGGAATGTGGCGATGAGTCCAGCGGAGTGGGCTGTCTGAATCACCCTGAGGGACCCCCGCCGCCCCCCTTCCTCGCACACAAGTGTGAGAGACCCTGCCGGGCTGAAAGTAGGGAGAGAAGGGGGAGTACGTGGAGAACGGAGAGCCTCCGAGCCAAGAAGACTAGGGAGGAAAGTATGGCCGCAGAGGAGGCCACCGGAGGATGTTCAAGTAACAATATCCTCCGTTTACAACCTCTAATTTAAACGCGTGAAATATTCCACCTTCTTTGAGAGCACATGAGCAAATGTGGAGGGAACCTCTCGTCTGTATTTTAGCTTCAGTGTTATATTTGCACACAATTTACCAACAGTCACAACAGCAGCACACATCAGGAGCAGACAGGTAGACACCTTGGAGGAGTGTAGTGTGCACAAAAGCCCAACCCTCCAATGAGCGGGGACCCTTGTGATCACAACACAAGACTTGTATAACGTTTCTGCCAGACCCGTAGTACACAAGTATGGAATGATACACGCGCTGATCCGGTCTGACTGAAAACATGGTGCCGTGGTGGAAACAATACCTAAAGCAGGGAGTTCAACCAGAACACTGCTGCGAGCGCCACATCAAGTTTATCCCAGACACATTTAGAGTCATTTTAAATATACCGTTTGTCAAGGTACAGAACGGCTGGTGCTCTGATACAATACTGTGTGGGGGAGACGATGCTGCCACAAGGGCTCACGGGTTGTGGATGACTGCAAACATACGAAACACATAAAGCCATCTTGCAGTGGCAAACAATGGAGGTGCGTGGCTAATGTTTACTTTCTCCTTATGCTGCACTCGATGATTTATGTACGCAAGACGTCTGAGCCCCGGTCCCACTCTGCGAAGATGGAGCCCCAGGTTGCAGGTTTCTCGGGGGAGGGAGGGTTGTGGATTCATGGCCCTCGTGGGGCTTCAGGGGGCGCCAGTGTTCGAGATTAGAACCCCAAAATAACAGACGCAGGGGGTGTGTGTGACGGATACTTCGCAGGAAGGCGCATCGAACAAGGGCCGCAGCAGGCTGTGGCCTGATTATGGCTGAGCTCAGACCAGGGCACATGGGAAGGGGAGGAGTTCCCCCACAGCAGAGGCAAGGAGAGGCCCTCACTTTCAATGGCAGGCTGCTTCCGGAGAACCCCCGCCCCCCCCTTCTGCAGGCTTTTAACCAACTCTGCATGTGTGAAATATCAAAGGCAGCAGAGATACCAGCCCTCATCCCGGCTCATTTAAAAAAAAAAAAAAACGTGAATCAGTCCCGAGTTTGGACCGGTGCAGCGTGAGACACAAGCGTGTGAACTCACACCTGGAGTGCACGACGCCCGCGGGCTCACTTGTAGGGCACCCTCCCTGCACCAGGATGGCCGAGGCTGTCCAGGGTGCGAGGTGCCACCTCGGACACACACGGGCGCCACTTCTAACCAGGGAAGAAGATCGGGCCTCCTAGCGCTCAGAAGCACAGGCGCTACATCGGAAGTAAAGCCAGTTACCCGTCAAAAGGGAGGGAAACCATCCCGGGCTCTGCCCTCCGGGCTCTGCAGCTCTGCGCACAAGAGGGCGGTGCAAAGTTAGGCAGCGGTAAACTTTACAAAAGCTGCAATAAAAGAAACCGCCAGGTTCATTGGTGCTATAAACCAGGGCAACAACTCGCAGACAAGCACTAGGACATCCGACGTCAGCCAGAAGAAGTTATGTGGCACTATATGCTGCTGGGTCCTAGGAGCTTTACCAGGCACAGCAGCAGGGGCATTTATTTTATTTATTTAGTGCATTTTTATAAAGCGCGGACATTACCCGAATGTGTCAGAGCGATGCAGAATAGAGCTAGTTACGTTACAATAGAAAAATGTTACAAAATCGAACATTACAAAGAACAAGCAGGGCAACTGCTGCAATCACATTCTGCCTAACCGTCTCTAAAACGGGCAGATCAGCAAGGCTCGACGCGCGTTCATTCACACGGAAAGTGCCGAAGAAATCCAGCTCTTGTTTACAGATGAGAATATTTTTTAAAAAGGGTCAGGCGTTTTACCTTGAAATGCTGCAAGTGTGTTTCCCATTTAAGGAAAGTGCGATATCCGTCCCCCTGGACCGCGCCGCTTGCCTCGTGCACTCTATTTACAGACTGTGTAAGATACGAGCCCTAATGCAAAGTGAAATCCATCAAGCCAAACTGCTGCAGCAGCATTGCAAGTCGAACATCACCGAGGGAGCCCTCGTCCTGATTACAGCACTGATAAGGAGAGAAACAAGAAGACCCTTGGAGAGGTGAGGAGACCAGAGCAGTAACCGGACGAAGGGGGAGCGGACGAGCACACGACCGCCTTTCTCCGAGGCAGAGTAGAAATGCCTCGGAGAAAGGCAACGTCCTTTTCGCATTCGGGGGCGTGTTTTGCTGTTGTCTCCTCCCTGAGACTTTTCGCAAAAAACACGCCCCCCGATCCGAAAAGGACGGGGCCTATTCGGAGTGACTGACCTCTTCTCCAGTGGCTGGCCAGCATTTACGAGGCCAGCCAATGGAGAACAGGGGAGAAGAGGGGCGGGTTCAAGCCCCTCTTCTCCAAGTCATTATCTCTCGCGAGCGAGACTGCGCAAGCGCAGCCTTCGCTAGCCGAGACCTAAAAACGGTCCTGAGGAAAGCCAGAACACTCTAAGGCACTGGCTGAAACATGTCGACCAACTGAAGGACGCAGTGGGCAGTAACTCGCCACCCTCACACGTCCTGTAGCCTTACTTTTAACCGCTGGTAACGGCCCAGTTATTAAAATTTCATTTACCCGCGGGTACTGGGACCACCACCTAGCCGTTTTAAATCACAACTCACCCAACCTCACTGCACTCTCAGCAATATATCAGCTCTGCTGTAATCAGGCGTCGTAGCACACACGGGACATACTAGGTGTCACTGGGTGGGCCCGATGATGAAGCATGCCACCAACTAGGTTGGTGGGTGAGGGCTTCATGAATACACCAACAAGGTGCCCGTGACAGAACTAATTTGAGTACTGTAACACTTTGGTCAACTTAAGCTAGTCCTCTTTGTTTAATCACATATAAACCCTCGGGGACTCGGACTAGCTAACTAGTCCTCTCTCTCCCTCTTGTTACACGCACACTTGATGTCATCCTCCCACTGACCCCTCTATGTCTTCCTTTTTACAAATACCCTTGCAGAGCAAATGAAGACCAATCAATATGTTTATTAGATTGACATTTACCACACCCTGGGACTGATAGACTTCCCTCATATCAAATGAGTGCCAGCAGCTGCAGCTACATACATATAGACACCAGAAGCACAATTACTCCACCAGTGTGCAAGCAATTTTGGATTTGAAATAATTGTTGACAAATATTGTAGCAAAGTATCCAGAAAGCAATCGAGGTTCTCACATCTTTAGGCACTCTACCATTAATGAAAGCTTCCATACTGGAGCATATGGAAATTCCCTATTAGTTGGTAAGGATATGTATTATCTTATAATGCAATTTTTAATTACATTTTCCAACATTGTCTCAGTTTATTTTAGATTCTAATATAATTATATGTGAATATATTTAAGTGTAATATTATATGCATTTCCTTTTACCATGTTATATATTTACCATTAATGTATCTTGATGTATAGGTGGAGGCATTTTTTATTATGTAGTTATTTAATTGTGGACCTTTTTCTAGGTAAGCATATGCTTTTTATTTTTCCTGAATTGTTACTCCATCAGAAATGTGATGGATATCCTGTCTGCCTTTATTACAAGAAATTCAATATATAATGCACTTATAATAAGGCGGAAGGATAGCCAAACTCTTGTGACGTAATAACCTTCCATCAAACTGGAATTCAGGCCAAACTAATGTACAGCTGTAAAACATGATTTTACAGGAAAATCACTTTATCATTAGGAAACTCAACACTCCATCTTAAATATATGCATCGTGATGATAAGGCCAGGTTCCACCATCAGAATTTTACTAGGAACCCTAGGTCAATGGATCGTTTATTACCTGCTGAGAAGTGTAAAGGGGAGAAATAACTCCTTTAAGGCAATTCAACAGTTCCCAATTACTGTGGCTCAAAAGATCACAGACTCTGATCCTTGGATTAGTGGGTTTATTACTAAGCCAGTAACAACTGAATGTACAAGCACCTCAGAACGAGGTTGTAAAAATACATGGGAACTAATACAAAGCCATATCTATGGGTGAGTTTAATTCGAAGGATCCTGAAAAGAATGAAAAGTTCCAAAAACAAAACGCAGGCAATGACTGCCCCAACATTTAAGTCAGACTTCATCTGCGGCTGAAAAGTGGAAAGCATTAAACTATCCCTACTCTTATCTCTAAAGTGACATCCCCTACTTAGAATTTCACAGGCAAGATCAATTAAAGGTATCAGCACGTGAAGACTTCATAAGAAGTACATTCATGTTGTATGGGTCAAGTAGCCAAAGCTACAGAGCTCGTTGTATGAGGCTCTCTCCTCATCGATCTCCTTACCCCTTCTCCTATCTCCCTTCTTCTCTGACTCATCCCTCGGGACACTGTCCCTAATACAAAATGCACAGATGTAAAACATGCCCACAGATCACCTCATCCTGCCGGACTCTCCTCATTGGTAAATTTACACTGTCTCCCTTGCTCCATCCAAGTTCGGCTCGACGACCTTGATTTCCAGGCCTCCTTAGTGAAAAAGAACACTGACTCCCAATTATCGACATTCCATTTACAATGTATCACCTCTCCTCCATGCCTAACTCCTAAAACAAAAGGCGTTAGTCTAACTAACAATGGCAGCTTCTTCCACCTGCAACAGAAAAGTGAAAACAGAACAAATCCGACATGTACATGAAATTTGCTGACTACCTTCAAATGAGAGCTTACCTGGGAAATTACATTTTCAGGCCTACACAAATCGATCGGCCAACATAAGAATAAACAAATAGGCCCTCCATTACACAGAAGTGAACATTTTATTTAGGCCTTTAAACATCAAATTATACACACAGATTAACCATGCTTTCTTTTGCAAGCAACTACAATTGTTACACGTTAAGCACAATTAGTCATCTCTACGTGCAGACTTAATATGGTGCATGTTTAAATCAGATGCATTACATTACACATGAACTTTTTTGTTAGGCAATTGCAATATGCTAAAGGTTACACTTTCCAAACATAAATGCCATTTCGTTTCTCTTACATGGCACAAAGCAATTTCTATCATTTCATTTCGCACTTTTTAATTACAGTGCATTTCTAATTACCAAATGTTAATACAACATAGGAATATATGCGGGTGCGGACTATCCATGGTTATGATGAACCCCTACAATTTCAGAGCACCATTGCGCTTCATCAGTATCCCCTCTGATGATAAGTGTCACTCCCTGGAGAAAGAACCGACCTAAACAGAACTTGTAGCCACTCTTCCCTGTCGGAACTTCTATAGGCTTTTCATATTCTCATAATAACTGTCCTGCAGTCTCTCCATCCTTTGCTCTTGCTGTCTAAGAGATCTCTCAACCTTGTTTGCTTTATGCCACGTGTAAGCTTTCACCAATCCACACAAACTGATCACACAAACCACGACTATGATAATAGGCTTCAAGATGTGACCAAGAATTCTCTTTCCAAGGGACACAAACCAACTATCTACCTTACCAAATCCTTTTCCCACCTTGTCCCAAACTCCTTGTGTGGCTAAGTCATGAACCTCATGGAGGATCTCAGTGATATTACTTATATACTTCTTCAGATCTTTGCTATTATGTGGTATATAAGTACAGCACTGTTGAACCTTCAGCATTTTACAGACCCCTCCCTCTTTTGCCAGTAAAACATCTAAAGCAAGATGGTTCTGTATCACCATAGACCTTATCGACACCATCTCTCCATCCACAAGTAACAACGACTGAGCTGTGTCTGCTGACAACTTGTCCACAATAGTTGACAACTTTCTAATATTGACATTCTTCAACACCACTCCCAAACAAGGTATCAGTGCTCCAAAGACGTCTCCTACAATCTCTCCCGTACTTGCACCTTGCTTCCCTCTAGTATGTACTCCACCTTCCAAATGTTCCAAATCCTCCAGATGATACATTTTGGGAAACACAACTCCCACATAGCACGTACCATATCAATTCAATGGCAATAGCACATAGGCATTTTTCCAAGACACGAAATACACGTTTGGTACCACTTGTACTGCACCCTGCAAGAACTTTTCGCGGATTACTCAATGACGAAAATGTGATCACACACACTCTGTCCCACGAAGATCTTATCACAATATGTATGGACTTGTCTCACACACAACTTCCCTCTCTGCTCAAAATCCAACGCTATGGCAGCATTGCTCCCTTTCACCTTGTGTGCCAATTTCTCCTTGGTCCAGTCAATTTTTCCTTCTCCATAGTTACATTTTACTGTTAGTTGTCCATGTCTATCTTCCATTTGATCTATAGATTTCTTCTCTACATCTGTTAAGGAGCATGTTAGATTGAGACGATGTACATAAGCTGTATTTAGTGTTACAGGAGTTATGAAATACTTCCCCACTCTATCTGGCTGTTTATAATAATCATACTTGTTCAGGTGCTTATAGGCTAGAACTTCGGAAAGCACTGCATCATAGTTAGAAAAGTAATATTCTTAATGACCCTTATCATAAAACATACTACCTAACAAACTACATGAAATACCATACCTCAAAGGGAGATGATGATATTGAACATCTTCCTCTACAGACATAGGCAACTGCATACACACATAACAGTCTCTCACATCCATCATATTCACGTACTCATATAGGAGCTTCACATAGGCATTAAGTGTATAATCACCTCTAGATAAATCTACATGCAACATATGACTAGTTTGATCTAGCATAGCTTTTTCTGCTCCCACTAAACCCTCTTTGGTGCTAGAAGTAATAGGTGTGGATGTCCCATGAATGCCCACTCCCTCAACTTCTGCATCATGTGAAATTTTTACAGATACAATAATAACTACTGCTATTACGACTATCACCCCTACCATGAGTGTATCTGTCACACACTTAGACCTACAGTTTGAATTTCCAGACTCCATCTTCAGCTTGTCGGTTCAGTTCAGCAAGAGGATACAAGGAAAGTCTATTTTCCTCGCCTCAAGTTGCTGTTCAAACAGTCCAAACACAGTTCATTGAAGTGCTGGAAATTCTTTCACAGTCCGTTTCTCTATATCTTATTTACACTGTTCCAAAAGACTTCTTTCTTCTTCTACTGGAAAATCCCTAAGTTTATTCTTTTTCCACTCGGACCTTGGTTATCTTCTTGAAGCACTTATTTACAGTTCACATTTCAATCACAGTCTCTTATAAGCTCAGAATCAATTTCGGTCAGAACACGCTGCAAAATTTCAAGACGAACAGCTGCAATCTCCTGAGCTGGTGGCTGGTACCCAAAAGTTGGAAAGGACAACTCCTGAAGTATCAGAATTCACACTCTTTTCAAAATCGGAGGTCTCGGAATGGTTATTGTCAGCGCCCCCTCTATTTCCAGTCCAGGAACTATCAGTCCCACATCAATTTTCAGTTTGGGTGTTCTGTTGACCACTTTTGAAGACCTCAGTCTCCCGGTCCCCCCTACTCCCGGCATCAGTGACCACGTAAGTCCACTCCGTAGCAGTGTATCTCTGGCAAGGCACCCTTACTTACCTTCTTGTGCCTTCCCAAGCTTGTTCTGTGTCACTCAGTCCTGATTCAGATGTCTTCGACACAGGAGCAAGATCTCTCTTTCAGGAGCTAGTCTCGGATTCAGTCTCCTCTGTCTCCCAGGCCACGATTCCTCTGCAAGTTCAGCTCTTTTCCTCTGTACCCGACTACCTTGCGCACCAGTTCGTTCAGCTGAGTCTGACTCTATACCATTCGCAATGTTACCTTCTCCCTCAGAGTCTATACCTGGGTCTTGTGTAGCGTGACCCCCCTCAGCTTGCTCTGGTGGGCAACCATCTTCGTCAGCAACCCTCACAGCTTGGCTTGTCCTCTCGAGTGGCCTTGCCTTCCACAGCTGGATTTTCTTCTACAAGAGGAGCTGTTTCTTCCACGGGTTCTGAAACTCTGCGGGTATGGAAAGCGTGAATCCCGTTCGGCAGGTCACCAGAGTCACCTTGTAAGGGCCCCTCAACGGGCGTCAAGGCAACTCTTCCTCATGTACTTGCGAACTTGAACCCAATCACCAGGGCACAGGTCTTGGCAGAGATCTTTCGAGGTCGGAGCAGTTGCAGCTTCAACCTGGTGAGACACAGAACGGACCACGTCAGCCAGTCCTTTCCAATAATCAAGGATCAAATTATTTGTGATGTTTATCAAGTCTGTAGATGGCATTGCTGGCAACCGCATCGCCCTCCCCATCAGGATCTCATGTGGTGAAAGACCAGTTCTCCTATCGGGGATTCTACAAACACTCATCAACACCAATGGCAATGCATCAGGCCATTTCAGAGACGTGGACGAACATACTTTTGCCCTTCTCATTTTCAGAGTCCCATTGATTTGTTCTACAGTACCAGAAACCTCTGGTCGATAGCTAGAATGCAGTCTATGATCAACATGTAAAGCGGCACAAAGAAGCTTCATAGTTTCGCTGTGAAAGAGTGTTCCTCTATCCGACTCCAATGAGGTTGGAAAACCGAACCGTGGTATCAACTTCCTAAGTAACAGCTTTGCTACTGTGAGGCTATCACATCTCATTGTCTGATACGCTTCCACCCACTGTGAAAAGACACACACCACAACCAAAATGTACCTCTAACCATTGCATTTTGGCATTTCTATGAAATCGTGCTGGATTCTATTGAAAGGCCCTCCAGACCTCCCAATGTGACTCAATGCAACCACACTTTTCTTTCCAGCATTCATCTGTTGACATTTAACACACCTATGGCACACTTCTTCAGAAAACGTGCAGAACCGTGGATTGTACCATGTTCGTCTGAACACTCGCACCATAGCATCCCTTCCAAGGTGGACTGCTCCATGAATTTGTCTTGCCATAGGACTTGATAAGTAATCTGGAAACACTGCTCAACCATCATTTGAAACCCAAATGCCATCCTCTCTCTTCTCACATCCTGCTCTAATCCAAACAGACTCTTCCTGTTCTGAGACTTCTCCCTGCAGACACTTGAGCTCATCCCAGGTGTCTTCCATGGCTAACATCATGCTGAGCTCGGTTCTTTCTAGGCTCTCTCCAGTGAAAATGCACCCTTGTTCAGCACAGAAACGTGCAATTTCATCCGCATAAGGATTTCCCAGTGACACAAAATCATTCCCCTTCCCAGGGGCTGCACATTTTACCACAGCTATTTCTCATGGTTGCCGAAAAGCTTCAAGCAATTGTCTCACATATTCCCCGTTTCTGATGGGAGATCCTGATGACGTTAAGAAGCCCCTCTGTGGCCATAGCTGTCCAAAGTCATGAACCACACCGAAACCGTACTGGCTGTCGGCGTAGATGGTGACTCGGATTTGATCAGCAACCAAACAAGCATGAGTCGAGGCAATGATTTCAGCCACTTGTGTGGAGTATACTCCCTGTAAGTAACCAGCTTCCACAACTCCAGAAAGGGTACATACAGCAAATGCTGCTCTCAAATGACCCATATTGTCTCCTAAGCATGAACCATCTACAAAGAAGATTGCATCAGATTCAAGCAGAGGTTCATCAACAATGTCAGGTCTCAGTTTGGTGCAAAGTTCAGTCACATCGAGACAGTCATGGTCCTCACAGTGTTCGTCATCAACATTTGGCAAAGGCATCAAAGTAGCAGTATTTAACACCGAACAACTTTTCAGAGTCACATTCTCTAAGGCAAGTATGACTTGCTCATAGCGTGAGTCTGTTGTTGGTCAGGTGCTGTTTTGGTCCTCGTCATCAGGATCTCAACCGAATGTGGAACAAAATCCGTAAGTGGATGACCCATAATAATGCTCTCACATCTCTCAATGCTGACACCGGTTTCAGCAACGGATTTGAGACATTCGGGCAACGGTGAGCTACTGGATCTAGAGTAGCTGAGAAGTAAGCAACTGGTCTACAGACACCTCCATGACATTGAGTAAGGACTGAGAATGCGCAACCTTCTCACTCATAGCAGAACAGTTAAAAGGACTTGTTGTAATGCGGCATCCCTAGAGCTGGAGCACGACACATACCCTCTCTCAACTCCAAGAACGCAATCAAACAGTCATGATCCCCTGGTACCGGATCGCTCACATCCTTGTGCGTCAGTCTCTGTAAGGGCTTCGCCTTTAAGGAGAAGTTGGGGATCCATTGGCGACAATATCCAGCCATCCCCAGAAATATTCTGACTTCTATCTGCGTGGTAGGCACAGTCATATTCATGATTGCCTCAATTCGATCTGGTGACACCTTTCTCTTGCCTTTCTCGATTTGATGACCCAAATACTGAACCTCAGTCAGACAGTACTGTAATTTGCTTGGGGACATCCTGTGTCCATTTTCTGCTAGATGATTCAGTAAAGCAACAGTATCGATCCTGCAACTATCCTCTGTTTCAGAAGCAATCAAGAGGTCATCAATATACTGCACAAGAACTAAGTTCTATGGCCGTGCGAGACTATCAAGATTCTTTTTCAAAAGCTGATTAAAGATCGAGGGACTCTCTGTATACCCTTGAGGGATACGACACCATGTTGACACACGATCTTCTAGACAGACAGCGAATACAAATTGGGTCTCCTCGTGTAAAGGTATCGAAAAGAATGCCTGACCTAAATCAATCACAGTGAACCATTCGGCTTCACATGGAATCTGGAACAATATCACTGATGTATTCGGTAACACAGGACAACATGGAACTACAATCGAGTTGACCTTTCGCAGGTCTTGCACGATTCTGTACTTCCCACTTGGTTTCTGCAGTCCCATAATGGGCAAGTTACACGGACTTCCCATTATTTCCTTCAAGATTTCCTGTTCAATCATAGACTCAATTACGGGCTTGATTCCTGCCAGCATTTCTGGTGACAGATTGTACTGGGGTTTTCTCTGGAACTCAGCATTTGGTTTACCTGTATCTTAACTGGCTCAACTCCTTTGATCAGTCCTATCTCTTCTCCCGTGAAATCCCCTACATCCAGAGAGACAGAGTCTCTCAAGTCGAGTGGAAGTTCCTCAAGTGTCAACATAGGGAACACCTCTGTACATAAGTTCTGATTTGCCAATTTGAATACCACATCGTCATCATTAGTCTGCAATTCCACTCCCTTGGGTGTACAGTAGATGGTACAGTTCAGTTTACCCAAAATATCACAAACCAACAAACAGTCTGGACTTGAGTCACATACCACAAACTGATGTCGGTTGTGAAAGGTTCCTATTCTCACAGGTATTTGCCACTCATACAACTTGAATTGATTGTCCCGAGAGGGGTAGGGTGGGAACTACTACAGATCTCACAGTATAACTGGTAGCACCAGTTACAACTAAAAAGGTGGTGGGATGACCGTCTACATCCGCCTTTACATGCGGTCCTCTCTAGTCTACCTCCAAGACTGCTCCAAGAGTACAGTGTTCCTCCCCCCTCAGGCAATGTCATTGCAAAGGGTCTGGATCGAACCCATCAAAAGTCTCAATAAAGGGCATCTGCTGATATGTTCGATTCCCCTGTGGGATCCTCGGAGGCTGGGAAACTTGCACCTGCAGACTCAATGTCCCCCCCTGCATGGACCGTGGCCACGTCACAGTATTAACGACCTCAGGTGCCTACACCACTTCCCCCTCCTGAACCTGATTAGCCGGATTTGATCTACACTCACTCTTCCAATGCCCATTCTTGTGACAATAATGACACGCAGTGGTTCTTTTTAGCATCGCAACATCCATCCCTGTCTTAGGGCCTATGGGTTCCCCCTTCCCTGACTCGACGCATTCTGGCTTCCTCCTTGATTGTTTCCCTGTCTTATTCCTTACGTTCCTCCACTTGTCTGTGCTTGATCTACCTTGTCCGCATTCTGCATTTGGACCAGCATTAACTTATCCTTGAGCTTCCTATGTTTTGAGTCCACTTCATCACTACAATACCTGGCATACCGTAGAATCTCGTCCACGGATTTATTCTGCCAGCAGATCAAATGCTGTTGGATCATGAAGCTAACTTCTGGTCTTAATCCTAGGACAAATTTGGAGACGAACTGTCCCATATCCTTTGGATCGAGAGCATCTAACCCACTGTACTGCTTGAAGGCTTGCAAAAGCCTCTCGTAATAAGCATGTACAGTTTCCTTTGGCTCCTGACCAGTTCTATCTATCTTAACCCAATCAATATCTTGTGGTGAAATTTTGGACTGCAACCATGTGATTACCTGCTCACACTTTTTCATGACCATAGGTGAAGGACCATGGGTAACGGAGTCTCGCTCTGCCTCCGACGTTGGTCAGTCAACAGCAATTTTACAAGCTGACCACAAATCACTTGGTACTACAATGTCAAACAATGTATTCAGATCAATCCACAATACTTTTGAAATATTGACAAAGCAATCAACCTGTTTATACCACTCAACAGAAGTTTACCTCACTCGAGGAAAATCATTGGTGAATCATTGGTGAACGCTGCCAAATCACCTCTACTCCAAGGCACATGCACATACCCTCCACTCGGTACCTCTTGCAAAGGGTAAGCCTCTACTCCTATTGTCCCCCCTCCTGGAGCGGTGTTTCTCCTATACCCTTCTTGACACTCTTCTTCTTGGACCATCTTTCTTCCCATTTGTTAAGCATGCTCCATGCACGTATCCCTACAATCAACTCTCGGATATGGGTTTTCAATCCTATGACCCTTTTCTCTTCCAATTCCTGATCACCTGTGCTTTCCCTGTAACATTTTCGTTTTGGACAAATCTACATCATATCTCTGTGCCAATTCTGTCAGCTTCTCATGCGCTTTCCTTGCCTTATGAGTTAGATCCTTCGCCACAAACAGAAATCTGTCTGGTTCATAAAGTTCCACCCTTTCTAAAGAGAAGTTTCCACTGATTATCTCATCTACTTCTGCCTTTAACCTCACCACATCCAGTACTTTGGCCCTTAGAGCAGCTTTAATCGCCCCTCGACTTGATGCACTACTCAGCTCTTCACTCTCACTACTCTGATCTCCAAGTTGATTCCCTTTCATTATGTTCCGTGAAACAGATTGCCTCCCCGAAACTCCCTGAACAATGTCTCCTCCTGTCATCCTTTCACTAGGACCTTTCACTGGTGGTTTCCACATTCTCAAAACGTGAATCAGCCAATGACCCTGATATCGCTGCTGTTGGTTCTACATGACCTCTGGAAGAATCTGAGAAGGTGTACT
The DNA here is from genome assembly GCF_964204655.1 of Triturus cristatus. NCBI lineage: Eukaryota > Metazoa > Chordata > Amphibia > Caudata > Salamandridae > Triturus > Triturus cristatus. Next base: position 199,181,263 of record NC_140585.1, on the reverse strand, counting down.
CGATTCTATGGGCCTCGAAAGGTGACCTGTTCCACTCACTGGACCATTCCCTTCAGAACCAGCACCTTCCCCTATTGCTGATCGTGCTAGGCTCACATTTTCCACCTGATCTGGATCGTACACTGATACTATGGGACCAATGGTGACCGGCACAGTAAGAGCTTCCGATAACCTTGTGTCAATATTAACTCCACTTGTCCTCTTCGATGATTGTGTCCCTATTCCCTCTGTTCCTGCTGAAATCCTTCCCACTACTCTTGCACTAGGGTATGTCTGTAGCTCTCCAGTTTCCTCAGTAAGTGCTCTCCTTCCCTCTTCTGAGCTTGGGTTGTGTGGTGGTGGACGCTCTGGTAGGAACCTCCCCAATAAGCTGTCATCTGTATCACTATCATCTTCCTCTTCTGTCTTCTGAGCATCTCCCACCTTGACTAATAAAGGAAACAGTCTATGTGTCTACCCTCCATCTTTTCGCCAATGCGTCCCATCGTGCATCTTGAAACGCACTGATTGACTTTTTCACCCTTTCCTGACTTCGGTCTCTTTTTCTCGCATGTGCTGCTCTCATCCATGCATCTAACGCTTCAAACTGTGTTGGTCTGAGTGGAGGTTGCAATGCAGTCATCACTGCTCTCAATTGGTACAGCACATCGGAATGAACCATATCGTGGGCAAGCCAAATCTCCCTCCTTTTCAGTAATCTTATGCCAATTTTGAAGCCAAATTATAGTATGGAGCCCTACATTCTTGGCCATGTAATGAGCTGGGGTATCCTCGGGTGGTGCTTCTCCCCCACTCGAGTTACTGCTCCTCTATCTCCCCTACAAAGATCTCGCAATAGCTTAAAACATTTCACGATGAAATCAACTCTTTTACACATCAAATGTTTTCGTTCTGCTTCCTGATGGCAATCAACCAATACCAGCGCAGCTTTACACCAACCGACCTATCTCAGTGTGGCACGCTTCGACGTCACTCCTCCTCCTCTCTCACAATCCATATGAAATCCACTCTTACACATTCACGCACTTAACTCATAGAACCAAGTAACTGTTTATCCACCAAACGACTGAATAGTCACCTAACCGACTGTCTGTCCACCATACGTCCGGACTGTCACAAGTAATTGCCTACCTCAATCTGGAAACTGTCTGTCCGCGAAACGACCGGACAACTGCCTTAGACCATCTGCCCACGAACAGCTGGACAGTCGTATAACTAATCAATAGGATCCAATCCCTCGATCATCCACACACACAGTAACACATGACCAGCGTTGGTCACTCAAGTACTTGCACTCTCGTTCCCTGTCATGAGTGGGTCTGTCGATGAAGTCTCACGACTCCCACAATCAATGGTCAGACAATTACATCTCTGGGTGTCTTGCACCCCACAATATCTCAATCCCGGGATCTTAGGCTGCTCCTTGAGCCTGACATCAAACTAATCATATCACATGGACCACGCGCGTTTAGTCCGAAATCACAATCACTCGGCTTTCATCCCAACTCCGTAAGACATCACACAATCAAATCATCACCTCAATCTAACAGACACACATCCCTATTCATACTCACTCCACCACGAACAGCTGTTCCCTCCGCACCGTCACTCTCCGTCGGTCTCCACCAAGCGCCGTTGTCCTCCGCTCTCAATCCTCTGGAACCATCTCTTCGACTCTATAGGGCTCTATGACTAACCTTTCCCTAGCTTCTCACCTTACTGCAGAGGTAACCATCCTCTCGCTACCAAGTGATAAGGCCGGGTTCCACCATTAGAATTTTACTAGGAACCCTAGGTGAATGGATTGTTTATTACCTGCTGAGAAGTGTAAAGGGGAGAAAGAACTAATTTAAGGCAATTCAACAGATCCCAATTACTGTGGCTGAAAAGATCACAGACTCAGAGCATTGGATAAGTGGGTTTATTACAAAGCCAGTAACAACTGAATGTACAAGCACCTCAGAACGAGGTTGTAAAAATACATGGGAACTAATACAAAGCCATATCTACGGGTGCGTTTAATCTGAAGTATCATGAAAAGTTCCAAAAACAAAACGCAGGCAATGACTGTCCCAACATTTAAGTCCGACTTCATCTGCGGCTGAAAAGTGGAAAGCATTAGACTATCCCTTCTCTATCTCTAAAGTGACATCCCCTACTTAGCATTTCCCAGGCAAGATCAGTTAAAGGTGTCAGCACGTGAAGACTTCCTACGAAGTACATTCACGTTGTATGGGTCAAAAAGCCAAAGCTACAGTGCTCGTTGTAAGAGGCTCTCTCCTCATCGAACTCCTTACCCCTTCTACTAATTCCCTTCTTCTCTGACTCATCCCTCGGGACACTGTCCCTAACACAAAATGCGCAGATGTAAAACACGCCCACAGATCACCTCATCCCGCCGGACTTTCCTCATGGGTTAATTTCCACTGTCTCCCTTGCTCCGTGTAAGTTTGGCTCAATGACCTTGATTCCCAGCCCTCCTTCGTGAGAAAGAACACTGGCTCCCAATTATCGACATTCCATTTACAATGTATCACCTCTCCTCCATGTCTAACTCCTAAAACAAAAGGCGTTTAGTCTAACTAACTGTGGCAGCTTCTTCCACCTGCAACAGAAATGTGAGAACAGAACAAATCCTACATGCACATGAAATTCGCTGTCTACCTTCAAATGAGAGCTTACCAGGGAAATTACATTTTCAGGCCTACACAAATCGATCGGCCAACATAAGAATAAACGAATATGCACTCCATTACACAGAAGTGAACATTTCATTTAGGCCTTTAAACATCAAATTATACACACAGATTAACGATGCTTTCTTTTGCAAGCAACTACAATTGTTACACGTTAAGCACAATTAGTCATCTCTACGTGTAGACTTAATATGGTGCACGTTTAAATCAGATGCATTACATTACACATGAACTTTTTCGTTAGGCAATTGCAATATGCTAAAGGTTACACTTTCTAAACATAAATGCCACTTTGTTTCTCTTACATGGTACAAAGCAATTTCTATCATTTCATTTTGCACATTATTATTACAGAACATTTCTAATGACCAAATGTTAATACAACATAGGAAAATATGCGGGTGCAGGCTATCCATGTTTATGATGCACCCCTACAATTTTAGAGCACCATCACGCTCCATCAGCGATGTTGGATGTTCTACAGATAGCTAGACTGGGTAAAGTTGATATATTGCCTTAATGTTATTCATTTCAACATTTTAAAGCTAAATATCAGTAGTGATGTGGATAAATCTATTAACCTTAAAATGGTTCAGTTAGACTTGATATTTTTTTTAATTTCTTTAATCAAATGCAACTTTTACCATTTCTAGGAGGTTTTCTAAAATTTACATTTGCTAACACACACCCACATATATATATTCACTGAAAAAACCATAGGTTTCAGGGATGTTATAGTTATAAAGTAGCATTAAAAACCTTAGAAATTCACTGAAAAAAAACATACGTTTCATGGATGTTGTAGTTAGAAATGAGAATTTAAAAAACCTTAGACATTCACTAAAAAAATATAGGTTTCAGGGACGTTATAGTTAATTGGACATTTCACTCGTACAAAACCAGAGAAATCTGGCCGTAATAGTTAGTTGAGCTAACTATATCTCGCACAACCGCAATGCACTGCTGATGACGTCACCTATTACATCATTCATGACCTGGTCAGTGACATCTCTGATGACATCACTGATGACATCTCAAATGACATCACTGATGACATCATCCAGTGCCTGTGTGCTTCTGTAAAGTTTAAATATGTTTTATGTATATATATGCCAAGGTGTATTGAAGTATGAGTGGGTGTATGAGTGTCTGAATGGATGATTTAGTAGGTGTGTGACTGACTGTATAAGTGAGAGATTAAACGTGTCTTACTTAATGCATGAGTTAGTGAGTAAACTGTGTAAATGTATGTATCAGTCTATCAGTTGGTGTGTAAGTGGCTGCATGGGTTGGTGAGTAGTTACATGTGTCTCTATATGGGTTTTTGATTGTCTGAGTTTCTGTATGGGTGCCTGAGTGTCTGTGTGGGTGGGTGGGGGTTGTGTGACTATGTGCATAGATGTGTGAGTGGGTGATTCACTGGGTGTATGGGTTCAAGAGTGCATCTATGAAGGGCTGTATGGATGGGTGAGTGTGTGTATGGGTGTGTTGGTGAGTGAATGGATGTCTCAGTGGTACATGTGTGAGTAACTACATATGTGAAAGGCAGTATATGTGAGTGTTGGAGTATATAAATCATTGTATGTGAGAGTGAGTGATTGTGAGAGTGGCTGTATGGTTGAGTGTGTGCTTGTTTCAGTGATTGTATAAGAGAGTAAGTATGTATTAGTATCTGTATGAATAAGTGAGGTGGTGTGTGTATAACTGTATAGGTGAGTAAATGGGAGTGTGAGTGATTATTTGCATGATTGACTGGGTGTGTGAATAACTCTATGGATGAGTGGCAATGTGTGAGTGTCTGTATAGGTGTCTGAGTGCAAATGATAGTGCTGTATTGATAAGTGACTGCATGTATGAGTGTAGGAAAGTTTCTCTATATATACTGTTCCCAAATAGGTACAGTGTGTATAGAGTCCACAGTCCCAAGAGGTTTGGCAGAGGCTAAAGTTAGATATACGCTTACTCTCTAAAGTGGTAGCTTGGTCGAGCGGTAAGGCAGTATCAGAGGACAGTGTAAAGCATTTGTTGTACACACTCAGTCAGCAAATGGTCTCACACACTCAAGAACTGAACTCTAGGCCAATGGTTTGTATATAAAAATATATGGTTGTTTTATTTTAGAACCAACAGGAGGTATCAAAATATACTTTCTCAGAATGAGGTGCTTTAGTTAAATACTTTGCAAAAGACAATTGACTTGCAATGCAATAGTTACAGTTTGTTGGATTGGCAACAAAATTTCAAACACAATAATACATTGAGCTCAATGGGAATTTTAAGTTATATGCAATTGATTACTTTCAGGATTACTTTTCTAACTCCAAGACTGGATCCTAGATTCAGTGCTGGGACAGTTCTTGAAAACAAGTGAGTAAATACTTTTTAGTTACTGTTGCAATCCAGTGATGGGCTCCTAGGCTCAGTACTGGGACATCTATCTAAAACAGTTAAGTAATTACGTGTTCACAGTTGCTACGATTTTTAAAGAATATTTGTAGTTTGCAAAAATCGACAGAAGAAATTTCACAGAAAAAAAGCCAATGGTTTCCTATGGAAGAAAATTGAGTTAGTGGTAAGTACGGTTAGAAATACTTTTCAGGGTCAGTGCTGGGCACCAAGATCCAGCACTGCGATCTCTCCTAATAGCAGGTGAGTATTTCCGTTTTCGTTACTCGGTTGATTTTAGGTGAATATTTTAAAATTTGGTAACTCCACACTTAAAAGAAATTTCAGAAGAAACCAGTCAATGTTACCCTATGGAAGAAAAGTGAGTTATCGGCTTTTGGGTAAGTACTCGACTGGCAGAGTTAAGGTTCTGGGCACAGACTCAGGGGTCTCCCAGGGTCAGGAGAGTACAGTTGTTACACCCTCAGCGGCACAGGGGCAGCTGGGTGCAGAGCGAGTTAGGCCCAATGTTATCCTAAGGGAGGCAGGGGGGCCTTGGTTGGTGGCTGCTGACTAGCAGGCCACGCGGCTGTGGGAGCTGGGCTCCTGGTCACTTGCTCAGGGCAAATGGGGAAGTAGGTAGGAGTAGAAGTTGCACTGCCAGGGCCCCTCGGGCGGCTGGGTGCAGGGTGCTTTTGAGCCTTCGTGCGCTCAATGGATTGCAATGGGAAAGCTCAAGGACGAACAAAGACTGCAAGCTCGGGGACGGAGATACTTCAGGTGTGCCCACCACTTTGAGAGGTAAGTTGGGTAGTTGGAGGATAGGTAGGTACCCAGGAGTCGGGCACAGGGGGCTGCAGGGCGCCGGGTGCAGGGGTGCCTTTTGGTGTCGGGAAATCTTACCCTCTGTTGATTGCGGTTGGGGGGGTCCCTGGTTCTGAGGCGGGTCCTTGGGTGCTGGATTCGGGGTTACAGTCGCCGGGGGGACGTCCTCGGGGTCTTTGTCCACTCCAGCACAGGCCAGGCTTGGTGGGTGCAGAGTAAGCCGGATTCGCGGTTCCTGGCTGATGCCAGGGGTTAGGTACTTGCTTTGAGCAGAGCCACTGCTCGTGGATGTCCCAGATGCTCAGAGTCACAAGGTAGCCAGGTCCTCTGGGGTTTGTGAGGTTGCTGGCCACAGGAGGTGCTGGGATTTCGCAGGAGCAGGTTCGAGGGTCGACAGGCTGCTAGGGCTGGAGGCAAAGCAGTTGGTGTCTTCCTCTTCTTAGCAGCTGCATGGCAGGTCTTCTTTCTTCTTGAACTTCTTTGCTGTTTCGGAATCTGGAATCTAAGGATGGAAGGTTCAGGGTGCCCCTAAATACTAAATTTAGGGGCGTTACAGGTAGGTAAAGGGCAGGGACCACTGGGTCCCTGCCCTGGGGTGGGTACACCCCCTATCCTGCCACTCTCCTGTGGGAGGGAGGCAGTGGCCTAGTCCTGATAGGGCAGGGCTCCCCATCTTCAAGATGGCGAGAGCCCGGGGATGTGCTTCACCTCGCCTCCCCTATCCTTCCTTGGGGTTTCCGGCCAGTCTTCCCACCAGAGTGGGGTTGAGAACCGGTAGGGGCCAGTTGCTGGGTACAGCCAGTGGCCTGGAGAAGCTCACAAAGGCGGCATGCTTTTGAAGCTTCCCCTTGCCCATCCTGGGGGAGGAGACCTACCACCTCACCCAGGATGTGCATTGTTGCAGGCCCAGGAGAGCGGATGGCTCTCTACCCAGGGGTCCAGCAACATGTCTGCTGTGTGGCAGCCTAGGCAGCCCCTCAGACCAGACGTGGATTGTAGGTTAGGTTCAGGGGGCATCTCTAAGATGCCCTCTGTCGTGCATTGTACATTAAATCCTGCACTGGCATCAGTGCGGGTTTAATGTGCTGAGGAGTTTGATACCAAACTCCTCAGTCTTCAGTGAAGCCATCATGGTGCTGTGGAGTTCGTGTTGATGATCTCCCAGCATCATAAACTCTTAAATGGCAGCACTGCAGTTACAGTGCCCAGGAATGGACCTGGGTACTGTAGGGGCATAGGGCTCATGCTCCTGTGCCCACACCACTGGCATAGGGCACCCAGCTAGAGTGGTGGCTGATGTATGCCAGGGCAGTGTAGGTTGTGGGCATGGCACACAGGGATGTGTGCCATGTCGACTCTCTGTTTTGTCTTGTACCCAGACACTCCGCCTGCAAGGGCAGTGTGTTTGTGTTAGGGTACAGGGCCTCTAAGGGTGGCACAATAAGTGCTGCAGCCCTTAGAGGCCTTCCCTGGTCACAAGGCCCTGGTTACCTAGGGTACCATTTACCAGGGGCTGAGATGTGGCCAGGGTTTGCCAATTTGGGTTTTGGGTTTTTAGGGAAGGAACATAGGCCCTGGGCACCTGATTGGCAGGAGTCCAGGGCACACTCAGTCAAAGTACATTCAGCAATTCATCAAAAAGTGAGGCATACCATGCAAGAAAGATGGCACTTTCTCACACAACCAAAACGAAAGGTGATGAGACTAACCTTGCCCTATGGAGTTCATTGTCTAAGTGGAAGAACCTGGAAAGTCCATCTGCGTTGGCATGGGCAGTCCCTGGTCTATGTTCCACTTCAAAGTCCATTCCCTGTAAGGAGATGGACCACCTTAGTAGTTTTGGATTTTACTCTTTCATCTGCATTAGCCATCTGAGAGGTCTGTGGTCAGTTTGAACCAGGAAGTGAGTACCAAACAAGTATGGCCTCAACTTCTTCAGGGACCAAACCACAGCAAAGACCTCCCTCTCAATGGCACTCCAACGCTGCTCTCTGGGGAGTAGCCTCCTGCTTATAAAAGCAACAGGTTGGTCTTGGCCTTCATCATTGGTCTGGGATAGGACCGCTCCTATCCCTAGCTCAGAGGCATCAGTCTGCACTATGAACTGCTTGGCATAATCTGGAGCTTTTAGAATTGGTGCTGAGCACATTGCTTCTTTCAGGGTGTCAAAAGCTGTGAGAAGTTGGCCTGGTATATGCTGGTCACTAGTCAAAGTGGCCACCTTGCACCAGTACAATTTGACTCTTATGGTAGATAGGTTTAAGACAGCTGTTGGAAATGGCCCTTTTTGCAGGGTCATCCCTAAACTTTTTTGCCTTCCTCCTGGATTTGATCTTACCTGTTTTTGTTGGCTTTATGACTCTGGGCACTTTACCACTGCTGATCAGTGCTAAAGTGCATATGCTCTCCCTGTGTAAATATGAAATGTGAATTGGTATATCCATGATTGGCTTATTTGGTTTGCCTGTTAGTCCCTAGTAGTGTGGCCTGTGTGTGCCCAGGGATGGTAAACAAATGCTGCTGGTGGGCCTGCAGCGCTGGTTTGCGCCACCCACAGAAGCAGCTTGTAAAGTGTGTCTCAGACCTGCCATTGCAGAGTCTGTGTGCATTCCAGAACTGCCATCTTGGCTGTGAAGTGCACCCACTTCCCAGCCCCTGAACCTTCCCTTGGCATCATGTAAGTCACCCCTGTGGTCGGGTGCATTGTATGTATAAGGCAGGACATGCCTTGGTGTGTGTAGCATGTCCTGGTAGTGAATTACACCCAATTTCGTCTTTCACTACTGTAAGCTACCTGTTCTCCATAGGCCAGAATGGGCAGTTTGACTATTACATTCTTTAGTCCTAACTAACCCACAGAACATGGTAGAAAAACGAATTTAGTATGCCTGAGCTCAGAATATTAAAATACATCTTTTAGTGAAGTCTATTTTTATATTCTGTGTTTGAAAATACCACTTTTAGAAAGTAGGTATTTTCTTGCCTAAGCCTTCCAGTGTGTTCTGCTGTTATGTGTATTGGCTGTCTGGTTTTGGAGGGACAGGGCAGGCTGAGTCTGACCTGGGTTGAATAGAGAGATCTGCCTTGGAGTGAGGGGAGGGGTAGCTCCTGCACTTGAATAGGGCTGTGCCTGGCAAGTTGAACGCTGGCTCCACCTCCCACTGTGCGTCTGAGGGCAAACCCCCTCTTTCTGAAAGGAAGGATGCAGCCTGGTAAACAAAGTGCTCCAGGGCTGGGCAGAACTGGTTCTGGCTGGGTTCAGTGACTTGTAGCTTCTGAGAACAAATACTTTTGGGGTATAAATATCTGTGCTGAAACCCCTACAATTTGTATTGCCCCTGGATCTCAAGACCAACCTCTGTCCATGAAACTGAAGGAAGCTGCTGGAGAGGACTGTCCTGGCATTGTGTGCTGTTCCCTGGATTGGCCTGCAGTAGTTTTCATTGGACTGGAAATAGGAGGGAAAAGGAGCTGTAAGAGAACTTTTTAACCTTGAACCTGGAATCAACCAAGGGCTAGAGAGAGAACTAGTGTCGTGACTGAAGTCTCAGGACCAGTAGACTTCATTTCGTTGCTAAAGCCTCAAAATTATCGCTAAAGCCTGTTAGTGAGCCGCTGCAGCCGAGGAGCGTCAAAAAAATCATCGCACTGCCGCCGCCGAGGGCTCGCTGGCCTGATCATCGCCCGCACGTTTTCGGGCCTCAAAATTATCGCTAAAGCCTAAAGTATTGCAACAGCTACGGAGCGTCAAGAAAATCACCGCATCGCTGCCGCTGAGGGCTCGCTGGCCTGATCATCGCCACGCACGTTTGCGGCCCGAAAATCATCGCTACAGCTGCGGAGCATCAGGAAAATCATCGCATCGCTGAGGGCTCGCTGGCCTGATCATCGCCCTGCCCGTTTGCGGCCCTGATTAGCAGTGTCCCAGCCGGGCTATAGCCAGAAACCAGTGTAAACATCAGAAAGAAAGTGGGGGCAACATAAGTGCAGATCTGACTCTCCTACACAACCCCCCCAAACGCAGGGACACTAAACTAACCTTGACCAGTTGAGTCTTCGTGTTCTAAGTGGAAATACCTTGAGAGTCCATCTGCATTGGCATGTTGGGTCCCAGGTCTATGTTCCACTGTATAGTCCATCCCCTATAGGGAAATGGACCACCTTAAAAGTTTTGGGTTATCACCTTTCATCTGTTTGAGCCATAGGAGAGGCTTGTGGTCAGTCTGAACTATTAAGTGAGTGCTAAACAAGTATGGCCTCAGCTTCTTCAGGGCCCACACCACAGCAAAGGCCTCCCTCTCTTTAGCTGACCAATGTTTCTCTCTAGGGGTCAGCCTTCTTCTAATAAAAGCAGCTGGCTGGTCTTGACCTTCATCATTCAGTTGAGACAGTAGAGCGCCCAGCTCAGAAGCATCTGTTTGGACAATGACCTTTTTGGTGTAGTATGGACTCTGTAAGATGGGGGCAGTGCACATGGCCTGCTTTAGGTCTTCAAATGCCTTCTGACAGCTAGCTGTCCACTGAAACTTTTTTATCATTTTCTTTGAGGTAAGATCATTTAAGGGGTCACTATAGATCCATATCCCTTAACAAACCTCCTATAATACCCAGTCAGGCCTAAAAAGGCTCTCACCTGTGTCTGGGTGGTTGGAGCAACCCACTCCATGATGGTTTGGATTTTGCTCTGTAAGGGCTGAACCTGGCCTCCACCTACAAGGTGGCCCAGGTACACAACCTGACTCTGCCCTATCTGGCACTTAGTGGCCTTGATAGTGAGGCCTGCTTTTTGCAGAGCCTTCAAAACATTTCTGAGATGGACCAGGTGATCCTGCCAGGAGGAACTAAAGACAGCAATATCATCTAGATAAGCTGAGCAATAAGTTTCCATCCCTGTCAGAACTTTATTCACCAACCTCTGAAAAGTGACAGGTGCATTTTTCAATCCAAAGGGCATCACCACAAAGTGGTAGTGCCCACCAGGGGTTGAGAATGCTGTTTTGGCCTTGGCATCCTCAGCTAACCTGATCTGCCAGTAGCCAGCTGTTAGGTCAAATGTACTCAGATACTTGGCTGAGGCCAAAGTATCAATCAGTTCCTCTTCCCTGGGAATTGGATAGGCATCAGTCCTGGTGACTGCATTGAGGCCTCTGTAGTCTACACAAAACCTAATTTCTTTCTTACCACCCTGGGTATGAGGTTTGGGTACTAGGAATACTGGACTAGCCCAAGGGCTATCTGAAGGTTCAATCACACCTAGTTCCAACATTTTCTGGACTTCAGTCCTGATACAGTACCTGACACGGTCAGGTTGCCTGTAGATTTTACTCTTGACAGGCAGACTGTCTCCAGTGTCCACCTCATGGGTGCACCAGGAAGTCTGACCCTGGGTCAGGCTAAACATATGTCTAAACTGTTGCAGAACTTGTCTGCATTCAGTTTGCTGATGGTCAGTGAGGCTGCTTGCCAAAGCAACACCATCTACTGACCCATCATCAGGGTTCTGTGAGAGCAGGTCAGGGAGAGTGTCACTCTCCTCCTCCTGTTCCTCATCAGTTGCCATGAGCAAGCCCATTTCAGCACTGTCAACGTATGGTTTCAATCTGATGACATGGAGCACCCTAAGGGGGCTCCTGGGAGTTCCAAGATTCACCTGATAGGTGACTTCTCCCTTTTGCTCAACAATTGTATGGGGGCCACTCCACTTGTCTTGGAGAGCTGCTGGGGCCACAGCCTCCAACACCCACACTTTCTGTCCTGGCTGGTACACAGTCAGCACAGCCTTTTGGTCATGCCAAGTTTTTTGTAGTTCTTGGCTGGCCTCGAGGTTTTTGGTTGCCTTCTTCATGTATTCAGCCATCCTGGAGCAGAGACCAAGTACATAGTCCATCACATCCTGTTTGGGAGGTTTGAGAGGTAACTCCCAGCCCTCCTTCACCAAACATAATGGACCTCTTACAGGATGCCCAAACAGAAGTTCAAATGGGCTGTAGCCAACCCCCTTCTGTGGAACCACTCTGTATGCAAACAGAAGGCAGGGAAGTAAAAGGTCCCATTTTCGTGTAAGCTTTTCTGGGAGGCCTTTAATCATTCCCTTTAGGGTTTTGTTGAAACGTTCAACTAACCCATTGCATTGTGGGTGATAGGGAGTAGTGAATTTAAATGTTACACCACACTCCTTCCACATTGCTTTTAGATATCCTGACATGAAGTTGGTACCTCTGGCAGATATAACCTCCTTTGGGAAACCCACTCTGGAGAAAACTCCAATGAGGGCTCTTGCCACCACAGGGGCTGTGGTGGTCCTCAGGGGAATTGCTTCTGGGTACCTGGTGGCATGATCCACTACCACCAGGGTAAACCTGTGCCCAGATGCTGTTGGAGGGTCAAGGGGACCAACAATGCCAATCCCTACCCTTTCAAAGGGTACCCCCTCCACAGGTAGTGGTATCAGGGGGGCCTTTGTTGTGCCACCTGACTTGCCACTGGCTTGGCAAGTGACACAGGAGCGACAAAACTCCTTGGTGTCCTCTGACATATGTGGCCAATGAAAATGTGGAACAAGCCTGTCCCAGGTCTTGTTTTGGCCCAAGTGACTTGCTAAAGGGATGTCATGTGCTAGGGTCAAGAGGAACCCCCTAAACTTCTGAGGTATTACCAACCTCCTGGTGGCTCCAGTGGTTGGATCTCTAGCCTCAGAATATAAGAGCCTCTCATCCTAATAAACTTTATGGGACCCACTAGCACTCCCAGCAGCCTCAGCAGCAACCTGCTGTCTGAGGGGTTCAAGAGAGGTACACCACTGTTGCTACTTACTCAGATCTGTCCTAGAAGGCCCCCCTGCCCCCAAGAACTCATCCTGATCAGGCTCAAGTCCCTCTGGGGCAGTTCCTTCTTTAGGATCTGCTTCTCCTCCCTCAGGAGGGGAATCTGTGATCTGAGACAGAGGGGAAGGCACTGCCTTAACCCTACTGCTCCTCCTCTTGGGTAGCACCTGGTCCATACTTTCAGGATCCAGAGCTGGTTCAGTTTGATGCATTTTGGCCTGTGACCTGGTCACATCAAACACCTCTGCAGGTATGCCCAACATCTCAGCATGAGTCCATAACTCTACTTCAGACCAGGCTGAAGTCTCTAGATCATTGCCCAATAGACATTCGACAGGGAGGTCTGCACTGACTACTACTTTCTTGAGGCCAGTTACCCCTCCCCAGGAGAAATTCACAACTGCCAGACTATGGTTGGTCCTGACATTGCTTGCATTGGTGACCTGGTACATTTCACCCAGGATGATCTGCCCAGGGTCCACAAGATCCTCTGCCACCATGGTGTCCCCGAATGCCAAACCTGTTTGCCATTTATTACAGGCTGCTGTTTGTATTTGCCCAGATTACTGGGGCTCACTAGGAAGGACATATCAATGTCTCCATCACAAATCAGCAATGCCTGAGTGGGTACTCTGACTAGGCCAGAGTCCACTTCAGAACCCAGGGTCAACCCTACTACACCCTTATTCTGATTACCACCTCCACCAGTAGCTGTACTAGGGGGAACAGTTGCCTTAGGGGAAGGAGTGGTGGTGGTTTGGTCTTTGGACTTGTTACAATCAGACGCCCAGTGCCCTTTCTGTTTACAGAATTTGCACCAGGGCTTCTTTTGGCCTTTCCCTTTGTTGGACTGTGAATCCCCATCAGATGCAGATTTTTGGGGCCCTTGTGAAGACTTCTGGTCTTTTGACTTATCCCCACCTTTCTCAGAGCCTTTAGGATCTTGCTTCTTAGTGTCACCCCCTTGGTTCTGGGTTTTCTGCCTCACCCTGGTTCTGACCCATTTGTCTGCCTTCTTTCCAAATTCTTGGGGAGAGGTCAGATCAGTGTCCACCAGGTACTGATGCAACAAATGGTTTTGGCAATTATTAAGGATCTGTTCTCTCATCATAAGATTATACAATCCCTTAAAATCAGTAACTCTACTACCAACCAGCCAACCCTCCAGAGCCTTGGTTGCACAATCTACAAAGTCAGTCCAGTCCTGATTCTGTGTTTTCTGGGTGTCTCTGAACTTCAACTTGTACTGTTCAGTGGTTAAGCCAAACCCATCTATTAATGCACTCTTCAGGACTTCATAATCATCAGCATCCTCTTCTCTAATAGTGAGGAGCTTGTCTTTACCTTTATCTGAAAAGGAGAGCCACAAGATGTACATTCTTTCAGAGGAGCTCTCTCTTCTATTAAAGTATGAGTTCCTCTGCTGGACCGATTCTCTGCCAGAGTGAAAGGAGTGGTCCGATTCCCTTGAAGGGGACCTAGGCCTCTCTTCACCTCTGTCAGCTCTCTTAGGGAGAATTCCTTTGTCCTTTTCAGATCCCTGTGGATCTGGCCCTTCAACCACAGAGTCCAGGTCATCTTGATTTTTCATCATCTTACCCAGAGACTATAGCTGACCCACTCCCTGATTCAGACCCCTTAGCGCCTAGAGCTAATCTAAGATCATCTGCTGTCAGCAGATCTATCAGGTGTAGTGTGGAGGGACTCTGTCCTATCCTCAGGTGCCTTGCAGCACACATGGCTTTCAAGTCAAAGAAAGTCATGTCCTTATACTGAGGCTGGGTGGACCCACTGGCTCCATCCCTTAAGGACATTCTAGTGTTGTGCAGTGTTGTACTACCTACATTAGTTTGTGGCCTACTGATCCTAGTTTGAGCTGTAGCAAGGGTGTGCTATCCCTTCACACACAGCTCTAAGTTCAGTAGAACTTATTGATACTAAGCTTGACTTTATATGTACTTTGAGTACCTTTAGTGGTTTTCAGTTAGTAATTCAAATAGAGATTTTCTGGTAAAACAATGGCAAGCTGTAATCCCACACGCAGCCCCCCAATGTGAGAAGTTGGCCTGGTATATGCTGGTCACTAGTCAAAGTGGCCACCTTGCACCAGTACAATTTGACTCTTATGGTAGATAGGTTTAAGACGACCTTTTTAAAGAAAGCTATCCTAGTGACAGATACTCTAACCACTCCTGAGGCGGAAGCCGGGAGAGTTTGTCTCGCACGTAGCTTGATTTTATTTTGTATTGTTGTGCTTTTAAATCTCACTGTTACACTCACCTGTGGCACTTTACCCCCCGAAAGCTGCTGGAATCGCCCTTGCACAGCGGATCTTATCGCTGCTCGGGAAGGGAACAACATCGCTGCCATCGCGTGCCAAACATCCGGGCCACGCCCACTTCCTGAGGCCACGCCCACTCCGACCTTCAAACCTTTTTAGTCGCGCTGATTTGCGAGCGCGCTACAGATACTCTAACCACTCCTGAGGCGGAAGCCGGGAGAGTTTGTCTCGCACGTAGCTTGATTTTATTTTGTATTGTTGTGGTTTTAAATCTCACTGTTACACTCACCTGTGGCACTTTACCCCCCGAAAGCTGCTGGAATCGCCCTTGCACAGCGGATCTTATCGCTGCTCGGGAAGGGAACAACATCGCTGCCATCGCGCGCCAAACATCCGGGCCACGCCCACTTCCTGAGGCCACGCCCACTCCGACCTTCAAACCTTTTTAGTCGCGCTGATTTGCGAGCGCGCTACAGATACTCTAACCACTCCTGAGGCGGAAGCCGGGAGAGTTTGTCTCGCACGTAGCTTGATTTTATTTTGTATTGTTGTGCTTTTAAATCTCACTGTTACACTCACCTGTGGCACTTTACCCCCCGAAAGCTGCTGGAATCGCCCTTGCACAGCGGATCTTATCGCTGCTCGGGAAGGGAACAACATCGCTGCCATCGCGCGCCAAACATCCGGGCCACGCCCACTTCCTGAGGCCACGCCCACTCCGACCTTCAAACCTTTTTAGTCGCGCTGATTTGCGAGCGCGCTACAGATACTCTAACCACTCCTGAGGCGGAAGCCGGGAGAGTTTGTCTCGCACGTAGCTTGATTTTATTTTGTATTGTTGTGCTTTTAAATCTCACTGTTACACTCACCTGTGGCACTTTACCCCCCGAAAGCTGCTGGAATCGCCCTTGCACAGCGGATCTGATCGCTGCTCGGGAAGGGAACAACATCGCTGCCATCGCGCGCCAAACATCCGGGCCACGCCCCCTCCTCCCTATATCAATGTGCCTTCCTCGGACGCGCAGCGGACGAGCGCAGCGGGCGCGCCGTATGCGCGCCGAAGGCGCGCCAAAGGGAAGCCCGTCTGCGCCCGTCCGCGCCAGGTCGGGCCCAGGGCCCTCCACCCCTGGAGGTCACGCTTCTGGATCAAGGGTCTACTCGTCTGATCTATTATTCTCCATGCGACCCCCTGTTAAGCAAAGTTGCAAGATCCTACCAAATGACAGGCAAAACTCCATTTCGTGTTCATACTGCAATTTCCATCTCGACGTCCCCCAGCTCTGTCGGCCCATTTGCCAAGGCCATAAGCCGAAGCATACGTGGCTTCTCGGAAGCCTAAACTGCAGATCCCTTGGCAAACATAAAAGAAATATATACGACCTTTTGTCCGACAACTCACTGGATGCCCTATTTCTCACTGAGACGTGGCTACACGCCAGCTCAGGCCCTGACATAGCTGAAGCCCTTCCGCCCAACTATGCCATTGTCAGACAAGATCGACCCACTGGAGTAGGGGGCGGCATAGCAGCAATTTTTAAAAAATCGTTGCAATGCACCCTTTAACACGTTTCCCTAAACGCCTGTGAGATGGCTCTTTTTAAACTTCTACTTCATCCGAATTTTTCCTTCACGGGTCTCCTGATTTATCGACCACCCGGCCCGCTGCAATCCTGGGCCACGCAACTGGTGGACTGGGTCGCCTCGGTCAGAGTAAACTATAGTAATTTATCCATTATTGGAGACCTAAATATACACTTAGATGACTATCTGAATAAATCCGGCAAAAATTTAATTCACGATCTGGCTGCCATGAACCTCACCTTGTGGAACTCTGGAGCTACACATAAAGGTGGTCACCTATTGGATCAAATTTTTTCCAGTTTTTCCCTGTCACTTTGCCATCCAGCCGTGCCCCTACACTGGTCAGATCACTTTCTTATTTACTTTAGTGTGTCTGACCATCTGACGTTCAGTCCCTCCGGCAGGATAGGGCAGTCCGGCAAAAGGAACTGGAAGAAACTGGACATAACTAATTTTATGTCTGTATTAGATTCTGCTCCTTTGGAAGAATTATTTAACACTAAGGATATAGAGATTGTAGCCACAAATATAAACAAATGGCTACTTGGAGCTCTAAACATCTGTCTCCCGTTGGCATGCACAAAATTTACATCTCACAATGCTCCTGCGCCTTGGTACAACGAGGAACTGAAGGTAGCTAAATCCAAGTGTAAACGCTTGGAACGCCTTTGGAGGACAGACTACTCCCCTGTAGCCTGCATGACTTACCGAAAAGAACTCAAACTCTATCATAAAGCATGTTCCACGGCTAGAGCTACCTACGTGGCGAAATCTATTTCAGATGCCACCAACAAATCCAAAATTTTGTTTAATCTTGTAAGAGAATTAGCGGGCTCAAATGCTTCAGCCAAACCCCCTTCATTAAATAACGCCCAATGTGAAGAATTGGCGCGTTTCTTCACAGATAAGATCGAAACAATTCACCAGGACATAGTAAAACAACATCAGACCCAAGCAGGGTTAGATCGGGAACTTGACCCGAAGATGGATGTCATCTCTCCTGCGCCTTATTTGTCTTACGAGCCACTTACAGTCTGGCCTGAGATGAATAACCAGGGTCTCCAAGACATTTTAGGGAAAGTTAAATCTGGTTCTCCCAGCGACCCCCCTCCCAATCTCTGTACTTAGACTTTTTGACACCCCTCAACTTTCCATCATCTGCCAAGCTCCAAATCTATCCCTTTCCACAGCAAAGGTTCCAGCCATGTGGAAACATGCCATGGTGTCACCCCTCCTTAAGAAACCATCGGCGGATCCGAAAATCCTGGCTAATTTCCGCCCAATATCCCTCTTACCCGCTTTCTCCAAAATTATGGAGAAACATGTCCACACACACCTTGCTAGGTTCTCGGAGGCAAACAACATACTACATCCCTCCCAATCGGGTTTCCGCCCTGGCTTTTCAACGGAGACAACTCTGCTTGGTGTGATGGAAAATCTTCGCCTCCTAGTCGATAGAGGTGACTCCGCTGCGCTGATCTTACTTGATCTCAGCGCAGCGTTCGATACCATCTCCCATGACATTTTGTTAAACTCACTTTCCACCATGGGCATTAGGGGCAAAGCATTAGACTGGATATCATCTTTCCTAACTCTCAGGACGTTTCAAATCACCTCCAGTACTGCGACCTCAAATGTCCACCCATCCCCTCACGGTGTCCCTCAGTGCTCGGTGTTAAGCCCTCTGCTCTTTAACTTATACGTTACTCCGCTTGCCCAGATCGCTGAAGCTGCAGGTCTAAACATGTTTACCTATGCTGACGATTCCCAGATCATATTTTCACTCTCAAATGGAGATCATGACTCCTCCTCCCTTCTGCAGTCTGGCCTTAGGAACATCTCCACCTGGATGAGTAAAAACATGCTCAAACTTAACGGTAGCAAAACGGAGGTTTTGACTTTGGGCCCAAATCAAAACCTCTGGAACTTAAGACACTGGCCATCCGAAATGGGCTCCCTACCCACGCCGTCACAAAAAGTTCGCAATCTAGGCATTATCATTGACAACGGCCTAACCATGGAGCCCCAAGTCATTAACCTGACATCCACCTGTTTCACCATCTTGAGGTGGCT
Organism: Triturus cristatus; assembly: GCF_964204655.1. Classification (NCBI taxonomy): domain Eukaryota; kingdom Metazoa; phylum Chordata; class Amphibia; order Caudata; family Salamandridae; genus Triturus; species Triturus cristatus. The sequence goes on along the minus strand of NC_140585.1, from coordinate 199,162,598 downwards.
TAGGAAAATCATTTGGATGCTACCTGACGACACTCAAAAGTCCGTTGTCAATGCATTAATCACCTCCCGTTTAGACTACGGAAATGTTCTTTACCTGGGGTCTTCACAACCAATCATGCGTCACCTGCAATTGGTGCAGAACGCTGCAGCAAGACTGCTCTGCAAGTGCAATAGAAGGGAACATATGTCCGGTCATCTTAAGGCTCTCCATTGGCTACCTATCGCAAATAGGGTCAAATTTAAAACACTCAGCCTTATGCACAGAATCAAATGGGGCAATGCCCCCAGTTATCTGCAAGCCCTTGTGCGTGCTTACACTCCGGCTCGCTGTCTGAGATCCTCATATCAAGGTCTTTTCTGTGTACCCAAAGTTCGCCTTGCGAGGATGGGGGGCAGATCTTTTTCCCTACTGGGTCCCAAGCTTTGGAACTCACTTCCTCAGCATCTACGTCTGGAAATCAGCCATACCCGCTTCTGCAAAGCCATCAAGACCTGGCTCTTCTGCCAGTAATTTGCTCCAGCCCCTCCTTTGAGTTTTTAGATCTGCTCAAGTGGTTAATATCTTTTAGCGCCGGGAAACCCTTTTTGGGTAGCTGTCGCGCTTTAAAAATCTAATAAATAAATAAATAAATAGTGGTAGCTGTTAAAAGCAGCCTTCAGGCTAAGTCTTTAGAGGAATGTAAAGCAGCTTGTTTTACCTTATAATCTCTTGAATCACTAAATGAAAGCACACCACACAGGTATATATATAAAATATATATGTATTTATTACTAGACACACTCTACTAATCTCTTTATGAGATTAGAAGTCAAGGACATATGCACAAATCAACATTTCACAACAAGTTAAGCACAAATATGGCTGGGGCCCTAGGGGCGTACCAGACCATATACTAAAAAAGAGCTTTAGGAATATCGACTTGAGAAGAGACAAGGCCTAGGGCCTTCAGAAGCGCTGGGGCCTCACTAATCCACCCAAGGCAGGTAAGTAAAGGACCCACAGGAGACGCATGCAGTGTGAGAACACAGTCGCAGTTCCCAATAGACTTCAATGGAGCAAGTCGCGGTTGGAATTTTAAAGTTTTAGGATACTTCGGGAGAGTCTACAAGCAAGTCACTTACAGGGTAAGTAGTTCTAGAGCCAACACACACTGGAGCACTGTAGTGCAGGAGTTACCTCGCCCAGGGAAGTCGGGTGCATAGGTGTCTTTTGGTGTCGGGTCGCGGCGTTGTTTTCAATGGGAGCCAAAGAAGACTTGCGGCTTGTGAAGACAGGAGAAGTGTCCGGTGGAATCCAAGGCTGGATTTAGAAGAAAGAAGACCTGAAAGCAGAGGAGACCGTGTTCAAAGTCACTTGCCAGTGACCCGGGGCCAGGAAGCTGGATGCCCACAGTAGTCGGGTGATTTCAGGTGATCATGGGTGTCTTGACTCTTCAGCCACAAGGTCCAGGAGGCGTTGACAATGACCAGGAGCTGGATTCAGCGTGACCCACAAAGTCTGCAGCTTACTGAGGTGTCGGCAACCGGATTGGAACCAACAAGCCTTGGCAACAGCAAGCCTTGTGGAAAGTGAAGAAAGTCAGCGGTGCAGACCAGCAAGGTTTGAGGGACTCACCCAGCAAGGGTAAGTCAGGGCTGGTCTGGAGCAACCAGGGGAGCCCTTTGGTTCTGTAGAAAAGTCTTCTGGGGACCCACAAGCCAGCCGGCAAGGGATCCCAAAGACGCCTCGGTAGGATTCACTCAACAAGAGCCCACGGTCACTCGGGACGAGGTAGGCCTCTGATCTTCAGTGGAAATTTTGCTGGAGACTTGGACCACACGTGGTCCAATGCACAAGTTTGTAGAACATCGTGAAGGGGTTGCACTCGACAATAGTGCACGGTACCCGGGTATTGCTGTTCCTCGTCACTCGTGGGGTCCACTTGCTTCAGCTTTGCTGGGGACTCACGATGGCCATTGAGAAGTCAGGAATCCACTTCCGGGGCTGCAGGGACTTCAGACTCCATCGGGAGCGGGAAAGTTTGCGACTGTTGATGCAAAGTTTTGGTGCCTGCCAAGCAGAGGAGTCACTTCTTGACTCCAAGGGAGATTCTTTAGTCTTCCAGAGGTAGTGGAACGTCGAAGGTCCAGGATTCTTCTTCAGAGCGTCGTCCAGGGATATCTAGTTTGCAATGGCAAGGGTTCCCTAACTTATACTACAAGGAAGGGAGGGACTAGCTCTATGACCACTCCTATGGGAGGGTCAGGGGAGTGGGTGGCTACACCCACATCCCTTTGTCCAGTTTCACGCAACAGCAGGGGCTGGTAGCCCCTGAACCAGTTTGAGCTGGCATATGCACAGAGGAGCCTACTGCTCCCCCAGTGCAGGACTTCAAAGCCCTCTAGGAGTGCACCCACCCAGCCCCACTACACTAAATCCTTTCTGGAAGGTGGTTACACCCCCCTGTGACAGGATGCCTATTGTTGGGCCTCCTCCACTGCGAGTTTCGGTCAGCAGCAGGAGGGCAGCCCAGTGTCTGTGCTGGTCGCATCCATTTTGTGATGCCAGGGCTCTTTAGGATTCTACCGTGTTTCCACAGTGGGTACATGTCTATCCCTCTAGAAGGGTGGGATCATACTCCCACACCAGTTACTGGTGTGGGGGTATGATTTCAAAGCGTTTGACACCAAACACAACATGTTTTGATGCAGCCATCCCAAAGTTAGCATTTACCGCTAGGTTATAATGCACTTAAGAGTATATGGTTTAACCGTATCCACAAACAGCTACAGAGAATGGACTCAGAGCTGCAGAGGGGCCCTGCTCAGGCAGAGGCACTCCCTCACATAGAAACCAAGCACCCTGCCCTCAGGATTGTTAGGGCCTGCCTTAGGGGTGACTGATAGGTTTATATGTGTGCGTAAGGTGAGATATAGGGAACCTATACCTCAGTGAGGAGTGCTAACACTACCTCACCCAGGCTGCAGTAACAGGCCTGTGGTGTCAGATTTAGTCTGCTTCCCAGGGGTGGCATAATACATACTTTTGCCCCTGGTATGCCTGTGAAGTGCCTATGCCCTTTGTACCTAAGGTACCATATACTAGGGGCTCATAAGGTACCACAGTATCCAATTACTAGTGCATCTAATATGCACTACAAGTTGTTTAGAGAGAACAGAGAGGCTGGGGCCCTGATTAGCAGGGTCCCAGCCAGACTATAGCCAGAAACCAGTGTAAACATCAGAAAAAAAGTGAGGGCAACATAAGTGCAGATCCTACTCTCCTCTTTTGGCAACTAACTGTCCAGTTAACCTTTTGGGCATCTTCTTGGAGGTGAGTTCTGTAAGGGGAGTCACAATGGACATATATCCCTTCACAAACCTCCTGTAGTACCCAGTCAAGCCAAGGAATGCCCTGACTTGGGTCTGGGTTGTTGGAGCTACCCAGTCCAGGATGGCCTGGATCTTGGGTTGTAAGGGTTGTACCTAGCCTCCACCTACAAGGTGGCCCAAGTATACCACTGTGCCCTGCCCTATCTGGCATTTGGATGCCTTGTTAGTGAGGCCTACACTTTGCAGATCCTCTAAAGCCTTCTCAAGGTGGATCAGGTGATTCTGCTAGGTGGAGCTAAAGACAGCAATATCATCAAGATAAGCTGCACTAAAGGACTCCAACCCAGCCAGGACATGGTTCACCAACCTCTGGAAGGTGGCAGGGGCATTCTTTAACCCAAAAGGCATCACAGTGAACTGATCATGCCCATCAGGTGTGGAGAATGCTGTTTTCTCTTTTGCTCCTGGGGTCATGCCAATCTGCCAGTACCCTGCAGTTAAGTTAAAGGTACTGAGGAATTTGGCTGCTCCCAATGCATCGATCAGTTCATCTGCTCTTGGAATAGGGTGATCATCTGTCTTGGTGACAGAGTTGAGCCCTCTATAGGCCACACAGAACCTCATCTCTCTCTTCCCACCTTGTTGATGAGGTTTGGGGACCAGAACCACTGGGCTAGCCCAGGGGCTCTCAGAGGGTTCATTAACCCCTAACTCTAGCATCTTGCTGACTTCAGCTTTGATGCTTTCCTGGACCTGGTCTGACTGACGATAGATTTTGTTTTTGACAGGTGCACTGTCACCAGTGTCCACATCATGGGTACACCAGTTTGTCAGGCCAGGGGTCAGGGAAAAGAGACTAGCATACTGTTGCAAGACTTGCTTGCAGTCAGTCTGCTGTTGGGCAGAGAGGGTGTCTGAAAAGAATACACCATCTACTGGCCCATCTTGTGGGCTGTAGGAGAGGAGATCAGGGAGAGGTTCTCTCTCTGCTTCCTGTTCCTCATCAGTCACCATCAGCATGGTGATGTCAGCCCTGTCATTGTAGAGTTAAAGGTGGTTCACATGGATAACTCTTTTGGGTGTCCTGCTAGTGCCCAGGTCAACTAAGTAGGTGACCTCACTCTTTTAGGGTAAGGGACACTCCATCTATCTTGGAGTGCCTTTGGTGCCACTGGCTCCAAAACCCACACCTATTTCCCAGGTTGAAATTCAACAAGTGCAGCTTTTTGGTCATACCAGTGCTTCTGAAGCTCCTGGCTGGCCTCAAGATTCTTGGATGCTTTTTCCATGTACTCAGCCATACTGGACCTTAGGTCAAGCACATAGTCCACTATGTCTTGTTTGGGCTCTTGGAGAGGCCTCTCCCAGCCCTCTTTTACCAGACAAAGTGGTCCCTCACAGGATGACCAAACAGAAGTTCAAAGGGTGAGAACCCTTCTCCCTTCTGTGGCACTTCTCTGTAAGAGAAAAGCAGGCATGGCAACAGGACATCCCATCTCCTTTTGAGTTTTTCAAGGAGTCCCATGATCATGCCTTTCAATGTCTTGTTGAATCTCTCAGCAAGGCCATTGGTTTGTGGATGATAGGGTGTAGTAAACATGTACTGTATTCCACACTCCTTCCACATGTGAGTCAGGTAAGCAGATATGAAGTTGGAACGTCTGTCTGAAACCACCTCCTTAGGAAACCCTACCCTGGTGAAGACACCCAGGAGGGCCTTGGCTACTGCAGGAGCTGTAGTAGTCCTAAGTGGAATTGCTTCATGGTACGTAGTAGCATGATCCATTACTACTAGAATGAATTTGTTCCCTGAGGCCGTGGGAGGTTCAAGTGGACCCACAATGTCCACACCTACCCTTTCGAAGGGCACCGCAACACTGGTAGTGGGATTAGGGGGGGCCTTTGGCTAGCCACCTGTCTTGCCACTGGCTTGACAGGTAACACAGGAGCTGACAAACTCCTTCACCTTTTGGGGCATCTGGGGCCAGTAAAAGTGACTAACTAGTCTTTCCCAAGTTTTGGTTTCTCTCAGATGTCCAGCTAGCTGGGCTTATTAGAAATGTGCCCTTACGGTATCACATTACTCCTCATTTGCGTAGCCTGCATTGGCTCCCCGTAAGGAAAAGAGTTCAGTTCAAAGCTCTTGTGTTGGCTCGTAAAGCAGCAAGAGGGGTAGGTCCTCTTTACCTGAAATGGAGGCTTCAGAAATACCATCAAGCAAGAACGCTCAGATCAAACAGCTGCAATCTTTTGGTCACCCCGCGCTTTAAGAAGGCAAGGACGGGTGGGCGCGCTTTTTCCGTGAAAACAGCGATTCTATGGAATACATTGCCAAATGATCTCCGGCAGATGGATGCCGAACTGCTTTTTAGGAAGGCCCTGAAAACTTGGCTGTTTGGGCTACCTTAGACACTACTGCGGTCTTATGCCTCTTCCACTCTCTCTCCACTTGACGGATGCTAGCGCCAGGACACTTCCGTTGGAAGTAGCTGTGCGCTCTATAAATATCAATAAAAATAAATAATAATAATAGGGGAATGTAATGAGCCAAATGTAGGAGGAACTCCCTGTACTTCTGTGGCACTACCACCCTCCTGGTGGTTCCAGGAGTGGGGTCTCTTGCCTCAACATACAGTAATCCTTCTTCCAAATAAGCTTTGTAGGTACCACTGACATCTCCCTTTGCTTCTGAAACCGCTTTCTGCCTCAGGCTTTCAAGAGAGGGACAGTCTTGCTGACCCTGGCACAGCTCTTCCCTAGAGGGTCCCCCTGGGCCCAAGAGTTCAACCTGTTAAGGGTCAAGCTCCATGGGCTCAGTTCCTTCAGGAGTATCCAAGTCCTCTCCCTGGGGAGAGGGGTCCTGAGTGGTCTGCTGTACAGAAGCTGGTTCCCCAGTCTTTTTACCTTTTCTCTTGGTTGGTTGGGTCATTATTTCAGGCTCCAGACCTACTTTTCACCCTTCCCCTTGCTCTGTGCTCTGGTTTGCACACACACCAATTCAGGGATGCCCAGCATGGCTGCATGGGCCTTTAGCTCAACCTCAACCTCAGCCCAGGCTGAGGTTTCCAGATCATTTCCTAGCAGACATGCAGCTGGTACCTTTGGAGAGACCACTACCTGTTTCAGGCCAGTAACCGCCCCCCCAGCCTAATGTCACCATGGCCATGGGATGATAGTGGTGACACTGTCAGCACTGGTGACTGGGTACGTTTTCCCAATCAAATATTGCTCAGGGGAAACCAGTGTGTCTTTCACCATAGTGACACTGGCACCTGTATCCCTCAGATCTTCTACCCTAGTTCCATTCACCCAGGAGTATTGCAAATATTTCTTTAAGTTGGGTTGCCACACAGCTACAGTGGCAAACTCCACTTCCCCCAGTGAGACTAGACTTGCCTCAGTGTGTCCCCAGATTTGCTCAGGGCACACTTCTGATCCCATCTGTAGACTTGCTGCCCCAGGAGTAGCCGTACTGGGTGATTTAGGGGCTTTGTTGTGGGGACAAGATTTATCTACAGTTAGGTGTCCTGACCTCTTACAGTTATTACACCAGGCCTTTAAGGGATCAAAGTTCTTTCCCCTATAGGTTGAGGCACATAGGGAGTAGTTTGGGACCCACCCCCTTGAGCAGGTTTTTGGGGCCCTTTGGAAGACTCAGACTTTTTATCTTGGGGATTCTCACCACCTTTCCCTTGGGGAGGTTTTGTGACCACCTTCTTCTGGTCACCCCCAGTGGCTGGCCTTGTCACCCTAGTCTTGACCCAGTGGTCTGCCTTCTTTCCCAATTCTTGGAGAGAAATTAGACCTAGGTCTACCAAATGCTGATGCAACTTTTCATTTGTGCAATTACTTATTATATGTTCCTTCATGAACAAATTGTAGAATCCAGTAAAATCCTGCACACCATGTCCAGCTAACCAACCTTCCATTGTCTTTACTGAGAAATCTACGTCAATCCAGGACTGGGTCTGGGTTTTGTGAGTCCCCCTGAATCCAATTCTATACTCCTCGGTAGTGTATCCAAATCCCTCAATCAGAGTCTTCCTCATCAGGTCATAGAACCCTGCCTCTGGCCCAGTGTGGGTCAGAAGCCTGTCTCTGCAGTTACCAGAGAACGGTTCCCACAGGAGTGCTCCCCTGAGAGGTGTCTTTACTCTTCTTATTTCACAAGCCCTCTCAAAGGCTGTGAACCATTCGGTGATGTCATCACCTACCTCAAATTTAGGGACAATCCCTTTGGGGATTTTAGGATCAGAAGTTTCCACCCTATCCTTGTTTTTATTATTGCTACCACCATTGATGGGTGCTAAACCCATCTCTCTCCTTTCTTTCTCTAGAGTCAGGAGCCTGGACTCTAGATCCAACCTTTTGGCCAGCTTTAATAAAAAGCTGTCCTCTTCACTGTTGGGTCCCCCAGTGAACTCTCTGGTACCTGGTTCACCTGTGTGATCTCTAGGTTCCCAGATGCTAATTCTGGGATTCAAGGGTATGGGGGCCCTTTCCTCCCTAGGGAATAATAGAGGGGTGTTATTATCCTCCTCCTCCTCCTCTTCCCTTTCCTCATCTGACTGGCCATCACCATGTTCAGATGGGTGGTCCTTAGCATACTCAGCCAAGAGCTCCTGGAGCCCTAGTTTGGTTGGATGCAGGCCCATTGGTAATTTTTTAAGTTTGCATAGGGACCTCAATTCCTTGAAAGACAAGTGTAAGTAAGGTGTGAGGTGGAGCTCCTCCACCAGGTCCTACATGGTATTATCTTCACTAATAGCTGGGTTTGTTTGAGTCATTCTAACCTGACAGTTCTAATCCTCTACCCTGACTAGAGTGACTTTTATTTTTCTAAAATTCTAATGGGACTTAAGCAAGGCCCTGACAAGACTTTTAGTATTTTGGAAAAGACCAATCAGAATTCTACAGGCAATTTTAAGAGTTCTGTTGTGTGATCAGATGGTAAAGAAGTAGTCCAACAAATGCAACTTTGTATCCCACTGCTGATCCACCAATGTAGGAAAGTGGCTCTATATATACTGTTCCCAAATAGGTACAGTGTGTATAGAGTCCACAGTCCCCAGAGGTTTGGCAGAGGCTAAAGTTAGATATAACCTTACTCTCTAAAGTGGTAGCTTGGTCAAGCAGTAAGGCAGTATCAAAGGACAGTGTAAAGCATTTGTTGTACACACTCAGTCAGCAAATGGTCTCCTGACACACTCAAGAACTGAACTCTAGGCCAATGGTTTGTATATAAAAATATATGGTTGTTTTATTTTAGAACCGACAAGAGGTATCAAAATATACTTTCTCAGAATGAGATGCTTTAGTTAAATACTTTGCAAAAGACAATTGACTTGGAATGCAATAGTTAGTTTGTTGCAATAGGCAACACAATTTTAAACACAATAATACATTGAGCTCAATGGGAATTTTAAGTTATATGCAATTGATTACTTTCAGGATTACTTTTCTAACTCCAGGACTGGATCCTAGATTCAGTCCTGGGACAGTTCTTGGAAACAAGTGAGTAAATACCTTTTAGTTACTGTTGTGATTTTTAAGCAATATTTTGCTATTTTAAAATTACCAATGTTATCCTATGGAAGGAAATTCACTTAGCAGGTAAGTGGGGTTATGGTTACTTTTTCTAGGTCAGTGTTGGATCCTGGATCCAGCACTAGTGTACCACCTGTAAGCAGTTGAGAAACTGTGTTTAAGGTATACAGGCGATTTTTAAGGATTATTTATAAGTTTGCAAAATCAACACAAGAAATTTCACAGAAAAACAGTCAATGGTTTCCTATGGAAGAAAATTCAAGTTACGGGTAAAGTATGTTCTTGTTACTTTTGTAATCCAGTGCTGGGCTCCTAGGCTCAGTATTGGGACATCTATCTAAAACAGATAAGTAATTACGTGTTCACAGTTGGTATGATTTTTAAAGAATATTTGTACTTTGCAAAAATCGATACTTAGAAGAAACTTCACACAAAAACAGTCAATGGTTTCCTATGGAAGAAAATTGAGTTAGTGGTAAGTACGATTGGGAGTACTTTTCAGGGTCAGTGCTGGGCACCAAGATCCAGCACTGGGATCTCTCCTAATAGCAGGTGAGTATTTCGTTTTTGTTACTCAGTTGATTTTAGGTGAATATTTTAAAGTTTAGAAACTCCACACATAGAAGAAATTTCAGAAGAAACCAGTCAATGTTACCCTATGGAAGAAAAGTGAGTTATTGGCTTTTGGGTAAGTACTCGACTGGCAGAGTGAAGGTTCTGGGCACAGACTCAGGGGTCTCCCACAGTCAAGTAAGTACAGTTGTTATACCCTCAGCAGCACAGGGGCAGCTGGGTGCAGAGCGAATTAGGCCCAATGTTATCCTATGGGAGGCAGGGGGGCCTTGGTTGGTGGCTGCTGACTAACAGGCCACGCGGCCGTGGGAGCTGGGCTCCTGGTCACTTGCTCAGGGCAAATGGGGAAGTAGGTAGGAGTAGAAGTTGCACTGCCAGGGCCACTCGGGCGGCTGGGTGCAGGGTGCTTTTGAGCCTTCGGGCGCTCAATGGATTGCAATGGGAAAGCTCAAGGACGAAGAAAGGCTGCAAGCTCGGGGACGAAGATTCTTCAGATGTGTCCACCACTTCGAGAGGTAAGTTGGGTAGTTGGAGGATACGTAGGTACCCAGGAGTTGGGCACAGGGGGCCGCAGGGGGCCGGGTGCAGGGGTGCCTTTTGGTGACGGGAAATCTTACCCTCTGTTGATCGTTCCTCAGCCCACGGGCTTATAGTGAAAGAAATCCTCCCTCTGTTATGGTCTGACCACTCACTTATTAAGTTTAGTCTTCCATGCATTATGGTCGGACAGGCTAGCATTATTAAGCCACCTGTCTCTATCTGTAAAGCATGGAATGAAGTGGACAAAATAATCCTTTGCACCCACTTGGAAGCCTCATGTCCTCAATTTCAGGGCCATGTGGACTTAGCTGTTACCAATTACACTAATTGGATTTCTGAGGCAGTTAATGCCTCGGTACCCACAAAAATAATGTCCGCAAATAGGACTACTCCATCTGCCCCCTGGTTTTCTGAATCACTTCGGAAGGAAAAACAGAACTGTCGCCGAATGGAACGGCGTTGGCGAATAAACTATTGTGAGTTGGGAAAGCAAGCATATAAGACAGCGTTAATGAATTACAGAAAACTACTTATACTAGAAAAGAGAAATTATTTCACTCAACAGATTGAGTCAGCTAATAATTCCCCAAAGGAACTATTTTCGGTTATCAATAAACTTACTTCGCCCAATAATACAGGAAAGAAGGTCAATCAAAAATTCTGTAATGACATTGCTGCAACATTCAAATCAAAGGTTTTGGATATTTTCAAAGTCTTTAAGGATGGATCCGGCCCTTGTCTTTCACTCCAAGTGCGTGGTCCAGACCTTAACAATTATACTTTGTTCAAATTTTCTCCGGTCTCTGCAGAAGCAGTAGGAAAACATATAAATGAAGCCAGGTCAGGATCTCCTTTGGACTCCTGCCCACCAGCACTTCTCAAAGGATTAGTAGATCTGGTGAGCCCTGGGCTTGCGGACATTTTTAACTTGATGTTTGATTCTGGCCTCTTTCCCACTAGTTGGAAGGAAACGTCCATCCTTCCTTTATAAAAAAAGCCTACTTTAGATGCCATCAACCCCATCCACTATCGACCTATTGCCAGACAACCTATGCCAGCTAAGATAGTGGATAAAATTGTGAACATTCAACTGTCTCAAATTATCAATGAGAATAGTTTGCTGGATCATTCCCAGTTCGGTTTTCGTAAGGAACACAGTACGGAAACAGCGCTTATTAAAGTGACCGAAGAGATCAGAGCGGTGATTGATGGAGGAGGCACAGCTGCTCTTGTGCTCCTCGATCTATCTGCCGGTTTTGATACGGTTGATCACACTCTTTTGCAACATCGGTTGGAGAAGCTGGGAGTGGGTGAAGCGGCCCTGGCGCTGCTGTCCTCCTTCTCAAAGGATCGGAGATCTACGGTGTCTCTTGACGGATTCAACTCGGCTTCTTACGTTTTGCCTTGTGGTGTCCCTTAGGGCAGTTCGTTGAGCCCCTCTTTGTTTGTCCGAACTGGCCCCATTGATCCAGGAATTCGGATTTAGTCTGACGTCATATGCCGATGACACCCAGATTGTGGTAGCTGCATATAAACATCAAATCTCCCCTTTTCAGCAGTTTTAAAACTGCATGAGTACTATTAACAAATGGATGAGTACACATTGCCTCAAACTTAATTCCGATAAAACGGAAGTCTTGATTTTTGGCAACATGCAGCCAACCTGGCGCAATCTGTGGTGGCCGGTGGAGATGGGCATACCTCCCAAACCAGCGGCGAAAGTAAAGAATCTGGGTGTACTGATCAACAATAGATTAATACTCTGTCAACAGACTAATGCCGTGGTCTCTGCATCATATTTTCTTATAAAGAAAATAAGGAAGATATTTCCGTACATCCCGGTGGATACTAGGAAAACAGTAGTCACATCTCTTATTCAATCTAAACTAGACTGCTGCAATGGGCTATACCTGAATGTCCAGAAGCAGTGCCTAAAGAAGCTTCAGATGATTCAAAATTCTGCGGCACCTCTAATGCTCAATATTCCCAGGCATATAATGGTATCTAATGAAATCCGCAATTTGCAATGGCTCTCTGTACTTCAGCGCATCAAATTCAAGGCACTGTGTCTTGTCTATAAAGCCTTGAATCATACAGGACCCTCTTTTCTTCAGAATCTTTTCGTATGGTACCAACCGACCAGACATCTTCGGTCGATGGGGGCAAGACTGCTGTTGGTGCCTAGAATTCGTACTGCACATTGGGGTGGCCGTAGCTTCCATTACGGCACATCTAAACTCTGGAATTCTCTTCCATTGGAACTTAGGAATGCCAGTTCCTTAACTGGCTTTAGGAAAAAATAAAAAACTTGGCTTTCTCAGTATTAGGCGCAGAGCATGCTGATTGGAGTCCCCAGCACCAAGACACCCGTGGGTATTTGTGCGCTTTTATAAATCTCATTAACATAACATAACATCGCGGTTGGGGGGGGTCCCTGGTTCTGATGCTGCAGGCGTTGTCAGGAGCGTCGAGGTGGGTCCTTCGGTGCCGGATTCGGGGTCACAGTCACCGGGGGACATCCTCGGGATCTTTGTCCACTCCAGCACAGGCCAGACTTGGCGGGTGCAGAGTGTGCAAAGTTTGCGGTTCCTGGCTGATGCCAGGGGCTAGGTACTTGATTTGAGCAGAACCACTGCTCGTGGGAGTCCCAGATGCTCAGAGTCACAAGGTAGCCAGGTCCTCCGGGGTTTGTGAGGTTGCTGGCCACAGGAGGTGCTGGGATTTCGCAGGAGCAGGTTTGAGGGTCGACAGGCCAGTAGGGATGGGGCCAAAGAAGTTGGTATCTTCCTCTGCTTAGCAGCTGCATGGCAGGTCTTCTTTCTTCTTGATCTTCTTTGCTGTTTCAGAATCTGGAATCGAAGGAAGGTTCAGGGTGCCCCTAAATACTAAATTTAGGGGCGTTACAGGTAGGTAAAGGGCAGGGACCACTGGGTCCCTGCCCTGGGTGGGTACACCCCCTATCCTGCTAATCTCCTGTGGGAGGGGGGCAGTGGCCTAGTCCTGATTAGGCAGGGCTCCCCATCTTCAAGATGGCGAGAGCCCGGGGACGTGCTTCACCTCGCCTCCCCCACCTGAGGGGTGGGGTTGGCAGAGGCTGGCACACCCCCTGTCCTTCCTTGGGGTTTCTGGTCAGTCTTCTCGCCAGAGTGGGGTTGAGAACCGGTAGGGGCCAGTTACTGGATACAGCCAGTGGCCTGGAGAAGCTCACAAAGGCGGCATGCTTTTGAAGCTTCCCCTTGCCCATCCTGGGGGAGGAGACCTAGCACCTCGCCCAGGATGTGCATTGTTGCAGGCCCAGGAGAGCGGATGGCTCTCTACCCAGGGGTCCAGCAACGTGTCTGCTGTGTGGCAGCCTAGGCAGACCCTCAGACCAGACCTGGATTGTAGGTTAGGTTCAGGGGGGCATCTCTAAGATGCCCTCTGTCGTGCATTGTACATTAAATCCTGCACTGGCATCAGTGTGGGTTTAATGTGCTGATACCAAACTCCTCAGTCTTCAGTGAAGCCATCATGGTGCTGTGGAGTTCGTGTCTCCCAGCACCATATACTCTTAAATGGCAGCACTGCACTTACAGTGTTCAGGAATGGACCTGGGTACTGTAGGGGCACAGGGCTCGTGCTTCTGTGCCCACACCACTAGCATAGGGCACCCAGCTAGAGGGGTGGCTGATGTATGCCAGGGCAGTGTAGGTTGTGGGCATGGCTCACAGGGATGTGTGCCATGTCGACTCTCTGTTTTGTCTTGTACCCAGACACTCAGCCTGCAAGGGCAGTGTGTTTTTGTTAGGGTACAGGGCCTCTAACGGTGGCACAATAAGTGCTCCAGCCCTTAGAGGCCTTCCCTGGTTTCAAGCCCCTGGGTACCTGGGGTGCCTTTTACCAGGGGCTGACATGTGGCCAGGGTTTGCCAATTTGGGTTTTAGGTTTTTAGGGAAGGAACATAGGGCCTGGGCACCTGATTGGCAGGAGTCTAGGGCACACTCAGTCAAAGTACATTCAGCAATTCAGCAAAAAGTGGGGGCATACCATGCAAGAAAGATGGCACTTTCTCACAATGAGTGACTGTATGGGTTAATGAGTGGACGTGTGTGTAGACCTAGGAATCAGTGAGTGGGTATGTAGTAACTGGTATTGGTGTGTCTATGATTTAAAGAATGGTAGTCTGTATTTTAGAGTGGGTGTATCAAAGGTTATATTAGGGTGTGAGGAAGTGTATCAGATGATCACGTGAATTATGTCATCAGTGATGTCATTTGAGATGTCATCAGTGATGTCACTGACCATGTCATGAATGATGTCATATGTGACGTCATCAGCAGTGCATTGCGGGGGCGCTAGTTCTAGTTAGCTCAACTAACTATACCCACTGAATTTCTCTGGTTTTGTACGAGTGAAATGTCATCTAACTATAACGTCCCTGAAACCTATGGTTTTTTCAGTGAATTTCAAAGTTTTCTTAATGAGTATTTCTAACTACAACGTCCCTGAAACGTAAGGTTTTTTCAGTGAATTTCTAAGGTTTTTTAAATGCTAATTTCTAACTACAACGTCCCTGAAACGTAAGGTTTTTTCAGTGAATTTCTAAGGTTTTTTAAATGCTAATTTCTAACTATAACGTCCCTGAAACCTGTGTTTTTTTTCAGTGAATTTCTAAGGTTTTTTAAATGCTAATTTCGAACTATAATGTCCCAGAAACTTGTGGTTTTTTCAGTGAATTTATAAGGTCTTTTTAAATTATTATTTCTAACTATGCCTACAGAGGTAGGACATGCAGAAAGAGGAAGAAAGGTGTAGGAAGTTGGAATCTGACTACATGGTCGCCCCTACTTTTTTTCTGGTGTTTTGATGGTTTTCGACTTAGTTTGGATGGGAACCTGCTATTCAGGTCCCCAGCCTATCTGCTTTATCTTATAAATTGATTCCATGTACTTTAGATACACTCCAGATTGGATTCTGGGGTACCCTTGTGAGTCCCTAGTGTATGGTATATTATGTACCCAGGGCATAGGTACCCCAGAGGCCTACCAGGGGCTGAAGCATGTATTATGCCACCCCTGGGAAGCCCTCCAAAAAGACACCACAGGTCTGCTACTGCAGCCTGGGTACGGTGGTGCCTGCACCCCTTACTGAGGTATAGGTTCACTATACCTCACCTATCACTGCACATAGTAACCCCTATGGCAGGCCTTATCAATCCTGAAGGCAGGGTTCTTGGTTATATGTGAGAGGGTGCCCAGGCATGAGATGAGCCCCTCTGCAGCCTTCGGAATCTCTTCTCCGGGGTTGTCAGTGGTGCAGTCTGACCATATACTCTTAAGTGCATTATAACCAAATAGTAAATGCTAACTTTGGACTGGCTGCAGGGAAACATGTCATGTTTGGTGTCAAACACCTTGGAATCATACCCCACATCAGTAACTGGTGTGGGGGTATGATCCCACCCTTCTAGAGAGAGAGACATAGCAGCACTGGTATACCCGGTAGAAACTTAACAGAGCCCTGGCATCACAAAATGGATGCTTCAGCCACAGACACGGGTCTGGCCTCCTGCTGCTGACTGAAACCCCGGCAGGGAAGGCCTGGACAATAGGTTTCCTGTCACAGGGAGGTGTAACCACCTACCAAACAGGATGATGTGTATTGGGGCTGGGTAGGAGCACTCTCAGAGTTCTTTGAAGTCCTGCACTGGGGGCACATTTGGTGTTCCTGTGCATAGTCCAGCTCAAACCGGTTCAGGGGCTTCCAGCCCCTGTTCTGGCACGAAACTGGACAAAGGAAATGGGTGTAGCCACCCCTCTTTCCAAACCCTTCCATGGGTGGGTCCCCAGAGCTAGTCCAACCCCTTCCTTAGGTATAAGTAAGGAACCCCTGGCAACAGGACTTTAGATATCCCTGGACGAAACTCTGAAGCTGAATCATGGAACTTCGACGCTCTACTCAAGACTAGAGGACTGAAGAAATCTCCCTTGGGGTCAAGGAGTGACTCCCCTGCTTGGCAGGCACCAATGAAGCATTTTGCCGGTCTGCATCCATGAAGCTCCCGCCGGACTCTGAAGTAATTGCAGACCAGGAAGAGGTTTTCCAGACTTCTCACAGGCCGACCCGAGTCCTCAGCAAAGCTGAGACCCGCAGCCCTCGTGAGTAACATGGAACCGGAACTCCTGGTCACCGTGCACTTTTGCAAGTGCATTGACTTCTCGACGTCTCTTGAAGTTGTGCTTGGGGTTACTTGTAGTCCCCACCTTGAGCACCATCTGCACCGAAGATCGTGGGCCTATACTGCAAGAGTGTTCCATGAGCCCGCGCCTTGCATTTTTGCTCGAGGCTCCTTCGCGATCTCTGGTCTGTCGACTGGTGGGTCCCTGTGAAGGCAACTTTGATTTTCCTTGGGCTTCCCTTGTTGTTCCAGACGTGCCCTGACTCCCCACCACGTGGTGAGTCCCTCAGACCTTGCTGGTCTGCACCGAAGCATCTTTCTCCTTTCTGCGTGGGTTGCTGTTGCCAAGGCTGGTTGTGTCCAATCTGGGCACCAATGCTGCAGCACTCAACATCCTTTGTGGGACAGCTCAAATTCAGCTCCTGGTCATCCTTGATGCCTCCTGGTCCTCGTGGCTGAAGAGTCAAGCTTCAACTTCTTCACCTGAAATCACCCAACTTCGGTGGGCATTCGCCTATCGTGCTCCTGGTCACAGGCTAGTGACCCAGACTCTGTTCCCTCTGCTTTCAGGTTATTCTCGACTTCGATCCAGGCTAGGAACTCGTCGGACACTTCGCATCTTCCCAGCAGCAGCACTTCTTTGCCAGCTCCCATTGAAATCGACGACGCGACCCAACACCATTTGACACCTATGCACCTGGCTTCCCTGGGTGAGGTAACTCGATTACTCCGGTGCTCCCGTGGGTATTGACCCTAGAACTTCCTAATTCCAAGAGGGTTTGGACCTAAGTAATTTCTAAGTGTCCCTAATCTTTAAAAATCTAACTGCGACTTTCCCCATAGAAGCTAACGGAAGCTCGCGGCTGTTTTCTCACACTGCACACGGCCTCCATGGGTCCCCTGTGTCACTACCTTGGGTGGTTCCTTGGGGTCCCAGCGATTCTACAGTCTCTAGGCCTTGTGTCTAGTTAAGACGTGGTTCTTAGACCACTATTTTAGTATATGGTTTGGCTCGCCCCTAGGCCCTGAGGTGTATTTGTGCTATTTAACTGTACTATTTGAAGTGTAACTTATGTGTTTGGACCTCTAGCCTCATAAAGAGACTAGTAGAGTGTGTTTAGAAATACATACATATATTTTCTATATGTACCTGGTGTGGTTGTCTTTCATTTAGCCATTCAGGAAATTATAGACTGGTAAAAGAAGCTGCTTTACATTCCCTCAAGACTTAGCCCGAAGGCTGCTCTCCATAGCTACCACTAGGATAGCTTTCAATAAAGGTTGTCTTTAACCTATCATCAATAAGGGGTTGTTTGGACTGGTACAAGGTGCCCACTATAACTGGTGGACAGCATATACCAGGCCAACTTCTCACAACCGCCACTTTTTACTGGTGTCATTATGTTTTAATGACTAGTCTGACTTGGATCCTGCTGATCAGGACCCCAGTATCTGCGCTTCTCCCCTAAATTGGACATGGTGAGTACTTAGGTAAACTTCAAATTGGCTACTGGTGTAGCCTTGTAAGTCCCTAGTATATGGTACTAAGGTACCCAGGGCATAGGTACACCAGGAGTACCCCATGGGCTAAAGCATGTATTATGCCACCCATGAGAGACCACTCAAATTGTAATTACAGGCCTGCCATTGCAGCCTGTGTGAGCTGGTGCTAGCATCACTTATGACAGATATATGGTTCCTTATATCTGAGGTCACTGCACTCAAAACCTATAAGTCACCCCTAAGGCAGGTCTTTCAATCCTGAAGGCAGTGTGCTCGGTTCTAAGCGTGAGGCTGCCCCTGCATGAGCAGAGCACCCCTACAATCTTCTGAGTCCATTCTCCCGAGTTGTAAGTGCATAAGCCATTAAGATACATAGAGTGGCCATGCGTCATTATGCAATGACATCTCTAAACTGGCTGTAATGAACCCTGTTGTGCTCGGTATCAAACATGTTGAAATCATACCCCCACACCATAAACGGTGTGGCAGGTATGATTCCATGCACTGTAAAGCTCCTCCGGGAGGCCCTCAGTGCTCCCAGTACCAGTCTTCTAGACCCGGACAGCAATCTATGGCTGCTGCCAACCAGAGACATGATTCTGACCTCCTGCTGCTGAGCCAAGCTCGAGCAGCGGAAGGCAGGACAATAGGTATCCTGCCATAGGGAGGTGTGAGCACCTCCCAGACATGACTTATTGTATTGGGACAGCGTGGGGGGGGGGCTTGCCTGCACCACTGAGACTGCTTGAAGGGCACATTTGGTGCCCTCCCTGTATACTCCAGTTCAAACCAGTTCAGTGAGCTGTTGGCTCCCGCTCTAGTGTGAAACTGGACAAAGGACATGGGAGTATCCTTCCCACTGTCCAACCCCTCCTCTGGGAGGACCCCCAGAATCGTTCCAACCCTTACCCTTAGAAACTGCAGCACCGTCTGACGAGGCTGTCCTTCACGAAGTACTTAATGCAGATTGGCTCTAAGCATGTCATGTGATCAAGACAGTGTTTCACTGTCGAAACGCGTAATGCTGAAATGATGAAATGCTGAATATGCTGCTAATTTGACTGCAATAAACTGTACCTTAAAAACTACGACGAACACACTGTGGTCCATACCTGTTTCTTGGGGGATCCCAGGCATGACAAGATTTTGATATTTTATATATATATATATATATATATATTTATATATCTGTGTATTTTTATGTTGCCAGTGTTTTTTTAATTAGTTTATAAGTTCATGCTTCTGATGACAGTTCCTATTGTAAAATGACCATTCTTAGCATACACAGATTACTTAATGAAAGTGTTAGTTGCTTTTAGACCAGTCATCCTTTAGGCTGGAATTCGCTCTTTGCTGATTCTTTTTGTTGGCCTTATGGTGTATGAGCACTTTATTACAACTGACCAGTGCTAAAGTGCATGTGCTTCTCCCCTAAACATTGAATTATTGGTGTATACACAATTGGCATATTTAGATACTTGTAAATTACTTGTAAAGTAGTATACCATATACCCAAGGCCTGTAAATTAAATGCCACTAGTCGGCCTGCAGCACTGATTGTGCCACCCACACAAGTAGACTCACAAACCTGTCTCAGGCCTGCCATTGCATGGCCTGTTTGCAGTTTACCGACACTTCTATGTGGCATTTAAAACCCTTAGTTAAGCCTTAAACTCCCCTTTTTTACACATATGTCAACCCTAAGGTGGGCCTTCGGTAGCCCACAGGGCAGGGTGCTGTGCAAATAAAAGATAAGACATATACTGGTATGTTTTGCATTTCCTAGTAGTGACAAACACCTAAATTCGTGTTCACTACTGTGAGGACTACTCCTCTCATAGCTTAGCATTGTGAATTTCTTAATACACTTTTAAGCTGTAATTAACTGATCAGAAATGAGTGGTTGCTTCATGTTTTATATCTTTGAAATGGTAATAATAAATGCTATTTAATGGTAAAGTTGGATTTAACATTACTATTTTAATATTGACACTTTTAGAAAGTAGGCATTTATCTGTTCTTACTGCTGTGTGTGCCTGCAGCCTTTCTCCCCCATATATATCTGGGATGTGTGACACCTACACTTTATGCATTCTCTCTAGAAAGCCACAAACATGGGAAGGATGTGTGTGACAGAGAAGTCATCTGCATTCATTCATATTCTGATAGCTCTTCTTGGGCAGGAAGAGTGAGGTAGAGCTGACACTTACACCTGAATAGGCAGTGTCCTGTTCCCACACAAAGGGTTGATTACCCCCCATAGATTGTTCTGGCAAACAGTACTGGGATCGAAGGAGACCTGTGCTCTTCAAGGGCCTGCTTTGAAGTCATCACCACTTCAAAGACACATTTGGGTATAAGTACTGGGACTCTGATCCTACCTAGACAGTACACTACTGGACCTGTGAAGAACTCTGCCAGGAGTAAAGACTGCTGTGCCACAAGGATTGCCACTGTACCTGACTGCTTTCTGGTTTGCTGAGCTGCCCTGCTGTCTGCTGAGGACAAGGGCTGGACCCATCTCACTTGAACCCAGTGTGACTCCAAGTTCTTGCTGGCTTGCTCCCTGTTCTGAAGTCTCAGGGACACCAAAGAATTCCTTCCACTCTGCAACAGCACCTGGAATCTACCATCTGTGAGTCCTGCCCTCCCAAGTGGTGGCAATCCGGTTGTGAGCCCTTGAAAGGTGATTTCTGCTATCCAGAGCCATCAAAGTCGACACAGTGATGACTTTGTGCTGATCGGTACTGACGCATTGCCCATTGATTCTGCCACAGGAGGCCATTGACATTGCCTCGAAGGACTACATAACTCATAGACCGCTGACAGCGTGGCTTAACGACGACGCAGTGCTTCCATCTAAAAGGGTTTCTTTATCGCTTCACGTTGATTGGTGCTAACGCATCAATAATGTAACATCGATGCTTTGCTCCGTCCAAGGTACTTTCTTAGCGGGACCTGCGTGAGTCCTGTAGCCGGCCTGCCCTCCATCGTGGTCAGCCTAAACTTTGGATTTGCCCCGGTGCAGTGCGATCTCAACTAACCCCTTAGTGCTATTGATTTCTAAGAACTATTTTTGGTGTATTTTTTTAAAATGTATAACTCCGGTTCTACTTATTGGATGTTTGTCGTTTTGGAGTTTTGATTGTCTTACTGTGTGTGTTGCACAAATACTTTACTCATTGCCTCTTTAGATAAGCCTGACTGCTCTGTGTCAAACTACCAGAGGGTGAGCACAGGTTATCTTTTAGTGTGTATCTAGCTTACCCTCACAAAGACTGTGGTCCCTACTTGGACAGGGTTAATACCACTGCCAACTCAAGACTCAATTTCTAACAACTGATATCTGTTGAAATCTCTGTAACACCACGTTAATGTTAAAATGTTTGGAACAGTAAACATACAGGTCAGGAAAACATATAGTAAAATGTTTTCACAATAAAAAAAATAATAACTGTATGGATAAAATGTGTCTGTTGGACTTTTCAGGGTCACCCCCAAACCTTTTGACGTCACCCCTCCTGTTATCTGAACCTATTTGTGTTAGCCTTTAGGACTCTGCACACTTTACCACTGCTAATCGGAGCTAAAGTGCTTATGCTCTCTCTTTGAAACATGATAAGATTAGCTTACATCCAAATGGCATATTTAACTTATTTGTAAGTCCCTAGTAAGTGGTACTGCATGTGCCCAGAATCTATAAATGAAATACCACAATTGGGCCTCCAGAGCTTATTGTACCACACACTTAAGTTGCTTTTTTAAACATGTCAGAAGCCTGCCATTGCAGCCTGTGTCTGAAGTTTTAAACTGCCATTTTGGCCTGGCAAAAGACCTCTTTTGCCAGTGATGGAGCAGATAGTACAATATTTTGTATACCTCCTCTATTTTGCATGAAAATACTAATTATATAATCTATTAATTATAATATTATTAAACGAGTGCTGCATGTATATTAATCAACATTATAAAAACACAATTTACACTTGGGATACTGCTATTTGCATGGCTAAATAACTCATATAACTAAAATCTGTACGCATATTAATAATAGTATATGTGGTAATAGTATATCACATGATATATGTTGCTTTTGTGATGTTTGCATCTTCGTGGAGGATCGAAAAGGTGAATATAATTGCTTTAAATGTCGCTATATGCTAGGTAGATACTAATACATAAAGGGATTAGTAAGGGGTTAACATTAGAATTATCATTTTTATGTATTAATTATTCTTTTATGTTTGTTTCGCTTGAATTGACATCGGGGCCTAATCCAAAATGGTGGCTGACACCGTATACAGAAGTGGCCACCGTCTCGTGAAGCGCGGAGTCAGCTGTGCATGTCCGGACGGTATCATGAACTTCTTAGCAACCTTTATATATCATGTTCCGGTCAAGGATAAGAATTTGGTGGTCTGCCAAGATAAGGGAACAATCAAACATACAACAGACCGGAACAAGCAGATACTAAAGCGGACTAGTGACATCACAACTCGGACTGAACTGAGAATCTGGGAATAAGAATCGGACGATCCCAACCAGCCAATCACCACTGTTCTTGGCCTAAAAATGTATCATGTTAACCTGAGATTTATTATAAAAAGGGTAGTAGACTAGGGAGGGGCGCGACGCCTTTTCTTGATGGTCCGGATGCTGCCGGATCGTCTGATGACTGCAAACTCATCCCAACCCCAAGGTCAATGATAGATGCTTGCACGATTTCTGGTCCTTTGATAAGTTTTGGAACTGTAACGTGCTGAGCAGAGGACTTTGGACTCTGAGCTTTGGCCTGCCTTATTCTGACAATTGATGACAAAATTTGGTTATGCAGAGCCAATGAATTAGAGGACCCCAGATAGCCAGATTAGGTAAATATGATGTTCTGCGATTTTACTTAAATTGATCTAGAAATTCTGAACTTTGACGAGACAAATGCAATATAAATCATTATGAAATTTTAGATAAACAAATACTGATTAACAAGAAATTATGAGTTTTGGTTTTTCGTTTAGAGAAATAAGGATTCTGAGTCTTAAAATGTGTTTTAGCTGGTTCTAAATCACCATCAACCAATCCAACTAATTGGTCCGTTGACCAAGTGGGTGGAGTGCCTTGATGTTTAGGGTTAGGGATCTGTAGGCGATGAATGCTAATGTATAATTTGTAAAATAACTCTTCTCTCCCTATAGGTTATAAGGTGTTTCCCCCGCATGTCCAGCGTATCATCATCCCTCCTGTGTGCAGACTCGTGAGGTGTGACGTATGAGTGTTGGTGTTATGATCCCCACCAATGAATGCGTGAATGAATGAGTTAGTGTGACACCGTGTCTGCGACGCAGGGAGGATATTTGTAAATTTGCCCCTTTTCCCGGTTATGCGCTGGATCAATTTTTCTGGTAGCAGTATGATTGTTATATTGTTTTGGTTTTGTGATTATTGCTTATAGATTTGAATATCGCTTATTAAATTTCATTTTTGCTTATTGATTATCAATTGTGGATGTTTGGATGAGTATTGGTTTATGTATTAACACTCTATGTTGAGTCGCGTCGAGTTTTATGTTGTTTGACGGCTTCTGGGATGAAGGAAGTTGGAAGTTTGTAATGATTCCGTAGTAGGGCAGAGGTAAGCGCTGCTCTCGGGAAAGACGGAATTATTGTTGCCCTGTAGGTACACGGGGAAAACGTGTAACAATTGGAGTTGCATGACGTATTGTCTGGGTTCGATTTGGTAACATTGTCGTGCGTTGCTGCTTGGGACATTTTCTGTATGAGGGAAATGTATGGTAGCGAAAGGTCATCTGTGAAGGTACTCTGATTACGTTTATCGCTGGAAAGGTAATAGGTGTTCCCTAAGCTTGATAGAAGGATAACGTAGAGGGAAGTGCTACTTTATTAATGAGTGTCATAATTCTGTAGTAGGGCAGATTGTTCGCTGCTCTCGGGAAAAACAGAATTCTGTGTGAATGAACTACATTTTCCATATGAATGTGCGTGAATGAAATAGCATTAAGGTTAATTGTGGAACTCTGGTTTTATTTCTCAGGAGCAGAGCGTCTCCAACAGGTGTTGTCTCCAACAGGTGTCTTAATTCTAGAGAAACGGTTAGCTAATGCTTGTTAGAAGGGTAAGGTAGCGGGAAGTGCTACTTTATCAACGGATGTAATAATTCCGTAGAAGGGCAGATTGTTCGCTGCTCTCGGGAAAGACGGAATTCTTGTAAGTAAGGTCATTAACTATACTTTGGTTAGCGAAACAGATAATGGTGGCATTTTTATGTTGTTACTAACAGATTTGTAAGTCAGAAAGAACGTAAGAAGCTTATCGATACATTTTGTAAAGGAGGGGTCAGCAGAAGCAGGAGTAGCGAGGAAAGCTGACGTCAGTAAAGACCGCCCTGGGATTGGCCAGCTGTAAAACAACGTAGACGCTCCTGATTGGTGCGTTAGTGTACGACGCGCTAGGAGTGGAGAATTACAGGGTGACGTAGACGCTCCGGATTGGTGCGTTAGTGTGAGTCGCGCTGGGATTGGAGAATTACAGAAGTGACATAGACGCTCCAGATTGGTGCGTTTGAGTAAGTCACGCTACGATTGGTTAAAACAGCGGAACAGTCGTAGGGAAAATCTAGCGATACTGAAAAAACAAAATGATGTATTATGACCCACCAAAAAAAGAGAAAAGGTCCTGGTTTGGAAAGATCAAGAGTTTATTTAAAAAGGACAAACTGATTGTGACTAGAGAGGGACAGTTGCTTCTTCCACCGAAATCGCCCGCATCTTTTATGGTTGCGAAATACAAATATCATACATGTATTTGGTTGGACAATTGGGCAAAGTATACAAAAGATGATGGAGTTTTAGCATTTCCGGAACATGGTTCATTTAATTTAGCGGTTTTGAGAAATTTGAGAGAAAGAATGATGAATTTAGAACCGAGACCTAGACCAACTCAGTTTGAAGCATTGACAGAATGGGAAGATGAGATGCATGACAGAGCATGACAGATGAGTTGCGGAAGGTAGAAGTATATGTTTGGTAGATCATATGGACAGGAGAATCATGATGACAGAATGAGGAGATGGCGAAGCGCAAATATGACTGATGGTTTGTTTCCAATGAGAAATGCTGAAGAGATTAGCAGTAGAAAATGTGTGGAAAAAAGAAATAATACAGAGTCAGGAAGGTACGTTGTGCATGAGTCGGAGGATGATGTTCTTGATGACATGTTTTATAAAAATCCACCCCCATATCAATCAGATTGCACAATATTGACACCAAGTGCCCCAATGAAAGAGACACCACGAAATATAAAATTTGAAACAGTACCACAGGGGTATGTATTAATTATTCTTTTATGTTTGTTTCGCTTAAATTGACATCGGGCCTAATCCAAAATGGTGGCTGACACCGTATACAGAAGTGGTCACCGTCTCGTGAAGCGCGGAGTCAGCTGTGCATGTCCGGACGGCATCATGAACTTCTTAGCAACCTTCATACATCATGTTCCCGGTCAAGGATAAGAATTTGGTGGTCTGCCAAGATAAGGGAACAATCAAGCATACAACAAGCCGATACTAAAGCGGACTAGTGACATCACAACTCGGACTGAACTGAGAATCTGGGAATAAGAATCGGACGATCCCAACCAGCCAATCACCACTGTTCTTGGCCTAAAAATGTATCATGTTAACCTGAGATTTATTATAAAAAGGGTAGTAGACTAGGGAGGGGTGCGGCTCCTTTTCTTGATGGTCCGGATGCTGCCTGATCGTCTGATGACTGCAAACTCATCCCAACCCCACAGGCAATGATAGATGCTTGCACGATTTCTGGTCCTTTGATAAGTTTTGGGACTGTAACGTGCTGAGCAGAGGACTTTGGACCCTGAGCTTTGGCCTGCTTTATTCTGACAATTGATGACAAAATTCGGTTATGCAGGGCCAATGAATTAGAGGACCCCAGATAGCCAGATTAGGTAAATATGATGTTCTGCGATTTTACTTAAATTGATCTAGAAATTCTGAACTTTGACGAGACAAATGCAATATAAATCATTATGAAAGTTTAGATAAACAAATACTGATTAACAAGAAATTATGAGTTTGTGGTTTTTCGTTAAAGAAATAAGGATTCTGAGTCTTAAATTGTGTTTTAGCTGGTTCTAAATCACCATCAACCAATCCAACTTATTGGTCCGTCGACCAAGTGGGTGGAGTGCCTTAATGTTTAGGATTAGGGATCCGTAGGCGATGAATGTTAATGTATAATTTGTAAAATAACTCTTCTCTCCCTATAAGTTATAAGGTGTTCCCCCCACATGTCCAGCGTATCATCATCCCTCCTGTGTGCAGACTCATGAGGTGTGACGTATGAGTGTTGGTGTTATGGGCGCCACCAATGAATGCATGAATGAATGAGTGTGACACCGTGTCTGCGACGCAGGGAGGATATTTGTAAATTTGCCCCTTTTCCCGGTTATGCGCTGGATCACCAGCCTAAACATTTCTTTTTAATATGTATAAGTCACCCTACACAACCCATAGGGCTAGGTGCATTGTATTTAAAAAGTTGGAAATGTGTTTTTATGTTTTACATGCCTGGTTGTAAAATAAACCTCAGAGGCGTAACGATAACATAGGATAACTTCTCATGGATATCAGGACCTCCACCCATTTGTCATGTAGCCTTCAAATTCTTTGCCAATTTCTCCTTACTCCTGTGCTTGTGATGATGTCACATTTGATTGAATTTTACAACACTCCTCCGTGTTGGTGCTACTGCATTTATTTGATCAACTATCACTCTCCATAAGGCTTCCTTCTTACATAATGGTAATCTGGAGATGGTAAACAGATACCTACCTTGTTTTGTCACCTCCGAAATCAAAATGTAATTTGCCTCGGTGAAATTCACCTTTCTCTTTGTGCTAGCCAGCAAAATCTTTCTGGGAATATACCCCCCTGGATGGTAGCATCTTCCTGCCTAGCCATGGTAAAAGTGGAGAAATATTGCTTGAGAGTTGCTTCATTTGTTAAAGCAAAAAGTGACACAAATCAGATTTGCGGCATGTGAGGAGAAGTTGTGCTATATTTATGCTGTTCTACGAGGCAGAGCGTTGTGTCGTATTGCACTACTTTGTAAATATGGTGCTTCCCTTGTGAAAACAATTCGCATAACAGCGTAGCTCTTTCCAACGCAACACATTGTTGCGTCTCTTTTGGAAACTTGGAAAAAGAGAGTTTTAAATCATTAGCATTACAAGCTACTTCTCACCTAGAGGAGGTTTTCACCTGTTTCTAAGGGAGTATTCAGTGAGTGACAGGATGAGCGTGATTGACAGATGCATGCTATGCCAACTCACAGTGTGTGTTGTTTTTTTTTTTAAACTTGTTTTTATTGCATTTTTCGAGAAATCATACAAAGGAAAGAAGAAATGACACCGTTATCGCAGCGTGGATTATTCGAACCACTCAATGACGAGTAAGGACAACAACATTTGACCACACATAGCACCGATAGCTCAGTGATTATGAACAACACAACAACAATACAGGCTCATGTAACAGGAATATTTTGGCATAATAGGACCGGTCGGCTATTCCAACAATCATAGCATCATTTGATGCATTTCAGTCAGTGAGTTAGGGATGTGATACTAGATAGGAGCGGAGTGCCTGCCAAACGTTTTTAGGGCGGGAGGCTGGCGGGTGTAGGGACGCGTATACATCGCTAGTCGAGTCACAGTACATCATATCTCTGAGCCATGCCCCAGCCTGAGGCGTCGCCGTGCCACCGCAGGACCGGGGCACCTGCCTTTTAGCCCGCACCAGCGCAATTGCGGTGAAGTGTCTTATCCCCTTGTTCAACGGGAGTACACACCCGAGCAGGGCCAGCAAGAGTGCGTGTGGGAGTTCAACTTCAACCATTTGTTCAAGGTGCCTAAACACCGCCTTCCAATAGGCCAGCACCGCAGGGCAATTCCATGCCGAAGGAATGAAATCGGCGTGCGCCATCGCACATCTCTGACAGAAACCTGTCCTCGCACAGTCAATGTTTGCAAGCAGCGCGGGGGTGACATAGAATCTGTGTAGGTATTTGAAGTGCAGGAGTTTATGTCTATAATTATTGGACACTAAGGGGCAGATTTATGAGCCCCTTGCGCCACTTTTGCGTCACTTTTCCCATGTTAAAAGTGACGCAAAAGTGGCGCAAGGGGCTCATAAATCTGCCCCTAAGTGTGAATGCTCATAACAGTAGGCCCGCATTTTCTCAGTCATAGGCTGCGCTAGATCCCTCTCCCATGCCGCGCGTGCTTCACCACCCATCATTGGCCAGAGTGCCTGCGCCTGGTGGTGCAGATGGGACATTAAGTGCGCACCATAGGGTGTGGTGATAATCGTTAGTGGGGGGAAGTCTGTAGGTTCCTCTGTCTCAGCGCTGCGCTGTGACCATTACCACTCTCGTTCTATGCACAAGAACGCGGTCCAACTTGTTTACGTCCCGGTTCGTTGTCAAGTCTGTCAACGTACGTAATTGACCATCTCTGAACATGCTGTCCATGTTTTGTATTTGACAGCGGGTGAGTGCGTTTCAATCGTGGGTGCTAGCCAGAGATAATTGAGAATCAGTAAATATGGGGAATATAATCCCTCAGCCCCCAGATATCTGCGCAAGCACTCCCATGCCCATCCTGTAGTTTGTAAGGTATGTATCTCAGCTGACGTTCTCCTCAGCCCATGTGGAAAGATAGTGGAGAGAGGATAGGGGCGGGCCTGTTTGTGCTCCGCCCTCAGGAACTGTAAGCGTGCGTCCGGATGGTACCAAAAGTAGGCATAATGGGCTTGCGCAACAAGGTAATCCAGGTAAACGTCAGGTACCCCAAATCCCCCTCTCTCAAAGGGTTGAATGAGATTTCCAACCCACCCATGCCTGCCCTCCCCCGCCCAAATCAGTCGGGTCAGCATCCCTCTAAGGGTTTTAAAAAAGGAGACTGTAAGTGGGATAGGTATATTCAAAAACAGGTATAGAAACCTGGGCACCACGACTATTTTAATGATCGCGATGCTTCTTGCTATCGAAAAGGGCAGTTTAATCCAGCTTTCTATTTATCCAGATAGTCGATCAATAGCCGGACCATAATTTAGCCGCACTACCTCTGAGGCCCTGCGGTGAATAATTACTCCGAGACATCTCAGGGGGTCGTCGCACCAGCGCAGCGGGAACTCCAGTGTGAATGGTGTAGTGGCATCTGCCAGAGGGAATATTTCAGATTTTTACCAATTAATGACCAGGCCAGAAAAGATGCCAAAATGCACCACCTCTCTCATAATAGGAGGAAGGTTTAAAGCTGGCTCACAGACGAACAAAAGGATGTCATCCGCGTAAAGTGATGCAAGTAATGGACCTTGGTGAAATACAATTCCCCGCTGCACGTGCCTCTCCTGTAAATGTCGCACCAAGGGGTCCATTGCGATGATGAAGATGAAGATTAGGGGCGAGAGAAGGTATCCTTGCCGGGTGCCCCTTAACAAGGTGAATCTATCAGATAATACCCCATTAATATGTAGCTGTCCAGCTGGACTGGTATACAGTAGGCGGACCAGTGACTGAACATTTTGAGAGAAACCTAGTTTGGTTAGCGCTGCGTGCAAAAAGTCCCACTCTAGGGAATCAAATGCTTTTTCGGCATCTAATAATATCGCCGCAGCTGGGAGCTCTGGATTGATCTGATTGATAATTGCAAACAGCGTACGCAAATTTACTGAGGTGGACCTGTTTGACATAAATCTCGATTGAAGTGTGGTAAATATTTAAATTACCTGTACTATTTTTGATGCGGTAAAATACAATAAGAATAACTCAGTAAAATAAGAGGCAGAATCCGTGGTATTAGAGGTTCTAAAAGGACTTTATTCCTTGCAAAGGAATTATGGTTCGAACCAGGCAATCGAATTCCATCACCACGAAGGTTCAGGAAGGGATAGGCAATACATTATTGACAAGTAACAATATATATATGAAATGCATTACAGTAAGACAGATGCAGGAGGCGTAACAGCTGATAACACAGATAAGAATACACATACGTAATGAAAAAGGCGTAATAATAGGCGTATACTAGAAACGTCATTTAAAATGATGTCACAGGTGGGTGGATCCATAAGAGAATCCTGCAATGTCAGCAGAAATATTTGGCAGGGATGCGCGCGCAGCCGCATGACGTGTGATTGACGTGTAACTAGGGGGTGAAGGGAACGTGACATTTAGCCCTACGTGAGGAGACAGAAGTCTGGGGGGTCAGGTCAACCTAATCCCAAATCATATCTAATATCTTATGTTTAAGGAACTGTATTATCCAAAAGGAAAGGTCTCTCGGACAGAATCTATTCTATACTGACTGTTAGTGCGTGTACAAGCGTCTAAGTGTCTATATGAGATGCGAGGGGCCATGAGCTTCCATGGTAACAGGGGCTATGAATACTTGCATGAAGACAGTGAAGCCGGGCCCTTTGCTCGGTAGCTGGAAGGATGTTTACCTAAACTACTAGACAGGAATGCATTGGATGAGGAGCGGAGCAGATAACTTGAAGGTGAAATACAGTTTTTGGCAGGCAACAGGCCGCGTCAGGCACCGTTAGCCGTGCAGGGAGTAGGACAAAGTTCATGGATACAGATGCAAGCTCAGGCTGGAGCTTTCAGAAGCAGAAGGCAGGAAAAGGCTTGATGGCAGAATTCAGGGCCTACTCGCCAGGGCTGAAAAACGTGGAAAGTGAACCATATAAAGTCGGTGGCCAATCATACTTAGGAACGGAATATCCGACCCATTCATGGCGGATCTGAAAGAGGACATGTTGACGTTGGACGCACATGTATTTGCGTCTTCATAGCTGGAACTGGAGGGAACATACATGTACTTGTAGCATGTACATGGAGCCGTTGGGGTCTAAGATAGGGGACATAACTGATCATAAAATTCATATTTCCTCATTCCCTTCTTGTCCCCTACGGACCCTTCATGAAATATCGATCTTCATCAATCCATCAATCTGTTCATATAGCATCATTTGTTCTTCTTTCTTCTTCCGGGATCTTGTATGAAAACTTGAAGGCGGGATACACGATGTGGCACACAGACCACAAATCGCTGGCCCACATTGTAGACATAAGCAGCAACTGAATAGTATGAGAAAGCCAATACCTAGGAACGATAGGATCCTCCATCCCCAGGCTGACAACACGCTCCAGAACCAACCGGACCAAGTCCAGGTGCCTGGACTCTGGTGTATTTGGCTTACAATCTTATGAAGGCGAGTTATGGCTTTATATACTGACGGCGCGTTTTCTGGAATGAAAACACAGCAACTTGATCCGATGACCCTACAAGCTCCGCCCCTATCGGCCAGGATGACGTCAAGGACAAGACGATTTTGAAGAACAACAATCCGCATCGCAGACTGCTCCTCTGTTAAGTTGCCTAGGGCGGAAGTAGTTTCATTCACTACTGCTTCAAGGGTTCTAGTTAATCTACGTATCAGTTTACTATTAGTGACTGTACCTATGTAAGGAAAGAAACCTTTATTGAAATCTGTATATTGCTCCCATGCCGTTTCAGTGTAGTCGACAATCGGGAGATCTCTCTGCTGTCTGTTGTGTACTAAATGGGTATTCCTATGGTAATCAGGCGGGGCTAGGAAAACAGGTGGCAGAAGGAATGCAATGTAACAGGTACCATCCCAATCTAGAGGTAAACGTATATATGCGGTCTGGCCACATATGAAGTAAGAATGACGAGAAGCTCTAAATGTAGACTTGCCTTGATCACTGAATTCTATTACAGTGGTACATTTACTATGGCCCATGTGTATTGAACCATTCTTTCTTACACATAATTCACCTTTAACTGGAAATACTGACATAGCGGGCAAGACTGGTACAGCTTCGGATTCAACATTCAGAATCATCAGGTTAAGTGTAAAGTTACCTAATTCATATACTTCATTTTCTAGATCGGTTCCTGTTCTTTTGGGAAGTCCCTCCTTGTTAGGGTAGCAGACTTTAAGTAAAACTAGGTTCAGGTTTCCCCATACCCAGTTGTCCTGGTAAACTACAGAATTTGAATCTAAGGAATTAATCAAACTAAACCATGCTCCACAGGAGCCATTGTGTGTGAATGGATACGGAAAGAGGGGCAGAACTCCCTTGTATTTCTGATAGGGAGGGAGTCGGCCACATATCCAACAATTTGTAGCATTGCTGGTCTGATGGGAATGATGTAACATACTAATGAATGTGTTGTTGCGCAGCGCAAATCTATAGGACAACTCATGCGGAGGTAATTCGCTAAAAGAATGTTCGGCAGTAGCATTGAAAGCACGCCTGGAAATAGGGTAATACATATGTAGCAGTATACTTGCAGCAATTATCAGAAGACTTAGAAAAAACATAATTAATAATGTCACTATACAGTGACTACGAAGTGATTTACAGTACGCATGTTTCTTGAGCTGTTTCTGTCTATTTCTCTCTCTATTTCGGTCTAGAGGATACATGTCAGAGACAAATTCAACCGATTCACCTTGGAGAGGACTTAAACAATCAAATTGTCTGACTTGCTAGACCTTAGTTTCAGCTTATAATTCTCGCTTTCTGACTTTTCAACCAGGGGGAGTTTTGAATCAGTCTGTGAGGGAATGCAGGGCTGAGAGTTCACGTCAGATGGTAGTCCATGAAATTTTTTGATATGACTCGAGTGCAACCAACCTTTGCGTCCCTCAATCTTCACGGCTGTCCTCGTAGTCAGTAAAACGAGCTTGGGCGACTGCCAGCGAGGCTCCAGCGGGCTCCTCCTGTCGAAGTTCCTCACAAGCACGAGGTCCCCCGGAACCACGTCATGGGGCTTCACCTCAGTGTTATCGGGAAAAGCTGCAGCTACCTGTGAACGACAAGATTGTAGTGCAGACATCAAGGAAGCCAGGTAATCTGTCAGCATATTACAGTCAACATCAGTGATTTTACGAGGTATAGGCGTCCCCCACATATTTGGTGGTCTACCGAAGATCACCTCATACGGGGATAGCCCTGTTCGAGAATGTGCTACCATTCTCATGTAAAAGAGCGCAACTGGTAAGGCTACTATCCAATCGACACCTTTTTCTCTACATACTTTGGAGAGTCTTATTTTCAGAGTTTGATTATGGCGTTCCACGAGACCTGCTGCCTCGGGATGTCGGACACAGTGAAATTTCCATTGATAGCCTAACAGAAGTGAAACATGTTTCATTAGCTCGGATGAGAACGGCTGGCCGTTATCGGAGTACACGACACGGGGCAAACCATACCGTGGGAAGAATTCTCGAACTAACTGTTTGGCAGTAGTCGGGGCAGTGTAATCTGAGACGGGATAAGCCTCTGTCCAACGGGAAAGAGCACATACAACTACGAGAACATATTTGAATCCTCGACATCGTTCCATCTGGATATAATCCATCTGGAGGACTTCAAAAGGGTGATCGGGAGGTTGAAATCCACCTTGCTCTACGGGAATGCTTTTACCTGGATTGAACTGACAACAAATCATGCAGGTACGTACTTTCTGTTTGGCTGCTGCTCGCAAGTGTTTGTTGAACCAAATGTGTTGAATACTATCTAGCATAGCTTTCTCTCCTAGGTGCGCTGGACTATGTATTGTGTTAATAATAACTTGAACCATGGAGTCGGGGAGAAACCATATAGATTTTCCCTTTGTCATCCATCCTTGATCCGTTTGGATCCCTCCTAGTTCAGTCCATTTCTTTATTTCCTCTGGTGTAGCATGTGTCTGTATATCAATTACATCAAGGGCGGGATCCTTAACTGTCATGCAGTGTGTCGGTGTCGGAACTATTGTCTTTGTCAAGTCAGTTGTATGAGTCTGATTCTGAGCAGTCTGTTTAGCTGTTCGGTCAGCTAGGTCGTTACCCTGAGAAATAATGTCAGGCATTTTCATATGGGCCTTGCACTTCATAATCGATATTGTAGTAGGTAGATGAATTGCATCTAATAGAGCTTGAATGAGGGGTCCGTGTTGAATGTGGGCACCGTGAGAAGTTAAATAACCTCTTTCGCGCCACAGAACGCCGAAGTCATGGACGACTCCGAATGCATAACGTGAATCTGTGTATATGTTGACTTTCTTATTTTTAGCTTGAATACAGGCTTGTGTCAAAGCGATGAGCTCTGCTGCTTGAGCTGACAAGGTGTTAATACGATTTGTTTCAATAACTTCAGTGTCTGTTGTGACTGCATAAGCGGCCACTAACTCTCCTGTACTTGTTCTCATACATGAACCATCTACATATAATGTCAGGTCTGGATCTGGTAATGGAATATCTGTCAAGTCTTGTCTGGGTTTCGTCGTAACAGTAATGACTTCAATACAATCATGTGCCAATGGGTCTGTTCCGCTTAATGGCAAAAGTGTGGCAGGATTTAATGTACTACAACGTCTGATTTCTATGTGTGGCTGGAACAATGTCAGTTCGTAGCCCGTCAGTCTTGCTATCGTCAAGTGTTGTGTTTGTGTCCGGTTCAAGAGAACCTCTACTGCATGTGGTACTTGTACTGTCAATTGATGTCCTAACACTATGGCATCGTTTTGTCTGATTGCTAAAGCTGTTGCTGCCACTGATTTCAGGCACGCAGGCAGAGCCTGAGCTACGGGATCTAACGTACTAGAAAAATAAGCACATGGTTTGTGTGATCCTGCTTGTTCCTGAGTGAGTACTGACAAGGCAGTACCTTCACGTTCTGTAACAAAAAGTGTAAAAGGTTTGCTGTAACATGGTGTTGCTAAAACAGGTGCTTGACATAAAGCTTTCTTTAAGTTCTCAAAAGCTTGTGTATGTTCTTGAGTCCAAGGGAGGACAGTTGATGTCGCTGCCTCCTGTGTTGTCAACTGAATGAGTGGTTTCGCTAGAAATGCATATTGAGGGATCCACTGCCTACAGTACGAAGTGAGACCTATGAAGGCCCGCACCTCCTTTTGTGTCTTGGGTGGTGGCATGTTAACAATTAACTGGATGCGGTCAGGTGTAAGCTGTCTTCCCCCCTTGGACAGCAAGTGCCCAAGGTACACAACTTGCTGAACACAGAATTGCAGCTTAGAAGGGGACACCTTGTGCCCCTTGTCGGCTAGGAATTGTAAAACTGTCAGTGATGCTTTTTCACATTCAGGTTCGCTTCGGGCGGTGATCAGCAGATCATCGACATACTGAAGCAAGGCAGTGTTAACTGGCATGTGGATACTGTCAAGTTGTCTTTTCAGTGCTTGGCTATAGATGCTGGGGCTTTCTGTGAATCCTTGAGGTGCGCGTGCGAATTTAAAACTTCGTCCATTTAAACTGAATCCGAACAAATATTGGCTTTCCGGATCGATTGGGACGCTAAAAAAGGCGTTCTTGAGATCAATTACAGTAAAGAACGTTGCTTCTGAATCAATGGCTGTTAGTAATGAAGAGATATCTGGGACCACGGGGTACTGTGGTACAATGCATTTATTCAATTCGCGCAGATCAATAACTAATCGGTATACTGGCGGTGCTTTTGGATCAGTTCGTTTAAGAATCGGAATTATCGGGGAATTACATACATTTGAGTCGGTTTCCACAACCACTCCTTGTGCAATGAGCTCGTCAATGA
Source organism: Triturus cristatus (assembly GCF_964204655.1). NCBI lineage: Eukaryota > Metazoa > Chordata > Amphibia > Caudata > Salamandridae > Triturus > Triturus cristatus. The sequence goes on along the minus strand of NC_140585.1, from coordinate 199,127,286 downwards.
TTTGCAGCAAAGCCACTACAGCATCTGGAGGTAACTTGTATTGTCGCATTCGTGGTAGTACCACTCCTGTTCTGAGTGTGACTCGATATGGTGTAATGTGCATGCAACCAACATCAGTGGGGCCTTGTGCCCATAAATGTATAGGTAAATTCTGTAACCGGTGATCCATGTCTTTGGACACGTAGTGACCTTTAAAGTCACGTAAAAATAATCGTACTCCTTCCGGAGAACAACATATTATAGCTCCTAGAGCTTTCAGTGTCTTTATACCTAACAAGTTTTCTGGACATGATTTAGTAAGCAGTAAATCTGTAGTTCGTGTCAATGGACCAACCGTAAATGGAAGAGGTAGTGATACTTCATTAATAATAGGCTTTCCTGAGAATCCAAGGGAAATATTCTGTGAGCCTGAGAGGGGTGCCCCTGGAACTTCGTTGTGACTTATAGTTGTTCTGCTTGCCCCTGTATCAACTAGAAATTTTCTGTCTTTCCCTAATACATGGCTATGTACATAAGGTCCCTCTTGGTCTACAGGAACCTCAATAAGGGGCAAGCCAACTTCCTTCTCTAGGCTATTTCATGTGTATCGCTGATACTCGGGATAGTCAGCTTGTGCAAACTGGTACATCTGTTGTGTCGTTGTTTGTGTTGCAGCAATAGGCTGTGGCTGTGATGTTGCTACGGTCTGTTGTTGTGGAACTGGCATAGGTTGCACATGCTGAGGTACTTGTTGCTGGATCTGATCCTGTCTAGGTGGACGTGGTCTCTCCTTGGTTTTACCCGTAGAGATATTATGTTTCAGAACTGCGCAATCGTGTATATAATGACCTGGCTGTTTACAATAGTTGCATGTCCCTTTTACAGGACCCGCTGAATCACTGGACTGTGGCATACCCTTTCTATGACCGTCAGCTGGAACCGACTGAGCAACAAGCATTTTCATTTTTGTGTCTTTCATACGTCTTTGTTCATGTTCTTGTTCTTCTCTAATTCTATTGTGGTGATATTGTAACATTTGTAACATCTGTGACGGGGTGTTACCTTGCCAAGTACTCTCGAATTTCAATACTCTATTCTTAACTTGGGGCAGGGAATTTTCAACTAATTTTGTCACAAACAGATGTGGATACGACTCGCTATTCGCTTTTATGCCACTATTAATACCAAAACATTTTTCAAATCGGGAATAGAAATCACTAGTGTCTTCATCTTGTTTTTGTTTACAGGCTGAAATTGCACCCCAGTCTTCCTTTTTCGTAGTTAATAAGCGTGGCAATACTTGCACTAGTAATCCTGGTAATGCTGTAGTCTTTTCCCCAAGCCCTGAACCTGCAGCTCGGGCCTTTTCTTCGTTTTCTAATGCTGTCCAATCTATCTTTTGGTCTCCCACCTCCCATTCCTTTTCTTTGAGTTTCTCGTAAATACCGGCAGGCAATAATACTTTTAATATTTTCATAATGTCAGGGTAGGTATACTCTCCCATGAGTAACATGTCTTTTATCTCACGGTGGAAACCTGCTGGATCTTTGTCATGGCTGGGTACTACTTTCTTCATTTCCAATAATTCAATTTTAGTTATGGGCGTGTACACAAACACGCGTTTAAAATTATTGTCATCACCTTTGATTGGGTGCACTTCGCGTAAGGGATTCTGTCTGTCTATGTAATACGTTTTTCTTTCCTTGATGGGAACTGAAACATGTTCTGGGCATACGAAGACAATGTACTGGTTCCGATATTCTAGAATTTCTTTAATTAAATCAGTACCTGAACCTCTCCATTTATTCGTGAGTAATTCTATCAATATGTCAGGTAGGGGACCAGGATCGGAGTGTTGGCTTTTATATAATATAAGGAGGTGTTGAATCATGTATATACCGGCTAATCGCTGTTCGTCTGGGGTAAGATTCAAAAACGTGTGTGCTAGCGCATCATCACTGTATTTTCCAGGACTGTCAGCCCATTGTACTGCTGACCTGGCTAATTCTTGTTCATCCATAGAATCGAGCATATGATACCCCCTTCGGTCTCGGAGTAATTTATCAACAGCCTGGAATAGGTGTTCAGGAGACCTTGTATTTAACATAGGGGCTTGAAAATTTCTGTTACATTCTGGACGTATCGGACGTATTCGATCATTAAAGCATCTGGTATTATTAAAAGATCTTCCTTTACCTACATAAGCCATCGTTTCTAATTGTCCTGTGGGCATTTCTGATTCTTCCTCCTCCTCTCCCTCTGATTCAGTTTTGTCTGCCTCTAATCTGTCTTTATGTATTCGTTCTACTTCTTTGCGGATCTTTCGGCACATAACCACTATACACGTCTGTTTATCATGTTTCTCCTCTGATATATTCTGACCCCATCTGGTAAGTACTTGCATTTCATCCTGATCTACCCCAGGCCGATCTTTGTTTCTGATCACACAGTTTATGAAGAAGCGTAACAGTTGTCTTTGTATATCCACTTTCTGGTATTCCATGGCTTCGTCAATACTTTCAGGGCCTCGCCCTGATTGGACAAAGTGATATATATTGTCTAAATGTGCAATCATTCCTGGTAGCGTCGTTAAATACATTGAAGCTCGTCGTATACGTAGTGATGACAGCAGCATTCTGTCATTTTTACCGGGCACTGGATCATATCTACAATCCACTAGATGTTCCTTAAACATGTCGGAAGTTGCTATTTGGGGTGTACGTTGGTATGCTAAATCTCTAAGAGATAATTTATTTCCTCGCGGTGGCGTGGCAAAAATTGCTGTCGTACCTCCTGTCGCACCGTCTGAGGTGCTAGGCACGAAAGGATTTGTTGGATGTAAGGTAGAGACTGTAGATGCAGGAAAAGCGGTAGAAACAGATGGACCTATTGGAATGTGCGGAGGAGTTTGTTGTTGCGGAGGTGGGGGTGGATGATCTTGGCGTTGAGCACCATCGACAGGCGGTGCGTGTGGTGGAACATTAACATATTCGGGAGCTACGTCGTCTAAATAGGAAGAAAGGAAAATATCTTTTGCGGTCTTGGGATGTGCTTTAGTCGGGAGTAATGGAGGTGGCAGATCTTTCGGTATTTCCGGGGTGGCCTTAGGTAAACCCTCGGCCAGAAGAGGATACATACCATTCATAAGAGTGTTTCTTTGTCTGTCTACTTGTTCTGCTTTTACTCGGGTGCCTTCCTCAATTAATATATTTTCTCGGGCTTTATTTGAATTCTCCCTACTTTTCTCTTCTTGTCTGAGCGCTTTCTCTGTGCGTCTATGCGATTCTTTACGCCATAGCTCAATGGCATCTTTCTGTGACCGTCTGGCTTATTTTTCCATAATTCTTCTTCTACTCTCATGATGCAATCTGCATCCCATGTCCCAGCTGCGGGCCACCTCTGACTTTCTGCTAAATCCTTGGTGTAGTCCACCCATAAATCAAGATATAATACGGCATCTAGGCCATGCTTATGGTACATAAAGTACCCTGGAGTGTCCCTAGGAGGAATGGGAACAGCTTCTTCGAGTACCCCTTTTCTAGTTTTGATCTGTCTTAATTTTGAAAAGAGCGGCATCTTTAAACCTCACTACTTGATTTTGAACACAATTAATACAATAAACACAATAATGAACAATCATTCATACCACAATTTTTTAAAACATATTAAAACATTTAACATTTAACATTTAACGAACAATGATAATTAGAAGAAAACTAGTTACTGACATAATACTAATACTAGATAATACTGGATTATATACAAGACATACTAGATATACTGCTAAACAGTACAGATACACTGCCGAAACAGTGCAGACCGGATCTGTGTACCCAAACCCGTCTTGACCGGCACAAACTAATGTGCACGTCTAAATGCCTCCCCGGCAACGGTACTCACCGGGTAGCACGGAACGGAAGGCCTCGGAACTGAACTGGACTGGACCGGACTGGACTCGACTCGGAACTTCGGAACCTGGCGGGCCTCTGTATACCTTGGATCTTGCTCTCTCAGCTAGGCTCTGGTCGGGAGACTTCGCACTTCTCACCGCCTCGTCTGGGTGTTGATCGCAGCCTCAGTCACCCCCGCTTGGCCGGAGGGAGATACAGGAAATCCTGCGGGTACGCGTAGTTGTCCGTCCAGCTGTGGCAGGAGACCGGGCCTGCAACGCACCTCCGGCGCGTGAGATGAGAAAGTGTCCCTATTCGGGCGCCAATTTATGTGGTAAATATTTAAATTACCTGTACTATTTTTGATGCGGTAAAATACAATAAGAATAACTCAGTAAAATAAGAGGCAGAATCCGTGGTATTAGAGGTTCTAAAAGGACTTTATTCCTTGCAAAGGAATTATGGTTCGAACCAGGCAATCGAATTCCATCACCACGAAGGTTCAGGAAGGGATAGGCAATACATTATTGACAAGTAACAATATATATATGAAATGCATTACATTAAGACAGATGCAGGAGGCGTAACAGCTGATAACACAGATAAGAATACACATACGTAATGAAAAAGGCGTAATAATAGGCGTATACTAGAAACGTAATTTAAAATGATGTCACAGGTGGGTGGATCCATAAGAGAATCCTGCAATGTCAGCAGAAATATTTGGCAGGGATGCGCGCGCAGCCGCATGACGTGTGATTGACGTGTAACTAGGGGGTGAAGGGAACGTGACATTTAGCCCTACGTGAGGAGACAGAAGTTTGGGGGGTCAGGTCAACCTAATCCCAAATCATATCTAATATCTTATGTTTAAGGAACTGTATTATCCAAAAGGAAAAGTCTCTCGGACAGAATCTATTCTATACTGACTGTTAGTGCGTGTACAAGCGTCTAAGTGTCTATATGAGATGCGAGGGGCCATGAGCTTCCATGGTAACAGGGGCTATGAATTACTTGCATGAAGACAGTGAAGCCGGGCCCTTTGCTCGGTAGCTGGAAGGATGTTTACCTAAACTACTAGACAGGAATGCATTGGATGAGGAGCGGAGCAGATAACTTGAAGGTGAAATACAGTTTTTGGCAGGCAACAGGCCGCGTCAGGCACCGTTAGCCGCGCAGGGAGTAGGACAAAGTTCATGGATACAGATGCAAGCTCAGGCTGGAGCTTTCAGAAGCAGAAGGCAGGAAAAGGCTTGATGGCAGAATTCAGGGCCTACTCGCCAGGGCTGAAAAACGTGGAAAGTGAACCATATAAAGTCGGTGGCCAATCATACTTAGGAACGGAATATCCGACCCATTCATGGCGGATCTGAAAGAGGACATGTTGACGTTGGACGCACATGTATTTGCGTCTTCATAGCTGGAACTGGAGGGAACATACATGTACTTGTAGCATGTACATGGAGCCGTTGGGGTCTAAGATAGGGGACATAACTGATCATAAAATTCATATTTCCTCAGAAGGGGGGATATAATCTGCCCAATTATAAGCGAAAAAAACTCACAGGGTCTTTGATTAAGGAGGAAAAGGTCCTGGATTAAGGACTCCTGCTGGCCCTGAAGTGGCCCTGATGTAGTGAAACTGGCCTGGGTTGTAATAAGAGTATGCATTTTAATAGAAACACGAATGTTGTAGCTTAAAACACAGTCCTAACTTACAAGTGACGTGCAAGTTGTCATTAAACCACCTGACAGACTGCATTGTGGTTTTTAAAGTGTGAAAATATACCTGAATACTTCTCTGGAGTTTACAAAAGAGTCTCTATGCTGTTGTACAAAGTACCACAACCATCGCCACTACTAAAATAGCAGCATGTATTTGAATAAAAAGTGCCATCCTTAAAACATAACACAATAGTTCATTACAGTCATATTTCAAGCTTTCAAAAAAAAACGTGTGCAGTTCTTAAAATTCTACATTTCAAGTTATAAACCACTGAATAAAGCAGAATCAAATTTAACAATTTATAATTTCGTTGATTCTGAAAGCACTTAAAATCTCAATCCACCCATCGCCCTTACCAATACTACTCAAATATCCATGCGTTGTTCTCTAAAGATTCAGTATAGTTACCTGTAAACACATGGAGCTCCATCATCAAAATCTTGATGGCACCACGCCTGGGGCATTTGGTAATTCTTGCACTGGTAAATGCCACTCGTTTCATGTAGGCAGATCACTTAACAGCAGTAAATTCCACTCCCATGGATTATTACTGGGGTAAAATTGCCCCATACATCACATATATCACTGTCAGCCGTAATTGCATTGTCATCAGCACTTGTCATTACATAAACAAACTGAAAGGATAGTATTTAATCCCGATAATAAGGTCTGTTTTAATCAGATCTTAAAATGGCCAAAACCCATAGCAACTGCATCATAAAACGTTTGCTATATGTGGACTTTGAAGTGGCCCTGTCCTGCCTCTCAATCTGAATTGTATATTTCGCCTGGCAGTGTTTTTACTGACCAGCAGTAAATGTTAATCTCAGTGGTCTTTGTGTAGATGCTAAATGCATGTAAATATGTATTGTCACAAGTTTTAATTACTTGGGATTTTTAGGCCAAACAGTTATTCCGTAACCCATAATCAAAATACTGCTCAGCATTGATCCCAGCAAAAAGTTAGTCTCCGCATAGCTGTAACTATCCACTGGCTGTAATGTTTTATGTCTGGCCTATTTGCAGCTTTGGTTGATTCTCCAGCCTCAGGTAATAACAAGCATTTGCAATGCAAACGGTCTCGCCTTTGGGAACTTATATGTATTTAGCTGTGCAGCACCTTAGCCTGGGTGCTGAAACATCTACTGTTCTTTAACATGGAGGGAAAGTTAGCACCAAACTGCGTGACATGCCATGTATGGGAACACATGGAGAGAAATATTGCCTTTCAGCGGGAAACTGTATAGTCCAAAGCTCTGTTTTAAATATAAAATCAGGGCCTTCCGTGGACATATTATTGCCTCCGGGTCTTTGTGGAAGACAATTTATATGGACTGGAATTTAGAGAATGCTAAAGTGATTCTGGTATTTTACTGACTTCTGCTAAAGTATATACTAAAGTATATACAAGAGATTTCAAATGCTAGACCTAAAAATGCTTTTTATTTGCTGGAGTTGCCTGAACTGTTTGATTTACTGACAGTGAGGGGCCCGAACTACATTCCTTTGGTTTTAAAGGCTCAAGACAGATATTAACGCGTTTTAGATTAAATACTGTGCACTTCCTGTTTGCGTCCCTAATGTGGTACTTGGTTTGAAAATGTCATTGAATGCCCCAGCACAATTAAAATTATAATGCACAGAGCACTTTGCACTTTGCACGCTGCAACGCCAGGAGAGACCTAAGAAGTGAACAACTTAAGTGATATGACATTCTGCTGCTACTACTGTGGTCTTGAAGCAGTAGTTACCTTCTCTCTGAACGTGTTCAGGGGCACATATTTATAGATATGAAAAACGTGGATTGTCAGGATCCGAATCTAGGGTTGGGAGGTGAAAAAGAACAAGCATTGGCGCAGCCAACGGATCTTTGAAAAGAATGAGGAAGCCAAATAGTAGAGCTTTTTAGCTCTGTCAGTTTTTTGCTATCTTGTACATATCATGTACATAGAATTGTGCTGACCTGTGCAGCATGGCGAAAAATAAAAAAAGTTATATGATACAGCCAGTGTTGAGTACGCTATAAACCTTTTTTTTAACTTTCATCCATGTTGTACAGCAGATGAGCTGCTGTACAACTTCACTAAAAAAATATGGACAAAGCCAAAAGATCTCAAATAGGCAAGCTCTAACTATGCATATGCTTCTTTCACTGGTGATGGAAGCTGAAGTGGATGTGCATGTTCTTATGAGAGGACTGCTTTCCTCGAAGACCCACACATCAAGGGCTTGGGGACTTTAAACACTTTAACCCAGACATGGCAAAGGATGTCCATTATTATATAATGTTGAGCTGTGACACACGCACAACAGCGACTAAGCAAGTTGTAACTGCTGGGGAAAGGGTCTCATTTGCAGAGCCTACCTAACGAATGTAAATGTTGTTATTGTGGTAGTCTTCAGCCGCCCCACATGATTCTTAGCTTTTAGGCATTTAATACGACCTGTAGCACCCGTAACCAGCATTGTCAGAAGCTTGCATCTCAGAGCGAGGTACTGTGCCCTGCACCACAGATACCAATTGCCCCTTTGTTAGCGAGCATGTGCCTGGACAAGAGTCAGTCTTAACATCAGAGAGTGAGTCTGAATCCTGCACCTTAAAGAGGGAGGTGCAGCCTGTCCCTGGAGAAAAGGATTCTGCACCTTAGAGACATAGCATGAGCCCTGCACATTAGTGAGGGATTCTACACCCTGAACTTCAGTGAGGGAAATTACTACTCAGAGAAGGAGCCTGTGGCCTGCATTTGATGGAAGGATGTGGCACTTGCATATCTCATAGGAAGCATGGATCCTGTGCCTGCAAATGTTTTGAAGAATGCGTCACACACAATATAGAGGAAGAGTGTGCCCTAAGAGACAGGTTGCACTTTAGAGAGAGAACAAGTGCCCTGCAGTTCAGTGAGGGAGACCTCAGCATTTCAGAGAGGCAAGAGAGGGAGCCTGTGGCTTGCAGCTCTGAGAGAGAACATGAGCTTTGCTCCTAAAAGATAACCTGTAGCTCAAAGAGGAATCATACATCCTAGAGAGAAAAAGACAGGCTTTTGACGCTGAAACACAGCTTGCACCTCAAGTGAGAAAGAAACTGGCAGTGGCTCTGTATCAGAAGGAGAGAGATAGAGTGTGTGTGAGAGGGAGAAGAGACAAAAAGAGTGCATGGGGGATAAAAGTGTGTGCGCGAGAGATACTTTGCTCTGGATACCTTTGGGACAGGTTGCAGCTTGGCGAGGGAAGATGGTCAGAAAGCAAGAGTCTGTTTGATGTTTTACAAGGGTACTTAAACAGCCCTGCACAGGCCTGTCCCAAGGCAACTGACAGTGCACTTTTTTCCTTAACTGCTTGTTATTTGTTATTTTATTGAGATCCCAAATAGCATGGCAGGGACACGTCTACTCTCCGTGTTGAACCCAACATATTCCATCTTTTGAAATATGCTATAATTGTGACCAATTAGTGTTTTTTTTTTATATTTACCCTCAAGAAAGTCCCAGAGTTCAGCCTACATTTAAAGACGTCATTAACATCTGTGTAACACGCACCGCTGTTTCGGCGGGTCCGGGCTCACGGGGCTCCGCGCGCACTCTGGCCGCCATCTTGGAGCGGGTTGGAACGCTCCTTCAACATCCAGGTGAGCGCTCTAGTGCTCCGCCTGTCACTCCTTTATAACATCATTTCCGCAGCGCAGCGGTGACGCGCCTTCACTACGCCTGAGTCTCGCCAGAGTCCTGCCCGTCTGCGCCCGTCAGCGACTCGGTGGCGACGGAGCGGCGGGAGACTCTGGCCAGGCCCGGCGCCCCGCTAGGATGATTTGTTACTCTTCATCCTCTCTTCATACTATGCGGATTTTCTCTCGTTCCTGCCGGACAACATTTCCGGGACGCTATGAGGGGAAACGATGTTGTCCGGGCTGTGGCTGGATGCCTACTTGAGCTCCGGTAGCCGCCCGCCGTCCAGATAAGGCGTGTGCTGTCCATTCTTGCTTTCTGCTTAACACCAGATCTTTAGGCAGTCATGCCTTGGACATCTATGATCTGCTGGTCAGGGAAAGTCCTTTATGCCTCTTACTGACCGAAACCTGGCTGGGTGAGGCGTCTAACCCGGGCATCTTCGCTGCCATTCCTCCAGCCTATAACATCTTTCGGCAGGATAGGGTCAAGGGTAGGGGAGGGGGAGTAGCGGTGGTGGTGAAGAAGAGTGTCTCCTGCTGTTCTGCTTGGGTTTTCGGAACCCGCTCAGCAGAGCCTCTCTAACCCAAACCAGAACGTTACCCCCTCCCTAGGGCCTATTTACACCTAAATAACCACATATATGTACCACCTAAGGACAGGGAATTCCTACTATATATACCAAGACCTACAAGTCACAGCCTCGCGGTCCCAAATGGACCCAGGACTTCCTGCCCAGACGGCAGCCACAGACTTCCTGCCCAGACGGCAGTCACAGCCTCGCGGTCCCAAATGGACCCAGGACTTCCTGCCCAGACGGCAGCCACAGCCTCGCGGTCCCAAATGGACCCAGGACTTCCTGCCCAGACGGCAGCCACAGCCTCGCGATCCCAAACGGACCCAGGACTTCCTGCCCAGACGGCAGCCACAGCCTCGCGGTCCCAAACGGACCCAGGACTTCCTGCCCAGACGGCAGCCACAGCCTCGCGGTCCCAAACGGACCCAGGACTTCCTGCCCAGACGGCAGCCTTAGACAAGTCACAGCCTCGCGGTCCCAAACGGACCCAGGACTTCCTGCCCAGACGGCAGCCACAGACTTCCTGCCCAGACGGCAGTCACAGCCTCGCGGTCCCAAATGGACCCAGGACTTCCTGCCCAGACGGCAGCCTTAGCACGAGTTCATCCTATAATTACCACGACATCAGTGTTACTATATATCAGATCACACAAAGACAGCTAGTTGAGCACAACTTGTTCCCCAGTTCGAAGGGTTCCTTTCTCCCTTATTCAGTTACCACCTACCTGATCAGGATTAACATCTGTTCATGTTAAGTCACAGCTGACTAGAAGAATAGGTTACCCTCTTACACAAGAACACGTAGCACATATTGCTTTACTACAAACTGAATACTTTATTTAGTTATTACATGCACACTCACGGAACATAATATATATCACATAACCTGCAAAGAAAAGTGAAAGATTAAGTTGTACACTCTAATAGTAAGGGGTTGACATCACCTTGGTCGTATGTAGCCTGCACTCAATGGTCATCTAGGTTCCCTTCTCGTCTGCGCCTCGGCTTCGCCTGGAAGTCACACCTCCGCAATCACGGGTTTACTCCCGTCTCCCTCTCCGAGTCACTGGGACCTCTTCCTCATCGGCTACTCTCTTCTCTTTGGAATATCTATCTCTCGGTTTTTCTCCACCTCCAAGTTTGTCATCTGTCTTCCCTGGAATAAGTAGCAGCTTTACTACTAACGGCCAGGTGCCGCCCATGGACAAGAAGCAAGTGCCAGTATCTGCCTCAGACTTTCACTAATATAGAGGTGCATTTTCTCATGGAAAATTCCAGCCCGTAACCTGCCGCCCACCAAATTCTTGTACCTCCCCGTACCAAGGACACGTTCCCAGCCGGCCGGCCTGATGTAGTGTCTTCGGCATGAAGAAAAATACAATCCTTCGATAAGGGCCGGCCTGAACCGGTTCTCTCCAAGCGAATAACACCTCGTAACTAAAACATCACCCTCGACCTAGAAACTTTCCAAGCTGCCGGAGAGGAAAGAAAGATGGAGTCTCTCCCGTTTAAGGCCTACCAGGCCTGGATTCAGCACGACTCCATGAAATACCCTCACTATAGAACAGATTACCCCTAATACTAACGGATCTATCCTCTAGGATATATGTGCAAACCCTAATCTATGGGGAAGAACACAGGATCATGTCGAAGTGCCTAATAAATAGGCTCTATACACTACTCTAACCCTTAGACTTGAATGGAAAGAGACTGAAGTCACCTAAATCACCCTTCAACACAATAAGACCGGAAAAATCGAGCAGTACATTTCACCCTTGACTTCAGTCTATTATACATTCATTAAATGGAGTTAACATCTGTGGAAGAATAATATGAAACAAAGCTAACTGATCTATGTCTAGTACCAAGTGTGCAGAATTGAAATAATGAAGGAATACACTGAATAAAGCAACAGATAGAAATCAAAACAGCAACAGCAATCAAAATACCACCTAATATTTGGCGTAGCGCGTGTATATCAGGTAACCAATTAAAGAGCCAGTCAAACCAGCCCTGGTCAATGTGTTTTCTAACTTCTTCTGTTAAGTCACGCAACTTGTCGATGTGAGCACGAATGGACTGTGTATGGTCAGACAAGTTAAAACAACAGAGACCTTCGAAGTCCGAGCAATCATGTCCATGTTTAAGCAAAAGATAATCAATGGCTGCTCTATTTTGCAAAATGGCCCTACGTTCACCCTGGGCATCTAATAGCATGTCAGACAAAATTGTAGAAGTATGATTAATAGATTTCACCATCCAGCAGGCCATTTTCCCAATAGATTTGGCATTATAAACCGCCAAAGCAGGAACACCAATAATTGAAACAGCTAAGCTAAGGTATTCAGACTTGGAATATAAATGCAAAGATGGGTCACAATCCTCCTGTAACATTACAGTATCTCGAAGCACACGAGAGTTGGCATTCGGGTGCGATGCAAACATCAACAAACTGAGTCTCGTAATGGCACAAGGGCCTCCGGAAATGTTTGCAGGGACAAATGGCCAGGAAGTATTACCACATGAGAAAAGCCATCCGGCAGGTAGTAACATCGTGCGATAGTGACTGGGGGTAACTACCAAATTATTACAAGTCATATTGTTCTGAACTGAAACACATGTGGTCGGTGTCCTTTGAAAGCACAAAGTCCGCTCGTGAGCGGTAAATGAAGTGGCGCCTTTTAGTTTGAGGCGTAGACATTCAGAGATCGCACTAGGATTACACGTAAGAAAGAAGCACAAATCACCTTGTGTGATATTATAAGTAAGTATTTGGGACTGGATGGGGGTTTGCTCGTTCGGCAATTCAATACATAGGGGGCAATATACATGGGTAGCAAAATCACCCAGGAGAATATTGGGACGGGCCTTCGAGACATTAAAAATATGAGTCAAAGTTTCCAATGAGGCGGGGACAGCAACCAGGCAGGTCGCCAGAATGTCATGGACAGATCTCATCGGTGTCAAACAGAAGTGAGGGGCGTCAGTCACCCTTTTGGCAAGTGCGGTCCAAAAGTTCGATGATGAATCCCATGCAGCGAAGGAACGCAACACTCGGGTTCCCAGTTCATCCCGGGTTGATAGGATCCCTCCTTTCTCGTCGTACCAGTCCGAAAACAGTCCGGCTCCGACACATCCTGCAGCAACAATCCAAAGAATGATCTGAAAGAGAACCAAATACAGGCATTAATCATTCTCGTAAATAACATTTATCAGCCGGGACCGCTTCCCAGCTATCTTTCCCTGGTCTCATAACCAAAATGGTATTATCCTGACCGGTGGCAATGACCTCTGCTTGTTCAGGGGGATTCTTAGGCGACTGCACCCAAACTCTGGCCCCAGGATTATCCGTGGAGCCAAAACCTTTCTGGCCACGTACAGTTAGCAACGTTGGAGCAGTGCCTTTCATTAATACACCACTGAAAACAGGCATTATGAGTAATTGAGCCACTCGGTCAGTGCGATGTATCAGTAAGTCAATCTCACTGCTATTCAGCAGGAGCACCTTAATCTCTCCCTGATAATCACTGTCGATAATTCCTCCAAGCACCTGAATGCCTTTTACAGCCAGCCCCGATCTAGGGGCGATCAATCCGAAATTTCCAGGTGGTATCTGAACACAAACACCTGTCTCTATGATGACTCGATCTCTACTTTTTATAACAATGTCATCCATAGCATGCAAGTCTAAACCTGCCGACCCTGGGGTCGCTCTACATGGAGCCAAAGCTCCGGGAGTAATTTCCCAATACATCACGGTTTCTCTGATTTCATTAGGCATAGCCTCAGCATTCGGGGGAAACAAACGCATGAGTGGAGATTCAGCATTTAAAAAAGGACGATTGTTCAAAATCAATAGTGCTTGGGGCAAAAAGTCTCGCCAATTTTTATACTTGTCATCCGTTAACTTACGCAGCTGGTCCTTTAGCAGGCCATTCAATCTCTCCACCAGGCCCGAGGCCTGTGGGTAGTAGGGGATATGGAATATCCATTCAATATTGTTTTCCGCACAGAACTCCTGTACCAATCTTCCACGAAAATGGGATGCATTATCAGATTGAATTTGGAATGGCACACCATAGTACATCATAATTAATTCTAATGTTTTAATGGTATTCAATTGGGTAGCTTGCTTACAGGGAAGGGCTACCAGCAGGCCACTGTATGTATCAACAATAGTGCAAACATATTGACAATTCCTACTCATGGGAAGTGGACCAATGTAATCGATCTGCCAAATTTGAGCGGGCAATTTGCCGCGATGTAAATGACCTTTAACAATTTGGGGCACCTTACGCCGTCTGATATGCTGACAAACGGGGCAGTGTAAAATAACATTTTTGATTAAATCTAAGGGAATGTAAATTCCTCGATCAGCAGCCCACCTGCTAGTGGCCTTCTCTCCAAAATGTCCTGCCTTCTGGTGTGCCCATTTCGCCAATCCCGCAATATCAGAATCTTGCCTGTCCACCACTGCCTCAGCAATTTTAGACTTCTCATCTGCAATGTTATGAAAAAATTTGTCAAGAGAATCTATCGGGGTGTGAGCGTCCACATGGAAGATTGTAACAGTACTCTGTGGGAGCATCTCCCAAATTTCTTGCCATAACTCTTTTCCCCATAATTCTTTGGAATGTAACTTCCAATTATGGGAATGCCAAGTTGGCAACCAAACAGCCAGTCCATTGGCAGTAGACCAAGAATCAGTGAAAATATGACATGTACCAGGTAACTCTTGTTTCAAAACTTGGTAAACAGCGTAAAGCTCGGCAAATTGGCTGCTTTTACCTTCACCAGTTGTGCTCAACAATTTCTGTGTGACCGGATTATAGGACACCGCCTTCCAGTGCCGTGTCATCCCTATAAACCTCGCTGAACCATCAGTGAACCAAACATGGTTTCTTTCCGCTGCGGACAAATCATCAAAAGGCTTACCCCACTTGACAGGAGACTCCTGTGCTAAAGGTACGGAACATTCACTCTCAGTCTCAGTCGATGGCGCTCGCGCCACCTGCTCATGTAAAGAAGCAACTCCTTTCGGGCCCACACGTGCCCTGTCTTGTATGTACCATTTCCATTTAATCACACTCGCCTCTTGAGCGTGTCCAATTCGGTGAGTTTTCGGCGAACTCAGGACCCACTGCATGATAGGAATTTCCGGACGCAGAACTATATCATGTTCCAAAGTCAATTGCTCGGTATCCACCAGAGCCCAATAACAAGCAAGTAACTGTTTCTCAAAGGGTGTGTAACGCTCACCAGCATCAGGTAACTTTTTGGTCCAAAAACCTAACGGTACTTTACTCCTGCCTTGTTTCTGCCACAAACTCCAATTTGCATAAAGGCCCTGTACAGACACATTCAAATCCACGTCACCATCACGTACAGGCCATAAATCCAGAGCATGTTGAATTGCCTCTTTTGCCAGACTAAACGCATCTTGCTGTGGTTTATCCCATTCAAATGCATTCTTTTTTACGCGTGACCCGGTACAAGGGGGCCAATATTTGACTCAAATGAGGAATATGCTGGCGCCAAAAGCCAAACAGACCAATGAAGCTCTGGGCTTCTTTCCTATTTCTAGGAACTGCAAAATCAAGAATCTTCTGTTTAACCTGAGGGATCACTTCACGGTGCCCTTCATGCCAATTAATACCCAAAAATTTTACAGCCTGGGACGGGCCTTGCAATTTATCTGGGTTGATTTCCCAACCTTTCTCACGCAGGCACTCAATGACTCTGTCTAATTGGGTCTGAACTTCCTCTTGTGTTTCGCCTTGGATCAAAACATCATCAATATAATGACATATCTGAATTTGGGGATGAACCGGTACCTCAGCCAAATGCTCTGCCACCAGCCGGTGACATATCGTAGGACTATGCACATAGCCCTGGGGAAGACTTCTAAACGTCATCTGACGCCCGTTCCACGTAAAACTGAATTATTCCTGACACTCTGGGGCAATCGGAATTGAAAAGAAAGCATTAGCAATATCAATGGACGCGTACCATGTACCTGGATGCTTTTGGATTCTATCAATAAGTGTAATAACATCCGGTACTGCAACAGTCAAAGAGGGTGTGTGCTTGTTCAATTCTCGATAATCAACGGTCATGCGCCAAGAGTTATCACTCTTACGCACCGGCCAAACAGGATTATTCCAAGCAGAAGTAACTGGGGTTATGACTCCTGCATCCACTAACTCCTGAATAGTGGTACTAATCTCCTCATGACCACCTGGAATACGATACTGCTTCTGACAAACCACTTTTGTCGCATGGGGAACTTGTATGGGGGGCATTCTTAAACGACCAACCCGTATAGGTCTGGACGATATATAATGCGTTGTTCCAAATTGGTAACATCCGTCATCTAGATGCAAAGTCATTCCTCTCAAAATATCAATCCCAATTATGAATTCTAGAAGTGGCACTACTAGTACAGAATACTCTTTTCTAGGAATTCTACCTATTCTCATTTCAAGCAAAGTTTGAACTGCAGGGGTTTCTTTTCCACCTAATCCGGTAATAGTAAAAGGCTGACCTGTAAACTTCTTTGATTTTCCATGAATAAGAGTGGCCTCCGCTCCTGTATCTACCAATGCTCGGGCCCTTTGGATATTACGATGTCTCCAATAAATATCAATATCTACATAGGGTCTATTATCTCTGTGAGCCCATCTGTGTACCGGAGCTTGACCTATTTCCTAGTCATTCCTACTGCATTCTGTGTACCAGGATAGATCAGGATAAAGACTCTCACGTTTCTTAGGTATCGGTACCTCCTGTTCATATCCATTCCCAGTACGGAACGGATTCGTATCTTCTGCATTGTACTGCGGGTTACGATCGACCAAACTGTGACGATCCTCTCTCCTCCTCAACTCAGGGGATTGATCCCTATCATCTCTACGTCGGCTGTAAACATAGTCAGTTCTCCCCCTTTCTCTTTCCCCCTCTCTCTCCCTGTCTCTCTCTCGACGGGGGGACACATCACGTGCAGAACGTCGATCATCACGACGAACAGAGCGCCCACGGCGGTCGTCATCACCGCTACCGTCAGAACCACCACGATCACACTCAGTGGTCCGAACACGCCGGGCACCCTCCTTTCGATCCAAGCCACGTTTGCGAAACAACTCCCACAAACGAGCGGTAGTCTCACCATCAATATCCTCCCTCCGCACACCATCAGCCAGAAGACCAGAAAAAATATCACGTCTAGTAAGTTTATTTTCACCAGGAGTACGAGTGTCAGGCCGGGACTGCCGTTCAGGTTTAAACCACTCACCCAACTCACCGAGTTGGCGCACCGATTCCAAAACCGTAGATAATACGTTACCAGTCTGATTAATCAATAAAGTCATCATGACCTGCTTATAGGCAACAGGGGAAGATCGAATGATACGGTTCCGCACAGAAGATGTCAATGAACCATCAAGCAACCTGTCAGCAGTACCCAGAAAAATTGCCGTTTTCATCACCTCCTCTTTGAGACGTTGAGCAGCATCACGCAAAGTATACCACGGCTTGTCATTCACAGGCCAGTCAGATTCAGTAGGATATTTTAGATTACAACCCTCAGTCGCCAATTGGAGTAAAGAAATCTGACCAACACCATTATAGTTACGAAAATGATCCTGCACAGTAGAATCCAAACTCAAGGAACAGAACTTTAAACAATCGCCAGTATCCAACATAATACCAGCAGCGCCCAGTTCATAAAGGCGCACCATCCATGTGAGCAAGGACTCACCAGCTCGCTGCCGAAATCGCTGCAAAATATCACTAATTTCCTGCTGAGTAAAGTCTTCTAAACAGTCCAAAGAAATACCCTGCGGAGCATTGGGAGACTGCTGCAACTTCCGACGGAAAACTGGATGCGCAGAAACCGCGGGACGAGCATCACAAGGAGCCCGATCAGTACTCGTAGAGGGACAATCAGTGTGAGAAGCATTGATCCCACTCGAAGAACGAGCGTAATCACGGGGTGCACCATCAAAGGTGCGAGAAGCAGACTTACAATCATGGCGGGAGCGAGAAGACTCGCGCTTGGCAGACTCCTCACCCGAGGAACAAGAATCAGTCGAGTTCCAGATATTACCATCCCATTGATCAGGATTCCAATCCAGCCCGGCTGTCGCCACGACCAGACGCACCTTTCGCGTCGAAACCCGACCGCGCCTGTTTTTGTATTTATAACGAGCAATTCGCACAGCCGCCCGTTCGGCAATAGTTTGGTAAGTCTCAAGTTTATCAGCAAGCAACTTATTTTGACACCGCAACAAAGTATGAGAATTCTGAATCTCAACAAAGTGCGCTTCCACATCTTTAAGAGATATCTGTAACTTCAACAATCTCTCATGTAGAATCCTGTATGCAGACAAAAGAATCCAACCTCTGCGCCCCAAAATGGGAATCTCCTCACCCTTCGATACGGGTGCCTTCTGCAAACAAGCAATCACATCAGCCGGCTCTGCCAGCTCCAAAGAAGAATTCCAATTCTCACTCAAACCAGTGGAATCAGCCCACTCACGGGCCAAGGCTTCATAAGGCGTTGAATCCCATCCGGGAATATCAACGGGCAACTTAAAAGTAGATTTAGACCTTCTAGAAAACATCGTGAAAAAGGAAAAAGAAGAAAAGAAGAGAAAGAAAAGAAGGAAGAAAAATAAAAACTATACATACAAATATACAAAAATAAAATGCAAACAAAACCACGCACGCGCCGAAAGCAAACACAAGACAACCACAACGCACACAGGTTTCGTAAACGGTTCGTGACGCCAAATGTTCTGCTTGGGTTTTCGGAACCCGCTCAGCAGAGCCTCTCTAACCCAAACCAGAACGTTACCCCCTCCCTAGGGCCTATTTACACCTAAATAACCACATATATGTACCACCTAAGGACAGGGAATTCCTACTATATATACCAAGACCTACAAGTCACAGCCTCGCGGTCCCAAATGGACCCAGGACTTCCTGCCCAGACGGCAGCCACAGACTTCCTGCCCAGACGGCAGTCACAGCCTCGCGGTCCCAAATGGACCCAGGACTTCCTGCCCAGACGGCAGCCACAGCCTCGCGGTCCCAAATGGACCCAGGACTTCCTGCCCAGACGGCAGCCACAGCCTCGCGATCCCAAACGGACCCAGGACTTCCTGCCCAGACGGCAGCCACAGCCTCGCGGTCCCAAACGGACCCAGGACTTCCTGCCCAGATGGCAGCCACAGCCTCGCGGTCCCAAACGGACCCAGGACTTCCTGCCCAGACGGCAGCCTTAGACAAGTCACAGCCTCGCGGTCCCAAACGGACCCAGGACTTCCTGCCCAGACGGCAGCCACAGACTTCCTGCCCAGACGGCAGTCACAGCCTCGCGGTCCCAAATGGACCCAGGACTTCCTGCCCAGACGGCAGCCTTAGCACGAGTTCATCCTATAATTACCACGACATCAGTGTTACTATATATCAGATCACACAAAGACAGCTAGTTGAGCACAACTTGTTCCCCAGTTCGAAGGGCTCCTTTCTCCCTTATTCAGTTACCACCTACCTGATCAGGATTAACATCTGTTCATGTTAAGTCACAGCTGACTAGAAGAATAGGTTACCCTCTTACACAAGAACACGTAGCACATATTGCTTTACTACAAACTGAATACTTTATTTAGTTATTTCATGCACACTCACGGAACATAATATATATCACATAACCTGCAAAGAAAAGTGAAAGATTAAGTTGTACACTCTAATAGTAAGGGGTTGACATCACCTTGGTCGTATGTAGCCTGCACTCAATGGTCATCTAGGTTCCCTTCTCGTCTGCGCCTCGGCTTCGCCTGGAAGTCACACCTCCGCAATTACGGGTTTACTCCCGTCTCCCTCTCCGAGTCACTGGGACCTCTTCCTCATCGGCTACTCTCTTCTCTTTGGAATATCTATCTCTCGGTTTTTCTCCACCTCCAAGTTTGTCATCTGTCTTCCCTGGAATAAGTAGCAGCTTTACTACTAACGGCCAGGTGCCGCCCATGGACAAGAAGCAAGTGCCAGTATCTGCCTCAGACTTTCACTAATATAGAGGTGCATTTTCTCATGGAAAATTCCAGCCCGTAACCTGCCGCCCACCAAATTCTTGTACCTCCCCGTACCAAGGACACGTTCCCAGCCGGCCGGCCTGATGTAGTGTCTTCGGCATGAAGAAAAATACAATCCTTCGATAAGGGCCGGCCTGAACCGGTTCTCTCCAAGCGAATAACACCTTGTAACTAAAACATCACCCTCGACCTAGAAACTTTCCAAGCTGCCGGAGAGGAAAGAAAGATGGAGTCTCTCCCGTTTAAGGCCTACCAGGCCTGGATTCAGCACGACTCCATGAAATACCCTCACTATAGAACAGATTACCCCTAATACTAACGGATCTATCCTCTAGGATATATGTGCAAACCCTAATCTATGGGGAAGAACACAGGATCATGTCGAAGTGCCTAATAAATAGGCTCTATACACTACTCTAACCCTTAGACTTGAATGGAAAGAGACTGAAGTCACCTAAATCACCCTTCAACACAATAAGACCGGAAAAATCGAGCAGTACACCTGCTCTCTTCTCCCCCTGAATTCTCTCTCTGGCTCTGAGGCTCTTGCTTTCACGCTTGGACTGTCCCCGCATCAAGCCTTGAAAGGGCTATTGGTATATAGATCTCCAGGTCCGGTAGGTTCCTTTTTCGAGGACCTGCAAACGGTCATGTCCGATCTGGCCCTGTCCACACAGCACTGTCTGCTGGCGGGTGACTTTAATTTCCATCTGGATGTGGAGGACGATTTAGACGCACTCAGACTGATTGATATTACGTCTCCGTTGGGTCTTGCACCTTTTGTCTCGGGTCCTACCCATGAGCGGGGTCATACTTTAGACCAAGTGTTTTCTTCGACCCCTCTTGTTGATAACGATGCTGTGCCAGTGCTATGGACGGATCATAGGCTGATTAAGTTTTCCATACCGGGGGATGTGGTCTTACGCAGTAACAATCCTACACAACCTAGTTCAACCATCCATGCTCTGTCACGGGTGATTTGGAGCGGGATACTGAGGCCCTGCAGCTCTGGCTGGCCGAAAGGCTGAATGACCTTGCCCCTGCTGTTGCCCCTCGGGCCATGATCAAACGATTATCTGCGCCTTGGTTTACAGAGGCGCTTCGCCTGTCTCGCTGCCAGCGTAAGGTCGCGGAGAGGACATGGCGCTCCCATTATGATGGGGAGGCTAAACTAGCGTACAGGGCGGTAGTGAAAGTTTATCACCGTGACATCGTGTTAGCGAAGAAGGAATATCTGGCCAGACGGATAGAGGCGTCTATGAACTCCTGTAAGGAGATCTTCACTGTGGTGAGGGAGTTCATGACCCTGAGATCCAACGTGCCCCTCCTAGTGTCATCCGATACATGGGCTTGTGATCTTGCTAGCTTTTTCACCGAGAAGATTAAGGTCATCCAGGCCTCCTTTCCGGAGAGGATTGGCGAGGGGGGTGTTGTACTGAGGTGGGCCCTGTTCTATCGTCGATGCCAGATGTTGTGCTGGAGGAGTTTTCTGCTATCTCCAAGGAAGCTTCCTTGTCGCTGTTGACCAATTTGAAATCTGGTTCGCCACTGGACCCCTGCCCGGCCAAATTTTTGGCCAGGATGGCATCAGTTGTGAATCCATTGGTTAACCCTCTCCTTAACGCCTCCTTGAGGGAGGGCAGGGTCCCATGCGCCTGGAAGAGGGCGATGGTGATCCCCCTCCTGAAGAAGCCTGGATTAGACGCCGAGGTGTTGGCCAATTATAGGCCAATTTCCCTTCTCCCGGCCCTAGCAAAAATCACGGAGAAGCATGCCCATGGCATTCTATCTGGTTTCTTAGAAACCAACCATCTCCTGCATCCATCACAATCTGGTTTCCGTCCCAGTTTAAGTACCGAGACGGCACTGCTGGAAGTCTCGGAGGTTATTCGGGAGACGTTGGATGCAGGCGGCAAGGCCATGCTTGTCATGCTAGACTTGTCGGCGGCCTTTGACACCGTCCCCCATGAGGCGCTTCTCGCCAGGCTGTATGACATCGGGCTTAGGGGGACGGTGCTTAAATGGTTTACATCTTTCCTCGAGGGCCGCCGCCAAACAGTCTGGGTTTCCCAGAGCACCGCAGAAATGCCGCCATTGGAAGCCGGAGTTCCACAGGGATCTGTGCTGAGCCCGACTCTCTTTAATATCTTTATGGCCCCTCTGGCGGCACTAGTGGAGGCTTTTGGGGCCCAGATTGTATCTTATGCAGATGACACTCAACTGCTCTTCACGTGCAAGAAAGATCAGGCATTTGACGGTGTGGGCATTCGGGGCTGTCTGGGGATGGTCTTTGACTGGTTCCAGCAGAACAGTCTCAAGGCCAACTCCAGTAAGTCAGAGGTCCTTTTTTTTGGATGCACCGCTGATCCTGAATGGCAGGTCTGGTGGCCTGTGGACATGTGTCCTCCGGCTCAGTCCTCTCTGGTCGCCAAAAACCTGGGAGTTAAGCTGGACAACAAGCTTACGCTAAAATCACATATCCTTGGTCTGGTTGGCACCTGTTTTGGCATTTTGAAGATGCTCCGCAAATTTTTACCATTGCTCTCTGAGGAGCATAGGCGGATCATTGTCCAGGCTCTAATAGGCTCGAGACTGGATTATGCCAACGCCCTTTTTTTGGGGCTTCTGGACTACTTGGTCCAGCGTCTGCAGGTGGCGCAGAATGCTGCGGCGCGTGCTATTTTTGGCCTCCGTAGGCGAGCGGGGATTTCTGGGCTACTGCAGGCGTTGCACTGGTTGCCTGTCCGGAAACGGATTATGTTTAAGACTCTGACTCTTATGCATAAAGCTCTGTTTGGCACAGGGGCTAAGTACTTGCAGCGGAGGCTGACTTTTTATCGCCCCGCCCGCGCTTTACGTTCAGAAGCATTATACCTGGCTTTGGTGCCACGTGTTAAGAAAGCTCGTATTGGTGGGCGATCTTTTAGCCTGAAAGCCCCCCAGCTCTGGAACTCGCTGCCTCTGGTTCTACGCAGCACGTCCAATTTGTTTTTGTTTAGGAAGAGCCTTAAGACCTGGCTTTTTAATCTCTAGGTTTTCTATTTGTTCTTTTATATCTGTTCCGTTTTTATGTAGTTATGTTACTCTTGCTGAGCTGTATGCGCAAAGCGCCGGGACACTCTATCGGAGTAGCCGAGCGCTATATAAATGCTTTGTAACATAACATAACATAACATAACATAACATAACATAACATAAAACATCTTTACAACTTTAGAAATTGTGTTGCAGAGTAAGCATAGGTAGGTATGTACACAGGGGGAGGGGTCAATATAGGCTGAAAGACAGTCAGATACTTACTGACCAGAATTGGCCGCCACGAAGTTCGACTTCAACTCTGAGCAGTGTATCTGGAAGCAAGCGATGGGAAACAGCGTCATGGACATAGAAAGGGTACTATTTGTTAACAAATGAATAAAAAAGCGATCGCAAGTGTCCAGGCAGCATCGAAGGTGAAAGCGTGCATAGCACGCTGAATATAAACAAAGTACGTTGCACTTTTGGTGCGCATGCATACTATGTAATGCACTACTTTAAAAACAAGCATTGCAATGCAATAGATCTCGCATTTACGCGAGTCCTATTGCATTTTAAAAGGGAGTACGGGCGGGCAAAAAGGCATGAAAGGGAGTGCGGGAGGGGTGGTGGTGGGCAGAGAAGCCAAGGACTGCGGGAGAGGATGGAGGGAGGCATGGGAACCAAGTAGTGTTCACAGTAAAGGGGCCAGTAGCCATGGAAGGACACATATGACGACATGGCCGGCAGGATGGGGGACTAACAAGCCTAAAACCAATGGGAAGGCTGCATTTAGGACCTAAACCAATACAAATGATGGGCGGAGAGTGAGCGGAGCTTTGTACTGATATTGAGTGATATATTGACTATTGGCTCCATTTGGCATAAATGACTACATTCTCTGTGCTGATTCCATCTTGTGCAACAGACTCCATTTTCTGTGCTCGCGCGTTTTTCGCTCCTCACCGATCAGAGTGAACTGGAACATGTTGTGTGGGATGCTTGCTTGGTACCTTTCAGGGAATGTGCGGAATGTACAGCTCTGTCTCAGAGTCAAAATACAGGAGCCTGGCCAGCTTCTGTCTTGGCCTTGACACAAACCAGTACGGCCAGCTCGTTTTTTTCCAACAGAAGGGGGCGAGGTTTCGAGAATCTTCGTCTCATGTTGAGTAAAGGTATTAAAGCTGGAGATCTTCGGGGGGCAGATTGAAGCTCATCACAGAGTAGACGTACTGCTGTGAAACTGACAGAACTTGGGTCCCGATCGAACTCCTTACTGGGCTGTCGAAGGGCTTCTCCAGCTTGAGTTGGCAAGGATGTTGCATGATCGATCGGTGAGGTGTTCCTTACTTTATGTACATAATTTCTAAGTTTCTTTGCTCTTTGCTACATGTATGTATGCTGCATTTCATTCTGGTTTTGCACTTGAGTCATTTGATATTTGGGAGTCTGCATTAACTGATATATTTTGCCTTCCTTACTAAAATATTGAATTAATAAACATGTGTGTGTCAGTTTAAATATACCTGAATTTGTCTTCTTTCCTCACCTTAAGAGAGTGCTGGGTTGTGTTTTATTGCTTTGTCTTTTGGGAGTGCTGTTTAACGTGTTGTTTAAAGGTACAGTAGTGCATTTGCCTCCTCTTGGGAGTGCAGGGTCCAGGTGTGTCCTATTGTGTAACTACTTCTTGGCGTCACTTGTCAGGATTCGAACAGAAAATTAAAAGGGGAAAGAAAAATGTTTTCTAGAACACCGAAGGCAGGTTCCCAGATACCAATTGAAATACTTGGATGGGAGGCAGTCCCATATGGTATGCTTGCCCATGAGTGGGCTCATTGCGCTGGTCTGAGTGAGAATGGAATGTGTGTTTAGCTGACGCTGAGCCAGCACAAGTGGTTGCGTGTTTGCAAAAAATGCCTGTCGAGAAAGGAAAAGAGCTTAGCACGTTAGGGTGAAGGGGCTGGATCCTCTTAGGTGTTTATCGTAAAATGCATGAAAAATGTGTTCAGCTGCAGCATGAACATGAAAAAATAGAGAAATAGTTTGTTGAAGCCTAAAACACCTCTACGAGGTTAGACTGTCAGAATAAGTTATTACAAGATAAGTTGGAACCTTACCAGACTGTGGCAGAAAAGGCTGCAGTTTGTATCGCGCAATACAAGTACAAGAAAAGGAGGGGAAGGGTTAACAAGAGAAAAGTACGTTTAGCTATTGCAAAGGTAGGAATTGACTGGGATCCCGAAACGTGGGATAGAATATTTGGGATTCTTCAGAGTTTTCAGACTCTGAATGAGAGTGTGATCAGGCTGGCAGCTGGGGTGAGTTGGAAGAACGCAAATTGTTTCAGGCGCAGCCCGTATATCGTCGGAAGATACAGGGTGGGCCAAATTATTCACAGGGGGTGGCGATGGATTGTATGGAGGATTTTAATCATCAGGAGATTAATGACATCTCAGACAAAGAGCTGGAGAATCTCTGCTTACGTGGATGGTGCGGTTGTTTGATATGTGCGCCTCTGGGGTAATGTTAGATCATGGAGATGCACTAAAATTGTGCACGCTCAGTACTGATTCTACAGTACAGGAGCAGTTTAGGAATTACAGTGACAATAATCAAATCAGCCTGTTGCAGTTGGCAGTGGTTGGATGTAGTCATAAATACCCAACAGAGTCAGACTGGCTAGTGAATGATAAACCTTGGTATACTCTGAGAGACGCTATACAGAGGCTTAAGGAGGAGGTGATAAACTGCTATTTTCCTGGATAATACACATAAATTGATGTATGGGCTGTTGAATGCGTCTGTGCAGAATAAAATAATCCGTTTGGCTCCACCTGCTTACAAACAAGTGATGATGACTTTGATAATTAATCAGGCTGGTTATACTTTGGCGCAGGAAGTTAAGGCAGTCCGTGAGTTTGGAGAGCTGGGGGACTGGATAAAGACTGAAAGAGCTTCCAGGTCTGAGACTCGTACAGACAATAACAGGCTGTCTAGAAGAGACATGTTTTTGGCTTTGTTGAAGGATGGAGTGGAGAAAGAGAAGATTGATGGAATAGAGACTTAAAGTCTGTGGGAGATGTATCGGAAAAGAGGTTTGGATAAAAAGGAAGGAAGCAGGAGAGTGAATAAACAAAATCAGGTGCGAAGAAAGCCAGAGGTGGATGTGGAGGAAAAGGAGGGTGAGAGAGCTGCCCATTTGAGTACGAAGGAAGAGAGAGACAGAAAGTGAATGGCTCAGTGAGAATCGAAGGGAGGAGGAATTCCTCCCTCGAGGGTATGACAGGTTATACCCGGATTTGACCTGTGCAAAGGTTGACAGATATAAAGAAGATTAGGAAATAGGTCAAGCTCCGGTACAGAGATGGGCTCGCAAAGACAATAGACCTTATGTTGACATAGAAATTTATTGGAAACGTCGTAATGTTCAGAAGGCCCGAGCCCTAGTAGACACCGGAGCGGAGGCCACTTTGATATACGGAAATCCCAAAAAGTTTAAAGGACAGTATTTCTCAATCATAGGCTTAGGCGGAAAAGAGACACCTGCAGTGCAGACAAAGGTCCAAATGAAAATTAGGGAGGATACCAAAAAGAGAGTACACTGTATTGATTGTGCCCCTCTCTGAATATATTATTGGAATTGATATCTTGAAGGGAATGACTCTGTATTTGGAGGATGGGTACTATCAATTTGGATCAAAGAAGTACATTTCAATTGGCGCCATAAGGGTGGGTCACTTGATTGATTGATTGATTGATTGGGGTACTTATAGAGCGCAACTATCACCCTACGGGCATCTTGGCGCTTGCATTGGGAACCCGTCCTGGTTTTTCCCTGTAAGATAACCCGTACTGGGCATCCCCAAGGTGAAAGCCAGGCATCCCGCCGCGGGGGGCCGTTGTGGAGATTAAGCAGGCT
The DNA here is from genome assembly GCF_964204655.1 of Triturus cristatus. Lineage (NCBI taxonomy): Eukaryota > Metazoa > Chordata > Amphibia > Caudata > Salamandridae > Triturus > Triturus cristatus. The sequence goes on along the minus strand of NC_140585.1, from coordinate 199,100,424 downwards.
TGTTGCCCAGAGCTGCATAGTGTGAACTCGTGCTTAGAGTGGGCACCGAAGCGAGAATTATCGAGTCCGTGGACAATTGGGTTCTGGACCCTGCCGCGTCGGGAATCGAACCCAGGTCCCGGGCCCGATCTCTGCTTCAGGGTATGCCTCCTCTAACCAGTGAGCTACACTTCTCCACTTGAAGATTCCTCCAGTGAAGGTGCCCCAGGCTACTCAGGTAATTCATTTGAAACAGTACAGAATTCCAGGAGGGCATGAGGAGATCAGTGCAACCATACAGGACTTGATAGAGGCAGGCGTGGTGAGTCTAATCACTGCTGCCTGGAATAACCCTGTGTGGCCTGTGCGCAAAAGTGACAATACTTGGCGCATGACAGTTGATTATCGTGAACTGAACAAGCACACACCTACTTTGACTGCAGCTGTCCCAGATACTGTTACTTTAATTGAGAAAATACAGAAGCACCCTGGAACTTGGTATGCAACTGTTGATTTTGGCAAAGCTTTCTTTTATATATCAATAGCATCCCTGAATGCCAAGAGCAATTTCCATTCTCATGGAATGGTAGACAACTAACATTTAGAAGTTTTCCTAAGGGATACTTACACAGTCCTACTATCTGTCACCAGCTGGTGGCAGAGCATTTACATGAGGTACCAGTTATTCCCGGGGTACAGCTTTGCCATTACATTGATGACGTGATGATACAGGGAGAGACACAAGAACAGGTGCAGATTCAGCTGGAAAGGATTGAGGAGCATTTGCAGAGCAAAGGGTGGGGGATAAATCCCACCAAAGTACAAGGACCCTCTCAAAGTGTGAAGTTTTTGGGTATTCAGTGGCATCAGGGACACAGAGAGATGGTGCCCCAGGTGAAACAAAAGATCAAAGAATTTGCTATGCCACAAAATAGGAAGGAAGCCCAGAGGTTCATTGGATTGTTTGTTTTTTGGAGACAGCACATCCCTCACTTGAGTCAGATTTTGGCCCCTTTGTACAAAGTTACGTGAACGAAAAATGCATTTGAATGGGGAGAGCAACAGTAGATTGCATTTGAACTAGCAAAAGAGGCGTAACAGCGCGCTTTGGATTTGTGGCCAGTGCGGTAGGGGAATGTTGAGCTGAATGTGACAGTGCAAGGACTGTATGCTAATTGGAGTCTGTGGCAAAAGGAAGGAAAAACGAGGGTGCCTTTAGGATTTTGGACAAAGAAATTGCCAGATGCTGGAGAGCTATACACTCCTTTTGAAAAACAGTTGCTTGCATGTTATTGGGCCCTGGTGGATACTGAGCAATTGACCCTAGGGCACAATGTGATTTTGAGACCTGAGAATCCTATAATGCAATGGCTGATGAGCTCCCCCAAGACTCACAGAATAGGACATGCGCAAGAGGCCAGCATAATCAAATGGAAGTGGTACATACAAGATAGGTCTCATAGGCATTGTGGTGTTGCATGAGCAGGTGGCGCAGGCCCCAATGGGAGATACAGAGGTGTTGCATGATGTACCTGAGATACAGGAGTTTCCTGTGAAGTGGGGTAAGCCATTTGAAGAATTGTCCTTAGAGGACAGGAAGCATGTGTGGTTTACTGATGGTCTAGCCAGGTATGTAGGGGCTAAAATGCACTGGAAGGCAGTGTCATACAATCCTGTGAGAAATTGTTGACCACTACTGGAGAAGGAAAGAGTAGCCAGTTCGCAGAACTATACGCTGTGTATCAAGCTTTGAAACAAGAATTGCCAGGAAAATGTCATATATACACTGACTCGTGGTCCACTGCCAATGGGTCAGCCACTTGGCTTCCCACGTGGCATGCCCACAACTGGATGATAAATACAAAGGAAGTGTGGGGGTAAGGAACTGTGGAAAGAGATCTGGACCATGTTGCCACAAAGCACAGATACAGTGTATCATGTAGATGCTCACTGTTCCACCGACTCACTCGACCGCTGGTTTAATTCCCTCACAGATGAAAAAGCTAAGATTTCGGAGGCCGAGGTGGCAACGCAAGATTCTGACCTGGTTGGGATTGCGAAGTGGGCACATCAGAAGTGCGGACACTTTGGAGAACAGATTACTAGCAGGTGGGCAGAGAACAGAGGGATACACATTCCCCTAGATCTGATTAAAACTGCGATCTTGCAATGTCCTGTTTGTCAGCATACCCGACATAGACCAGTCCCACAGATAGTGGGAGGCCAGTTAGGCAGAGGAAAATTACCAGCACAGATCTGGCAGATTGATTACATTGGGCCCCTGCCAACTAGTCGAGGATGTCAATATGTGTGCACGGCTGTAGACACATACTCTGGATATTTGATAGCATTTCCATGTAAACGTGCTGCTCAGTTGAACACATTGAAAACGTTAGACTTGCTGATTTTGTATTATGGAATTCCATTACAGATTCAAAGTGACAATGGGTCTCATTTCAAAAGCAAATTGGAGCAGGAATATTGTGTACAACACAACATTGAGTGGGTCTTTCATATTCCATATTACCCGCAGGCTGCTGGTCTAATTGAGCGAATGAATGGATTGTTGAAAGATCAATTAAGAAAGTTGTCTGATGGGTCATTGAAAAATTGGAGAGATCATTTAAATGAGGCACTGCAAATACTGAATAATAGACCCTTAGCAAATGCAGAAACCCCTTTAATGCGAATGCTAACCCCAGCCTTGCAGATTCAGCCTCATGTAGCCACCAATATCATTCTCTACTGGGAGACAGCTCCTGGAGCTTTGGCTCCGTAACGGGCGACACCGGAGGCTGCAGGTCTTGATATGCATGCTTTGAAACTGTACAGACTCAAACCAAGGTATATAGCACTCATTGAGACTGGAGTGGAAATCTAGATTCCCCCAGAGCACTTTGGCTTGATTGCCCCTCGATCTGGATAAGGCATTCAAGTGCTGGGAGGGGTCATTGATGCAGACTATCAAGGTGAAATCAAGGTCATCCTACTGAATAGTGGAGACGCTGATTTGATAATACAACCTGGAGACAGAGTCGCTCAAATAGTGATCATGCCAGTATACGGAGGGACAGTCAAGAAGGGGACTGCCTCGGCCCTTCTCACAACGTGTGGGGACGGAGGGTTTGCCTCTACTGACAAGAATCCAGGAGCCAAAGTGTGGGTAGAATCTCCAAATGGTCCCCCCCGAACAGGCAGAGGTTATTGCAACAGGAAAGGACAACGTCCTGTTAGTCATGAAGCCAGGGCAGGAAATATGGGAACATGTGGCTACTGATAAATATTACTTGCGAGAATGAATAATACCTGTTTGTTCTCTGTTCTTTTAGATCACAGCATGGCGTGTCTGTGCTCTGCTTGCGCTCGCTGGAGTGTGTTTGGTCGTGTTCGAGTGGGGCCGGGTGGGACCGGGTGCCCCTTACTCCAAAGTGGCAAGCCGACTGCGCAAATCAACAGCACTGCTGACTCGGCCTGACAATGTGTGGTCCTATCTTGCACAGACAGTCCTCAGCAGGTCGTACTTTTGCATGACAAACATGAAAAGCACCATGGATATTATTTCCACGTGCCTTGTAGCTATACCTATCCCTGTTGATGTGCTGTTGCAGACATTCAATATCACAAATGCAGACAAGGCAGTGGAGGAACAAGATGTGAAAACTCACTTGTCACCTTATGAGTTTTGCGGATTTTGTCCAGAAACTACTGATGATGATTGGAAAAATCTAACACAAGTGATAACGTTCAACATCTCTAAAGGCGACATTTTCTATAATTTGAGTTGTGACCGCATTACCATTGGTAAATGTGTTCAAATATGACTTGAAGGAACTCAATTCAAGATGACATGGGAACAACAAATTTTATGCAAAAATCGAAATGAAAGTACATGCAGAAATATGCAAAACAAACCACATGATGTGCAAAAATGTAGTATCTGCTGCCAGTCATTTCAGGCATGTCAAATTGCCTGTAGGGTGGTTATTCTCATGTGGTAATGTTACATATACGTATATTCCAGCAAATATCACAGGTGGACAGTGTGCCTTTACTAGATTAGGCCTCATGATGTTCCCATTAGATCCATCATCACATGTTTGGAATATCAGAGAAGCTGTTCAACTAAGTGAACATTGTTATTCTGAAATTGACCTTCTTGACCTATTGTTGATTTCTGCAGTCAAAATGATACTCACCAATTGGAAAGACACTAGCAAGACCTCTTACAACGGCTGGATGAACTGGGTCATACACCTCAGGGGGGCAGACAACATCGTCTTGTGGTAAATATTTCATTACCGGTACTATTTTTTATGCGGTAAAGTCTAGTAAGAATAACTCAGTAAATATAAGAGGCAGAATCCGTGGTATTAGAGGTTCTAAAAGGCTTTATTCCTTTACAAAGGAAATACAATTCGAATTGCAGGCTTCTATTCCATCACCACGAAAGTTCAGGAAGGAAGGGCATACATTATTGACAGATAATCAGTTTTATAGGAAATGCATTACAGTGAAACAGATGCAAGAGGCGTAACAGCTGATAATACAGATAAAATGTGCATACGTAACTAATAGAGGCGGACATATAGGCGTAACTTAGTAAACGTCATTATACATGATGTCACAAGTGGGTGGATCCATAAAAGAATCCTGCAATGTCAGCAGAAATATTTGGCAGAGATGCGCGCGCAGCCGCATGACGTGTGATTGACGTGCAACTAGAGGGTGAAGGGGACTTGACATTTAGCTCTACATGTGGAGACAGAAGTCTGGGGGGTCATGTCAACCTAATCCCAAATCATATCGAATATCCTATGTTTAAAGAACTGTGTTATCCAAAAGGAAAGGTCTCTAGGATAGAATCTATTCTATACTGACTGTTAGTGCGTGTACAAGCGTCTAAGTGTCTACATGAGATGCGAGGGGGTAGGAATATTCCATGGTAACGGGGGCTATGAATTACTTGCATGAGGACAGCGAGGCCTGGCCCTTTGCACGGTAGCTGGAGGAATGTTTACCTAAACTACTAGACAGGAATGCATCGGATGAGGAGCGGAGCAGATAATCTTGAAGGTGAAATACAGTTTTTGGCAGGCAACAGGCTGGATCAGGCACCGTTAGCCGCGCAGGGAGTAGGACAAAGTTCATGGATACAGATGCAGGCTCAGACTGGAGCTTTCAGAGGCAGAAGGCAGGAAAAGGCTTGATGACAGAATTCAGGGCCTACTCGCCTGAATCTGTAAAATGTGGAAAGTGAACCACAAAGTCGGTGGCCTTTCATACTTAGGAATGGAATATCTGACCCATTCATGGCGGATCTGAAAGAGGACATGTTGACGGTGGACGCACATATATTTGCGTCTTCAAAACTGGAACTGGAGGGAACATACATGTACTTATAGCATGCACATGGAGCCGTTGGGGTCTACGATAGGGGACATAACTGATCACAAAATTCATATTTCCTCAGTCTTGCAACACTTGCCTTGGAAATCCCCAACGAGGAGCATGTGGTCTACCCTGGACGACTACTTTGCTTCTCATAAACCGCCATGAACTCTTTATTTGGTTCGATATTTCCTATGGGGTCTTTACATTTTTGGAATTTGTGCTTGCTGGATGTTTACTGTATTATGCCATACTACGTAATGGGTTAGGGCACTGGACTGTCTCTTCTCTCTCTTCTCTTCCCTTTCTGGTTCTCCTTTCCTCCTTCCTTTTCTTTTCACTCTATCTTTTCCTTTCTTGAGCTGTTGACTAAGAGGTCAATTCATTGTCCAGATGTACACCTATCGCTAGTAATGCTTTATGCTCAGCTAAATACTTTGTCATGTATACTGTTGTACTCGACCTTGTTACCAGCTCTTGTTATGATTCTTCAGAAAATTAATAAAGATAATTTGAAATGTTATTCTGAAATTGATTTATTATCTAAGTCTGAATATATTAGTTTAGCTGCTTCAATAGTAGGAATTCCAGGCCTAACCATTTATAAAAATTGGGCTGTTAGTGAATTAGCATGTTTGATGGTGAAAAATATTAATCATACATCATATGCTTTAGCAGAATTATTATTAGATATGAGAGGGGCAAGAAAAGCTATATTACAGAACAGAGCCGCAATTGATTATTTACTCTTAAAACATGATAATGGATGTTTAGACTTGGAGGGAATGTGTTGCTCTAATCTTTCAAATCATTATAAGTCAATTCAATCTCACATTGAAGCATTACATAAGTTAGCTAAAGATGTCAAGCAGGATGTACAAAAAGGGTGGTGGGATTGGTTGTTTGGGTGGCTGCCGGATTTTGGTAAACTTCGCTCTGTTCTAGGTGGGATAGCGTTAGCAATGTGTATCTTGAGATGTTTATGTTGTTTTATCCAGTGTGTGCGTAATCTCTTGTGATCTCGGACCAGTATGTTATGAAAGCCAATGGTCAAAGGGTGGAATGTACTGATATTGAGTGAAATATTGACCATTGGCTCCATTTGGCATAATTGACTCCATTCTCTGTGCTGGTTCCATCTTGAGCAACAGACTTCATGTTCTGTGCTCGCACATAGCTTCAAAGTGGGAGGGCATGTTTTTGCTCTTCACTTGTTTTTCACTCCTCACCGATCAGAGTGAACTGGAACATGTTGTGTGGGATGCATGCTTGGTACCTTTCAGGGAATGTGCGGAATGTCCAGCTCTGTCTCAGAGTCAAAATACAGGAGCCTAGCCTGCTTCTGTCTTGATCTTGACACAAACCAGTACCGCCAGCTTGCTTTTTTCCAACAGAAGGGGGCGAGGTTTCTAGAATCTTCGCCTCATGTTGAGTAAAGGTATTAAAGCTGGAGATCTTCGGGGGCAGGTAGAAGCTCATCACAGAGTAGACGTACTGCAGTGAAACTGACTGAACTTGGGTCCTGATCGAACTCCTTCCTGGGCTGTCGAAGGGCTTCTCCAGCTTGAGTTGGCAAGGATCTTGCATGATTGATCGGTGAGGTGTTCCTTACTTTATGTACATAATTTCTAAATTTCTTTGCTCTTTGCTACATGTATATATGCTGCATTTCATTCTGATTTTGCACTTGAGTCATTTGATATTTGTGAGTCTGCATTAACTGATATATGTTGCCTTCCTTTCTAAAATATTGAATTAATAAACATGTGTGTGTCAGTTTAAATATACCTGAATTTGTCTTCTTGCCTCGCCTTAAGAGAGTGCTGGGTTTTGTTTTATCGCCTTGCCTTTTGGGAGTGCTGTTAAACGTGTGTTGTTTAAAGGTGCAGTAGTGCTTTTGCCTCCTCTTGGGAGTGCAGGGTCTAGGTGTGTCCTATTGTGTCACTACAAGCTTACACGGAGCTTCCACTCTATAGTATATACTGCATGCCTCGCAAAGCGAGCAGCACATGAGCTGCAACGCTAGCGAGACCTAAAAACTATTTAGCCTTACGCCATCTCTTATACCATCAGTCGATTGGCTGATACAACTTGGACCTCCATCTGAGTCTATCTTAGCAGTCACGAATCTGGGTGTGATCTTTGATATGGAGTTGACGTTTATTCCCACCTGTATGTTGTTAATATACTTTTCAACCTTCTATAACTAATAGCAAAGATTTGCCATTTGTGAGAACTAAGAAGAGAATTGCCTTGGTTCAAGCAATTGTATTTCCAAGTCCTTGTTACTATATGGAAATCTATTTGAATCTTCCACAGTTTTCTATGTCCATGTTTCAAGCAGTCCAACACCTATCTATAAGACCTGTGTATAATCTAAGCATGAGCATGCTTCAAGATTGAGAAAGAATTTGGGGTGGCTGAGTCGCACTATCCCCTAAATGATTTTAGAGCTGAATTAAAAAAGTACCTTATGAACCAAGAATAATTTAGTCAGAATAAAGACTTATACATAGGTTTTTATACTTGTTTTATTTCTTTTTTATTTGATATATTTTCATTTCTTGGGACGTATTTGCAAAATACTTTGTTATGCATTGAGCCTAGAAACTAGATGTTTTACTTGTACTGAGTCTGCATAAATAACTGCATAATAAAACCAGGAGGTGTATTGAAGAAAACCCCTGTACTGCCTCCAAAGACCCCTTGTTATGCTGGATTCCACTGTGCCTGCCTTTTATATGTGCTGCTTGCGTTTCACGACAAGGGTTCATTCTAATCCATCATAATCAGAACACAATGTTCTGGGGGGGCGTGGCTAGCGCCCATGGAGGATGGCGACATCTCCGTAGAGGTCCCAGTGACGGCGGTGTGGAAAAGGGTTTTGCGATGACTCGTAAGTGAAGAGGACCGGCGAAATTGTCAGCGCAGATGTTGGAATTCAAGCGATAACCGGCAGAGTGATTTTCATCGCGAGAGGAAATGTCCTTCGGTTTGAATTCCTCATTTTTCTCCCCACGCTCATGGCGCCCGCCATTTTGTCTTTACTCGCGACCTGAGGAGACTGTCTCTCCCTTTACTACCACTCAAGTCTGCCCTATTTTGCTTCTAACTCCCTTGTGCTGAGATGCACACAGCTTACAAGCCGTTTCACTTTAACGTGCATTTTATTTAAAAGCGTTTTGCCTTTTCTTTTATGTTAATGACAGGAACTCTTCTTTCTTTGCCTGAGATACCAGCGTCCATTTTGCTTTAGTTGAGCCCCTCTATGAACGATTCCTCATGAAAATTAACGCTCTCCTTTCAACACCTCAAGTCATTTGCTTACATTGACTATCCTTGCATGCTTATTTCTGATTTCTTTTTGACTCCATGGTGTTTAAGTAGGTGTTGGCATTGTTTGTTCTACTGCATATGTATTTTGATATTACTGACATGTATGTTATTATACACTTGATACACGGCACTCTCTTTGATAATTCAAGTCTCTTCTTTATACCAGAGGTTTTTATGACATCTCTCATTTCTGTGAACTATTAACCTAATCCTGCATATCCTGTTATTGACATTTCCTATGTATTACATGCTCTTTATGTTTCTGTGGTCATGACAACTTCTACAGATCTTGATTACGCTTTACTTCACTATTAAGTTCGCTGTGGTCTCAAGTGCCTGCTTATCTTTACCTGTGATAGAAATTATGTCTGCCTAATTCATTTTTATAGGGAAGACCATTTCTAGTTGTCATTTTCATGGGCAGACTGTAAACAGTTAAATCGCTGGTGGCTCCTGCAAATCACTCATCTATTTTTTGTGCACACTTTTATGCTCATCATATCAAAATGGAGGACTCTTTGGCCTTGTCTCCAAAAAGTGCCTCTGCCTCTTCCTCTACAATCACCAAGGTATCATCCAAGCGGTTGAAAAAGGACCCACCGTCTCCACCAAAGCAAACTTCGTCAGTCTCACTGGACCTTCTTTTGGAAGAAATACGTGCGCTTCGTCCATTTGTAGAGGAGACTAATTCGAAGATACAAGTTTTGGAAGATAGCTGGGCAAAAATTGAAGAGAGAATTACTGCAGTAGAACACTGTGTGGACTCCCTGAGTTCGACCTGTGCTCAGGTTGTAGTTCTTCAATCACAGGTTACATCTTGCCAAAAGCAGATTGAAAACAGGAATTGGAGGCATACCCTACGTATTTATGGTTTGCCGGAGGGCTCAGAGGGGTCTGACCCTATAGCGTTTTACAAATCTTTTCTGCCGATGGTGCTCAAGTTGCCAGAAACTACCGTCTTGAACATTCAAAGTGCTGATGGTTAGGTCCTCCACATTCTTCGCCATCTGCTCAATGCAGACCACGCGGTGTTATAATCTACTTTCTAGATTATACAGATCTTCTCAAGGTACTAGCTGCAGTCCGATCCTTGAAGGGGATTTTATCCTCAGGAAACCAACTTTTTTCTCGCAGGATTATGCAATGCCCACAGCAGACAGAAGAAAATAATTTCTGGCCATGAGACCTGCTTTGCGTTCTATTGGTGCACAATTCGGCTAATTTCATCCATGCTTGTTCAAAGTAACTTTCAACAACAGAACCGTTGCTTACGATGACCCGATCAAGCTCAAAAGTTTCTTAAACTCTCATTGCCCTGAGAAGATGGACATTTCGAAATCTCGTCCTTGATGACTTTTTTCCTGTAGCAACTTTAGAATCGAACTCATATATCTACTCCGCTGGGATGTTTGTGTAGTTCACAGACTATTAAATAGCTTATATTCTGTTGTGCTCTATATTGTGTAATTTAATATTTGTTTTTGCAGGTTTACAATTATATGGTTATATTATTTGCTTAAATCTCTATAATGTCGTAACTGCTTTAATAAACTTTTTTTTCCCTTACAGGTTCCTCTTTGCATTGTCTCTCCCTCATGTTTTGTGGTCGCTCTTCCCGAAGTTTTCCCTGTCTCCCCTTGTGGAGTCTGGATGTGTCATCGATCCATGTGGCCTCATCCCTCCGCACCCTCTTTATGTTTTGGACTCATTCTAGGTATAGTTTTTCTCTTCTTTTTCTTTTTCCTATTTTTAATAGTACCATCTCTCTTTTCCACTCTTTCATTGTCACTTGCTTCTAATTTGTCTTAGCACATTGCCTCTTTTTTCCAATTCTTATCCTTTATTCTTTATCTTTTCTCTCATCTCTATTTCCTTGACCTATTCTTCTCTTATTCTTCTTTTCTCAATATCGCGTATAATGTTCTCCCTTATTGTACTTTGCATTTGTCACATGTGAATTCACTTTTTCGTTATTGTCCTTACTTCTTTTTTGTGGAATACTTTCGTATTGCAGTTAGTTGGTCTGTCTCCTGGTATACACTTTCTTATTTGTTTTCTCCTATGGATAGTTGTTTCACACACATCCTCTTACTCTACGTATGTCTCTAAATATTGTCTCTTGGAATGTGAGAGGTCTCCACTCTCCCGTTAAAAGGCAAAGAGTTTTGACTCACCTAGCCAAGCTCGGTGCAGATATAGCATGTTTACAGGAATCTCATTTAACAGCAGTTGAATCCAAAAATTGAGGAGAGGTTGGGTTGGGGAGGTTTTTCAATCACCAGGTGATGGCAAACGAAATGGGGGTCTTACTTCATGCCGTAAATCACTTTCTGTTAAAATGTTATCACAATGTTCTGACGAAAATGGTCGTTGGTTGTTTACTAAGCTGCTGATTGGCAAAGTTCCAGTTTCCTTGTTAAATGTATACGCACCCACTGTTGGCGACCCCTCCTTTTGGTCGTCTTTAGCTCAGCAACTTGCAGATTGTATTGATGAAAATGTTATACTCACAGGAGATTGTAATCAAGTTTATGACCCCTTTTTGGATCATAATTCAATGGTCTCCTTTGCTCCCCATAAGGCCCACAAATCATTTTTACAGACTATCAAACAATACAAGCTCATTGATGCCTGGAGACTTTGCAACCCTACTACTAAAGAATACACCTATTATTCTCCAGCTCACCACACTCAGTCAAGTTTGGACTACTTTTTCATCTCTCAAACCATATCACAGTCATTAATGGCAGCAGAGATTGGATCCATTCTAATTTCTGATCACTCTCCTATTGCTATGCAATTAGACATTTTACAGAAACCCTGCACCCCACGGAAGTGGCGCTTTAACAATTCTCTTCTTTTGGACCCGACTTTCATTTCTTCGTTTGCTTCCTTTTTCAATGAGTATTTTTTATTCAATCAGTCTGATGACCTTCCTTCTCATGTGATTTGGGACGCCTTTAGGCAGCGGCTAAAGACTTTATTATTGGTTACATCTCCAAAAAACGTAAAAAATCAAAAGAGCTTACCAAATCTCTCCTAGCTAAGATAAAGAGACTTGAACATTCTTTTTACTCGTCTAGATCAAAAGACTGTCTGTCAGAACTTATTAATGTTAAATTTCAATTCAATAAGGAATCAACAAACAATGCTTCTATTTACTTATTAAGAACCAGTGCAAAGTGTTATGGCGGGCAGAACAAGGCCGGCAAGGTTCTAGCCAATTACTTAAAAGTTAAGCCCAACAAGCTTAATATAGAATCTATTATGAATGCCCAGCAGGAATTGAAATATAAAGACAACGAAATCTTAAATGAATTCTTTCATTTCTATCAAATGCTTTACACTTCAGAAGCTTCTCCTACAGAGCACATATCTCTCGGTTTTTGTCTAACATTCATCGACCCTCTTCTGCCCAACCCGACCTTTCTAATTTAGAATTTGACCTCTCATAAAAGAAACTCCATGCCGCACTTCTGGCACTTAAAAAAGACAAAGCCCCTGGCCCGGATGGCTTTACAGTCAAATTTTTTTTACCCATTTTGCCTCCTTATTAATTCCAAAATTACATATTTTGTTGAATTCCTTTTTGTCCTTGGGTAAATCCTTTGGCTCTTTTTCTGATGCTCTCATTTGCCTTATCCCCAAGGAGGGTAAAGATTTGAGATATTGTAAAAACATTTGGCCAATATCTTTAGTCAATGTTGCTTATAAAATCTCCTCTAAATCTCTGGCCTTTCGACTAGACTCCCACCTTCCTGACTTGTTGGGTTTGGAACAGTCAGGTTTAGTTAAGGGGCTTTTTATCACAGATAATACCCGTTTGTTTTTTGATATTCTATCTAAATCCTCACATGTTACGCATCCTTTGGCCGCCATAGCACTGGACGCCGAAAAAGCGTTTGATAGAGTGGAGTGGACGTACCTCTTCCAAACCCTCATATGGTTTGGCTTTGGACCTAAAATAATCTCCTTAATCTCACTTTAATACTCTAACACAAGAGCAGCAGTGTGCGCTAATATTGCGTCATCCTCTTTTTTTACTTTGGGAAGGGGTGTTCGCCGAGGCTGTCCATTGTCCCCGTTTCTTTTTAACCTAGCCTTAGAGCCATTTCTTTTGCGGATTCATTAAAACAAGGACATTCAGGGTTTTAACTTCAATGATACTCACATTAAATTGGCAGCATATGCTGATGATATACTGTTATTTATCTCCCAACCCCAATCCTCTGTTCCTGCATTTCTACATGAAGTTGACTCTTTTGCAGTCGTATCTCAGTATAAACTAAATAAGGATAAATGTGAAATGTTACCCCTAATGAAGAATACCTTTAAAGATGATTTTGCTCTCTCAACCTTTGCATGGTGTCCTCAATATATTAAGTATCTAGGTCTCCATTTCACTTCCTCCATCTCAAACACAATTTCAAGATGTATTGATAATTGTATGCAGAGAATATCGTCTTTAACTGCTAAATGGCATCCTCTTTACCTATCCTGGTGGGGCCGTCTCGATACCATAAAAATTATGTTGTCCCCCATAGTTCTTTATACGATTTCGAACATCCCATTATCTATTCCTTTAAAATTCTTTAAAAAAATAAACACCTTGTTATCCTCTTTCCTCTGGTGCAATAAAAAATCTCGTATGTCCTTAACAAAACTGACCCGCCCAAAATCGGAGGGCGGTGTTAATTTTCCTATATATCAAAAATCTTTTTTGCTTCGGCAATCATCAAGATGGCTCTCACAATCCTTTGACAATCACCCTTTGTGGACTAAACTTGAGCTCTCCTTTCTATCCCCTTTCTCTTGTTCTTGCGAAAACCACAACACCTTTTGACCCCCATAATTAAATATAAATCTAAGATTCTGAAACCTGCACACCCAACCGATTCTATAAGTGGGACTCTCCTCTCTAACTCCCCGATATGGCACAACAACATGATATTGATATGTGATAAACCTTTCTACCGGAAATCATGGAGGCCTAATATGCGTTCACCAATTATACATACAAGATCAATTCATGTCCCTTGCGCATCCTGCTTCCAATCTAAGTATACACTTTTAAACCAAGCTATTCTGGATGCGTACACCTGTTGCACACCTCCTACCTCCTTCATTGCCAATGTCAATTCTCTGATTGATAAATTGGATTCCCTATTACAACTTAACCCCAAAAGCTTCTGCAATTTATAATTATTTACAATCTTCATGCACTCCACGAGACAAATCTAAGATAGAACTATCCTGGGAGCAGGATTTGGGTGTTGACTGATCAACTACTTTTTGGAACAAGATATGGGGTAAAATTAGGAAAACCTCGAGTTGCGAACACCATGCAGAAACTCTTTTTTATTTATAGTAGGCTTTACTTTCTCTAGTTGCTCTACATGGAAGACACGCTTGTGTTTTGGATGATTGTTGGTCATGCTCTTACCCTCATGCGGACCTTCATCACTAACTTTTTACATGCCCACTTGTTCATGATTTTTGGAAAAGGATTTGGGCCCAAATCAATTCAATTTTTCATTCCAACTTTCCTTTTTCTGTTTCCAATGTATTTTTGGTAAGTTTATCCCCGGTGTGGTCAGCCCACACTGCTAACACAAAAATTGTAGACCTTTTATTGGCTGTTGCCTTTCAGCATATTACTAAAAATTGGAAAGACTTTACCAAATTATCCTACCAAGCTTAGTGGTATGCTATTTGTTATAATCACAGATTAGATACAACTTTTGTGTACCCCATTTCTATGGCCACGAAACGTCTGTATTTATGGCTACCTGTTACAACATTCATCGAAGCTAGTGCTAGACGTTCATCTTCTCTACCTCCTGTAAAACAAGAAGTTTCCAAACCTCCATGACTTTCTTTTATTGTAATTTTCATTTGCAAAATTATTCCTCTCTTGCATTATAGTTTTCGCATTCTGTGATTTATTATTAATCCTTTTTTTTTCAGATAGACTAGTTTTAATTGTATGTATGCCCATCTTCTCCTTGTACTCAAAAGATGTTTCATGTGACTATGTACTGTAATTTTGCTCTTTGTATTGAGATTTGCATTTCCCTTAATAAACGTATTTCTGAACTTAAAAAACCCACAATGTTCTGGTCTGAGGAAACACGGCTTTGGTAGGACATTTTAATAAACAAGTCTATATGATTTCTGTCTTGTTTGTGTGCATTCTAAAATATATGCAACAAAACAATCAGAAAAGTTAATTGAATAATTGCCCAACGGCAATCTTGAATGCTGGCCTGCGTCCATATATGAGCTGTTAATGGCTGTACATTTGTGCATGATGGATGACGTACGGATGTTCAGTGCAGTCCCATCTTAAATTGGTGATTTGTTGCATTAGCAAAGAAGAAAACTCTTTGGGATACGCTAATTTCTCAGAAATCATTGAATTCCCCTGACTCGTTAGCTATTCGCTATGGCGATGCTGACATTTCTCAGGCGCATGAAACCGAGACGGATTTGTATCGTCTGGGGGCGCAGGAAGGAAGGGGAAGCCCCCCTGGCAGGAAGGAGCTGGTATAGAGGGAAATAGATGGGTTGACAAGCTGTGCCTCTGCAAGTGCGGTAGAGCTGGGGCACAGTAAGGTTTCTGGCTTCCCATAAGGCTACTATTTATTAAAGCATGTTAGGGCTGGGGCAGAGGCAGCCATTTGTGATTTTACTTGGACTTATGAAAGTCGGTTATGACTAGTGTCGAATTAGCACCCACCAACACCCATATATCCATATATACACCCAGATCCATCCACCATTCATTTGTCCATCTACCGCACCAATTTAGCATTCATTTATCCATCTACCCTTCTACAACCTTCTCTATTAATTCCTCACTCTTAATCTACCAACCCATCAAACCATACATCCGCTGTCGATTCATACGTCCATCAGTCCGTCACAAACAATAATAACAAAAACATCAAAATTATTTAAAACAGTCAAGATAAATAAAACCGTATGCTCTTAAAAAGCCCCATGCCAAATTGTGTGCGAGGAAATCAGCAACGATTGAAAATAAATTCAAAAACATAGATTTCAAATGTTCCGCAATGTTAACTGTTCTGTTGAGAGATACCTTTGTTGCATTCAGTTCTCTTCAACATTTTATAGTGCGGTAGAAGATAGTTCTAATGTCTGTTCTGCCAAATAATAAGCAGGTTAAATTGTCATCACTGCATCTGTTACCTGCACAATATGGAACTCGTTTAAATTACAGACTAATGCTGAGCGTTATGAGAAAAATAAAGGAGAATGGACATTATGCTTAAATTATGATCATTCCATGTAATTAACGACTTAACATACAGGGGGTCAGCCTAACACCATATAGTGAACGGGCCTGCACTGCAGTGGTGTGCTAGTAAATAAATGTGAAAACTGATATTCGCCTTAGCGTAATCATGTAATACTCATATCCAAACACCTGTTTGCTCCCCCCACCTACACACTCTGTGTTGCTTTCCCCGCCTGCAAGAACGTGTTGTTTTCCCCAACTCACCCAGTGTTGCTTCCTCATCTTCCGGTGATGCTTCTCCACCTGCTTAAGAAAACCCTTTCGTGCATTTTGCAGCCCTTTTTATATCTACAAATAAAATAAACTACCTGTGTCATTTTGTAGGAGCACAACTACAGAAAGATGTGACCGTATCATACGCTTTTTAAAGTTCTTCGTTAGCCATGCTTCTCCGCATTGGGATGCAGTACAGCATTGCTAAAACCCACTAGCAAAGCCAATAGTTCCCAAAGGAGAAATTATGACTCTTGCGAAAACTAACCACCCGGAAACGAACAGTGACGAGAAAAGACTGAACACAACAAGGAAGCTGTAAAAAACAAAAAGGTAGTTGCTGGCAGCAGAGTGGAAATTCTGAAAAGAAGGTCCATTTACTGAACTACCCCGGGTGGCACTATTCTGATTTTTGTTGTCTTTCTCACCCCAGGGTCCCTTATTCTCCTTACCCTCAAGCTCCACCATGCACATGCAGTATTTGGCGACTAACTTCCTCACTCTGTGCAGATGGACAGTAAAGATAAACGTGTGTGTTGTTCTCTGCTACCTCTCATTCACGCCGATAGTGATATGTGTGTTTTACCGCAACTGGAAACAAGGGGCTCTCTGGGGGTTATTGTTTAATATGGCACCTTAGAAAATACTTAGTAGCACTTTAAATCCTGGTAAGGCAGAAGACGGTGAGAAGTAAAGACGATGGGCAAAAGAACGGGGCAGTGAGATTCCAATGCACTGAAAAAGAATCGGAGAGGGGGCGCTTCAGTGCGCTTCCAAGTCTCTTCTGAGACAGTGGCGGGAAGTCGCTGTAGCAATGCAGAGACTGAGGTAAAAGGAAACATTCACACCTGCGCAAGCAGTCTCCTGTTCCTCCACTCCGCAGACACCAAGTCAGAGCGAGAGAGCTCACTCTCAGGCCGGGGCTTCTTTCACACTACCAATTTACGTTTCAAGAATCCCCGAGGTGAGGATAAAGTTCGTGAGCTGCCTGTCAACAGCCGCACAAGGGCACTCTTTGTCTAACGAAGGCTGGAGGCCGGCTAGCGTACAGAGGTGCACAGCAGCCCCCGAGGCACGCACGCACATGTGCAGGTGGACGATCACAGCATAACACCGAGCATCCGGGCAGCCTGGGGCAAAGTAACACGCATTGGCAATGCAATAGGACTCACATTTACACAAGACCTATTGCATTGAAAACGGGAGTGCAGGCGGGCGTGAAAAGACACGAGCACAAGGGAGGGGGGCATGGGGCCCCAAGAAGTCACAGACTGTGGTGGGAGTAGGGAGGGATGGGAGGTAAGTAGTCTGTGCAGTGAAGGGGCCAGTAGCCATGGAAGGATACAAATGACTGGCATGGCTGTCATGGGGAGGGACTAACACGCTTAAAAGCAATCAGAAGGCAGTATTTATAACCTAAGCCACTGAAGAAGATGGACCAGAGAGTGGGCGGAGCTTCCACGAAGCTTCCATACTATAGTGTATACTTCATGACTCGCAAAGCGATGGCAGCGCATTCGCACTGCAACGCTAGGCGAGACCTAAAAAGATCTTGAATAAAATACGCACACACAGAGGGGGCGTGGGTCAATAGTCTTCACTCATTGGTCTGTTCAGCCGTTATTCATGGTGTGTTTCCTCCCACTGCTGCATATAGCGTGGTGAAATGGAACAGCCAATGGCTCTCTTTCTCTTTGAGCAACCGATGTTTGCCCGATCACCTGCACACACATGCTTAAAAAAGTGCACTTCAATGCAAGGTTTAGCAGTCCAGTACATTTTTTTGACAGTGCGTTTCCTTCTCATTCTCTATCCTGTCTAATTGGTTTAGTCGTCTTTTTATGTTTGAACTACGCATTCAGGTTACAATAACTTAAAGCCAATTTCACCTTTATTTGCACCAATAAGGGCACCGACACGTTCATCTGCTAGGGAGCACCAGTATTGGTCTATTATAATTGTATTACGTGGTCACTTTTTTAATTTACATTTTTTTAATGCAAGTATATAGACGTCACATTTAGGCTGTGGCATACTTTGGTTTTTTTCTTGTTATTTTTTAGATAGGTACTTACAATGAAAAACAATTTATTTGTATTTTTATTTCAAGATGTCACATTTAGGCTATCCAGTGGCTCACTTTGCCACTGGATTCAAGATAGCCTGGCTGATGAGGGTTGTCAACCCGAAACCGGTCCCAGGACGCTTGTTTCCGGTCCAGGGAAGACATGGCTTGGCAGTTCGGGCTGGACTGTTCCCATGAGGCACAGGGTCAGACTGATTTGCATATGACCATGTCTGAACTAGGGTGGTGGAGTGAGCTAAAGAATGATGATGGATTAAACCCAGATCAGTTGACTGGGGGTGAGTGTTTGATCAATCCCGCAACATTTAGGCTGTGGCATTCTTTGTTTTTTTTATCTTGTTATTTTTTAGATAGGTACCTCCAATTCAAGAACTAAATGATGTCACCATTGCATGACGTTGCCAAGACCACACCTTTTAGATTTGCCAATGCAAGTTATGTATTAATATCTCTTACTTGTTTACAAGAACGCACATAGTAGCGGTTGGAAACATGAAGTGGATCTGGGTGCACCAGCAGTTTGTATTTTGAAATATAAATATTATACATTTTACAAGGTCATATTTTCACATCCTATGCACTGATGTCTCCAGTCCCAGTTCTGATAGGGATAATTCAATACCCACGCATTAGGAGTTCACCGCATAGGGTTAATCCGATACCCTGAGCAGGAATTCTTCAAACCTGGCCTTTGGTGATGGACCAACATAGCCAGAGAAGTTTTAATTTCACGTCGACTGCCCCACTTTTTCTTTTATTTCTCAAAATTCAGAATCCAATATCAATGGGGCAACAACCATTTAAATCATTGGATATAATTTTAAATGTGGCAGTTGGGCTGCCTGCCTGACAGTGTGACCTGGACTCACAGGTCCACTGCATTCTCAGTTTCCTGCTGATTTAGCGGGGTAATACCCCTGGGACTCCCCTCAACGTGGAAGATGCTGCATTCGAGTGATGGAGCGGGGCATATGGAAATGTTTAAAGGCCGGTAGCTGCCATATCTGCAGGGCCCAGTGGAAATATGATCACAACTGTGCATACTGGAAGTGCCTCGCCAACCTAGCGCTATATCTGTAGCTCACTTTCCAGGGCCCCACATGGTTAGGGATTTAAGTGCAATCCCAGGTAGCTTCGCATGGCGTCCTGCACAGAAGTGGGGCCGCTGCAGTTGTTGAAGGACTGGACGTTCTAAACCAATACTCTAGAGCCCAGATGTACTAACGCTTTGCATTGGCTTTGCATAACTTTGTGATACAAACCCGATGCAAAGTGTTGTGATGGGATTTACAATTCAATGCAAATCTCGGTTTCCATTGGAATGTGACCCCAGTAACACAAAACTGTGCAATTCACTGCCTTGTGTTCCTGTGTGTCAAGAGGGCGTTCCATGGGTAGTGGACTTGCGTTGCCCTGCAGCGACCTATGGGTCTCAACACAAATCCCTGGCTACAAAGAACTGTCCTTACAGCAGGCATAACAAAGAGAAATGTTTTAATTCCTCCTAATGTTCCCACTTTGTATGTGTGCCTCATTGTACAGCACAGATGCAAAGTGAAAAATGCCTTAAAGCATAGTTTGTGTACTGGAAAGCGCCCTTTACATCACAAAGTGTATGCTTCCCAAAACGCAGCAACCCTAGCAACATGGCACAAGGGTGTCTGTGTTGGCACATGGATATGGCACTGTTCTGTTCTCTCCCCATTGACACTACGCAACGCAGTGCAGCGCAGCGCTGTGCAATGCAGCAACTTTACTTGCTGCTCAATGTTGCGGGACTTCGGTGTCATTCTGGATGTAGATGAGCGCGGGGAAGGCACAATTTATGAGCCTGGGATAGCAGTCATGTTTTGATTACATGACTCAGCAACTTTGATATTAAATCTGCATGAAATATTTTTCCAGGAGGAAGTTTTGTTCACTCCTTTAATTTCACGAAATGTTCCTTCAGCAGGGCATTCAGAGATGCCAATGGAAGTTCGGACCCTGTTGCCTGAAACGGTACAGCTGATACCTCGCCTGGATGTGTATTGTGTGCCTTCACTGGAGTTCATGTGCAGTATCACAAGGTCCACCAGGGGCTCTTTCTATGAAGTAGCAATGTTCTTGTGTAAATCTGGGGAAACCAACAGCCAACCTTTGTACAATTGTTGTGAATCCATCCACGGTGTCTGCCTGCACCGTGGATGGAGGTCATCGCTCTTAAGCTATTTGAAGAAGTTTGTTGCACATTATTATGTATCTTGATTGAGACACGGCATATAATATATCTTCAGTCCAGATTGCAATCGGTTATTTTGGATGGCACTTTTGGAAGTGTCCTTGAGTCTATCACAGTGGATATTGATACCCTGACGATGGGCTTCGCAGCGGTTGTGCAGTGGACTCAGATTGATATTGGTGGTTCATACACAACGTGCTTTACTCCATGTTGATATTAAATAGATCCGTATTTGCAAACTGCGAAATACTCACCCTTACGGGTCTCAAAGCGCTGGGGGCCGTTGTGGAAATTAAGGGGCATATCTACAAGGCGGCGATAGAAAATTATCTGAAATTATTTGAAACTGACTTAGCCATGTTATCCTATGGAGGGTGGATATCATGGCTAAGTATGTGAGGCCCTACCAGCAAGCTATCGCCAAACTTTGTGGGATTTTCGCTGGGTTTCCAGTGATAATCTCACGTTTGACAGTTAGCGCTAGGATTTTTATCGCTTTTGAGATAAGCATTGCTAATAGCACGCTATCTCAGCGATAAAAATCCACGCTAGCCGGCGATAATTATCCTGGTGCTAAGCGATAATTATCGCCGGTTGTTGCTGGTATGCCCCTAATGAGCTATCGAGTCACATGGTGCTGGGCTGAACTGCCGCTGGAGCCGGGGATCGAACCGTGAGCCCTGTGCTCGGGAGTCAGCTGCCCTGGCCGTTGCACCACACCTCTCCACTATGAGCCAGATGACTTTGTCCTGGGGAGACTCTTTCATCACAAGGGGTGAAACGTCGACACGTAGCTCCTTTGGTTCCCTGGTTATTTGCAAATCCGCATTGTTCTATGTTGTACGCTCATGTCTGTTAGAATAACAGAGCTAAGAACCAAGTAGCGTCAATGGTGGCTTTTGTATATATTTTACCTATTTATTCACTTAAGCACTGTGTCGTCTGCACTTTTTATGACTTGCACTGTCATTTGCATTTGTCTTGGAGGAGAATGCATAACAGCAACAGAAAGTTTAGCAGCAGCATTGTATCCTTTTTTATGCAACCCAAATGAGAATGTACCACTTACCGCTAGGTAGTACTATCAATTCAACTGTTGGTTTACAGGAGAGGATTTCTACTTCCTACACAGAGACCCACGGTGGACCCTGTGCTTATAACTAATTCTGCTGGCGTCCGGCTTTGCAAACCAGCCAGTACAGAAATGAAGCCCTCACATTATGATGAGTGCACACACTGTGGGGTTGGTGTCAGATTTTATGTACTGTTCTGTACCATCAGCGGTGAATATCTAATGATTCTGTCCATGAAAAGAAGTGCTATAAATGACTGGTTAAAAGGCCAAGAAACTCACGTATCATATCAAGAGAAAGAGCGTGCAGAGCAAAGCATCGCTCTGCCGTAGGATGTGGTCCATGGTGTAATGCTCACATAGGATTAATGCCGTTGTCGGCCTCTCTATATGTCTACATTATGGACTTTCATGCCAACACAGCCTAGCCCTGCCCTGGCATACGAGTGCTTTTATATAATACTTTTCTCGCTACTGTCTGAGGCCTCAGTCTGTAAGATTGGTGTAATCCGCCTGCATACATTCATTGTCGCAAACATTCATCTGGCCATCCATCAATGCTCTCACCTATTCAACCATTCACCCATCCATGAACGACTTGTTTTACTGAAAGGTTTGCCTAGCAACATGATGATCTGTATTCACACAGAGAAGCCCATTTACCCAACGGAATGGGCACTCATTTTGTAAGTCAAGTCACGGACCAAAGGGCGATGCCTCAAATGTTGGCAACCATCCACACTCAAGCAGGAAGCCACTGAGCTCTTTCCGATATTTTTGTAACTTGACAGTCCCTTTCATCAGGGAATGCTATTACTAGTTACCAAATGAGTGCATCCAGGGTGTGCTTCTTAAAATGGTGTCATCGCCTGGGCTTCAACGCAGTTCCATGAAAACAACAAGCCAATCCAGTCAGAGCTTCCCGAAGAACCCTGTGGTGACAGGTGTGTGCACACAAACACTTCTCTGGGACCATGAATATTCCAGTCAATAGCAAGCTCAGGGCAATCAGCGTTGGTGGTTTCTCCATCTTTTTTGCAGGTCTTATGCTTTCCCAGCAAGCACATTCCAGGGAGTTATTCACCTTCTACTTAGACACTTCATTCAGGTGCTAGACCCAATAACTCTTCCAATATGGGTCACATGCCTCCCATGGGATAGAAGCAGTATCCCTCCTGAATTGCATCTCTAAAGTGAAATTTTCATTCGAAAATACCACCTTCATGTGCAGATGTGCTTTGCTCAGCTTTTGTCATTCATCTCTACATTCAGACCTGTACACAATCTTTCCCTGAGTGGCTTCATGCTAGCACTTAGTGTAGCTGTCAGCGTCCTCTCCAACGCTATCATTGAGTTCAATGTGGCCACCGGTGCTGCGCCCACAGGCTGTGCTGGAAACATTTTCCATCTGTTACAAGAAATAGCCACCATGTTTGCTTGTAGAAAAAAATGCCCTACATTTAACCCCAAGTTTGACCATAATGTTGAATTTTGACTCCATCTTGAGGCCAGCTGTGGTGGTTACATAAGGCAACTATTTACAATGTCCTCAATAGTTGCACTAGCCTTGCGGGCCATCGACGTTTGACGCTTGCATCTTTTAAGGAATGGTGGAATACAATCTAAGATAGGTCTAAAATTCTTAGCAATACAAACTGTTTCTCGTCTAGAATAGGAGCATCATTCAAGTCTCTGTGCCTGTTTTTTTTTTTTTGATAACTCACTGTATTGGCATTTTTAGAAATAACAAAAACGTAGACACAGCACCTTTTTGACATATCAGGTATTTAAATATAGTTACAAGTGATCTCCCCATTCTGTTCGCGTGAAGTATCAGTCCACTCGTGCAACTGACAATCAAACCACCGGTCCCAACCATTTGCCCTATATATTTTCATGCTTAGATGGGCACCCTCTCGCCTCGTAGCCAGCTTTTTCTTGGGTGGTGCACCAATACACACCCCTGCGCCATTTGGTTAAGGAGGGAGACGTCTAGTTCTGCCAAGCTGCGGCTATATTTCTTTTGGCTACGAGAGTGGCTGTCCCCAGGAATAATTTATCAGCCCGGGAGCCATCCAGTCCCTCCATCTTCCCTAGAAGAAGGACACAAGGATTGAGGGGGAGCTCCCAACCCAGCACTTCACTCAACTCAGCCACAATGGATGCCCAGTGTTTGGCGAGGATGACGCAGGACCAGACCATGTGATAGAAGTCAGCTGTTTCTGCTTTACAGCGCGGACAGTCTGGGGTTGGGAGGAAGCCTGCCCTGTGGAGCCGCACCGGGGTAAGATGTGCACAGTGATGGCAGTAGATCTAAATAAAGCAGAACCTAGTGGAGATCGTGATTGTCCTAGGGGCCATAAGGGCATCTCTCTCCTGTCTTCCTCCTCAAGAGGACCAAGCCATTGATCCCAACGGGCCTTGAGAGGTTCTAGTGTTGTTGGTCAGAGAGCGATAAATTTGGGATTTACCCCCCTTTCCCAGGTTCCCCATAAGGAGTTTGGCCTCTAAAGAGCTGAATTCAGGGACGGTTGTGTGGTCAGGGACATGGAGGGTCAGGGCGTGTCGCAGCTGGAGGTAGCTAAAGAATTGGGCAGAGTGCAAGGAATATGTCTGCTGGAGATCTGGGAAGGAGTACAGGTGTTCACTCTTCCAGATATCACCCAAACAAGTTATGCCAATTAAATTCAATTTCTGGAACCCTGGTAGGGTCGCGACCTACCGCAACCAGGTGCCATGCCACAACGGTGTCTGTAGTGAGAGTTTGGTGTCCCAGTGGATGTGGCGCAGCGCGGAGCGCCGAGCCAGGAGGACTGTGTGGGTAACTGCTGGTAAGGTGCGTGGAACTGGGGCTCCGTAGAGCATGGCCTGGATTGGGAGAATCCGAGGCTCTCTAGAACCAGTCGATAGGTTGGGTCCGATCATCCGCCATTAAACCAATCGTGGATCACTAAAAGGTGAGTGGCTAGGTAGTACAAGAATGGGTTTGTCATCCCCATACCCCCGTCGTAGGTGGGTCATTGACACGTTGCGGGGGCCAGGCGGGATCTCACCCCGTCCCAGAGAAAAGTCGTGATTGACCCGCCAGGTCGCTGAACCAGATGCAAGGGAGGTGGAGCTGAAGGTTTCGAATGGTGTATAAAAGATGGGGGAGAACCATCATTTTAAAAAGTGCGACTCTGCCCAGGGGATTCAGCGGAAGAGTCTTCCAGTGGTGGAGGTCATATTAGATGCGCTTAAGGAGCGGGGTGAGATTAAGGGACCAGGTCAATTCGGAAAGGAGTGCCGCCCAGTTCCCGAGATATTTGAATGAGAGCCTACTCAAGTGAATGTTTGTTTGCCAGTCTACACACTCCCTAGAGACATGGAGAGGTACTTCTGTGGATTTGGCCGGATTGAGACGTAGTCCCGACGCCTTCTCGAATAAGTGGAGGATATGGAGAGCCCTTGGTCCTGTCCGTCAGATAGAGGAGGACGTCGGCGGCGTATAAGGCAATCCGGTCTTCATGGGACCTCTGCCAGCGCCAACCCTGGATCAGGTCATCACTTCGGATGCGACACGCCAAGGGCTCAATTGCAAGGACAAATAAGAGAGGGGAAAGTGGGTATCCCTGGCGGGTCCCCCTCACGATCAGAAAGGTGTCTGACATTGTGCCTTTTATGAAGACTCTGGCTGATGGAGTGGAGTAAAGGACCTTCACCATTCTTTGGTAGGAGGGCCCAAATCCTGCCCTGCCCAACACCTCTCCAGTGTAGCACCAGTTAACCCTATCAAAGGCCTTTTCAAAATCGAGCAGCACTAGAACTAAGTATGATGTGAGGCTACTATGGTGGCCGGGGGCTACTTGTAGGCATCTGAGACAGTGTCTCGTGCTGCGGTATGGCATGAAGCCACACTGGTCAGGGTGGATGATGGTGTGGAGAACTTGCTTCAAGTGGGTGGCAAGGATGGTTCA
Source organism: Triturus cristatus (assembly GCF_964204655.1). Taxonomy (NCBI): domain Eukaryota; kingdom Metazoa; phylum Chordata; class Amphibia; order Caudata; family Salamandridae; genus Triturus; species Triturus cristatus. The sequence continues at coordinate 199,074,852 of NC_140585.1, read as the reverse complement.
AAGATTTTGACCTCCGTATTGATGAGTGAAATTGGGCGGTATTGGGCAGAGGAGGGCGGTGGGGGATGTGCTGTGGGTATGACCACAATGGTAGCAATGTCTGTGGCTGCTGGGAAGGCGCCCCTCTCAATAGTTTCTTCGAAAAGGGCATGGAGTCTCGGGATAAGGGTCTCTTGGAATGCAGCATAATACTCCGCGGGAAAACCATCTGGACTGGGAGTCTTATGGGTGGCGAGTGTGGAAATAGCATCCCCTGATTTCTTCGGGTGTGATGGGTTTCTCCAGGATTGTGCTTTCCGTCCAGGAGAGCCACCGAAAGGGGGTATCTTGCAAAAAGAGGAACTGTTTTGTGCCCGATGCGAGGGGACTGTTGATGTCCCTCTATGTAATAGGCTGTAAAGGCCGGTTCAATTGCCACTGGGGTGTGAGAGACTTGTCCTTGTGCATCGCAGATTTCGCAGACAATCTAGTTGGCCATGGGGTGGGTGGCGAGCCAATGGAGCAATTTTCCGTTCTGGTCCCCCCATCCATAGATCCTGGCTACCAAGGACCTCCAGACCAGTTTAGCAGATTCAAGGGAGATATTTTTGATCTCCTCTTCCACGAGGTGCAGGTGACGGCGTTCCGCTTCTCCTTCCCTGGCGCCCAACGTGCGCTCCAGGTGGAGGGCTTGGGCTTCAAGTTGGAAGAGTCGGTGGTCTTGGACCTGTCATTTGTGTTTGAGGAACCCTTTTGCGTATTCCTGAATCGTGATTTTACCCGACTCCCACAGTGTGCCTTGTAGTTGCACTGTGCCTTCATTCCTACGGAAATAGGTGCTTAGTTCTCCCACTTTCTCTTTATATTCTGAGTCTTAAAGAAAGCAGGTGCTAAGTTACCACATGGGTCATAGTGCCCCTGTGGGCCCCCCCACCTGCAGGAGGAGCGGGGAGTGGTCAGACACTCTATGCACCAGTATTTGAATGTCCGAGACAGCTTGGCAGTCCGGGGCCGGCATAAAGATGAGGTCTATGCGAGAGTGGGTATGATGTGCAGCCGATGTGTGCTTGTACTGTAGCATCTGTGGGTGCTAGGTGCTCCATCTGTGCCTGTTTTTAAGGGAATAGTTTATGACTGAAAGGATGCGTGGGATTGACAAATCCATGCTATGACACCTCACTGTGTGTTTGATTGGGGTACTCTGTATGACAGTCTCCTGCTGGCCCTGACGTGGCCTAGCTGCAACGAGAGCAACATATATCTCATAGCATCCTATGTGGAAAAGGCCGCTTTATTGAAACAGGTGCATATCACATAAACATCCTCGGCCTAATGCCATGCATAACTAAAACCTCACTATATATATAATAAACTACACTCCTTACCCCAAACCTAAGTCCCCCCCTAAACATACCCCTCAAATTTTACATTATGAATTAGTTCATTTCCATGCTTAACAGTGAAACAATTAACTTGTGTTCCACCTGTATTGTATTGTATTGTATTGTATTGTATACGGTCTTATATATCGCTCTATCACCCTACGGGTATCCTGGCGCTTTGACAAAACAGTTGATGAAATTAAGCTGAGAGGAATAGGCAACGCAACGGTGGAGGCAATCAGGCTACTGGAAAGAGCCAGGTCTTGAGACTCTTTCTAAATTCCATTAAGGAGTCAAGCTGTCTGATCCTCGGAGGGAGCTCGTTCCACAGCCGAACACCTGCCACACTAAATGCCCTCCCCCACAACCTGACACGTTTGAATCTGGGTTGTGACAGCAAATTGGCGTTGGAAGAACGCAGCTGTCTTGGGGGGAGATAGCGTGAGAATCTCTCCTGCAGGGGAATCGGGCCTCTCCCGTGTGCTGCTTTGTGGATCAGGCAGAGAGATTTAAAAAGTATCCTTTCTCTGACTGGCAGCCAGTGGAGCTCACGCAGCGCCTGAGTGGATGAGGCGTCGCGTCCGCGGTTTAGCGCCAGCTTTGCTGCAGCCGACTGTACTCTCTGTAATCCCAGCAGAATATACTGGGGGGCACCCAGATACAGAGAGTTACAGTAATCCATTCTGCTGAGTACTGTGCTCCTTACAATCAGGGCACGCATATCCCCTGGCAAGAACGGAAGAATCCTGCGGAGTACTCGTAATAGTCCGAAACACACACTGGCTGTCTTGTTCGCCTGCGAGTTCAATTGCAGATTATTGTCGAACAAGACGCCAAGATTACAAATGGTATTTGCTGGAACCAGTGGAGCCTCATCTGGAGCAAGCCTAAACTCCAACTGCAGACGGTGAGTCTGATTTAGCGGTGAGTAAAACAACACCTCGGTCTTATCTCCATTAAACTGCAGGGAGTTGCGCCGCAGCCAATCTGTTGTCAGGCTCATGCAGTTTTGAAATCGCTCCAGAGACACCTCCTGTTTTCCTTCCATCGAAAATACCAGTTGTGTGTCATCTGCGTAGTTTACCAGCTCAACCCCAAACGCCTTGATAATTGCAAATAATGGTTGCAGGTAAATATTAAAGAGAATGGGGCTGATGCTGGAACCCTGTGGTACTCCATAGGCTACGTGGGATTTCTCAGATGGGCCGAAAGTTAGCCGGATTGGTTGGGTCTAGAGAGGGCTTCTTGATAAGAGGGGACACCACAGCCTGCTTCCAGCTTTCTGGAACCGACCCTACTTCCAGCGATTGGTTGCAGATCTGACGCAGCCAGGGAAAGGTGAGATGACCGTAGGTCTTCCACACTTTCTGGGGCAGAGGGTCAAGGGGTGAGCCGGAGGAGATGCCACTGACGAAGGAGTCGAAAATAGAGGCCGACATAATGGGGAAAGAGAACAAAGAGTGTTGGTAGTCCAGGGTCCCCTTGGATGTCTTTTTATCAGGATTCTGGGTCGTCACGTCATTGTCCTTAAAGCGGTCGACAATCTTGGCCACTTTGTCCTTAAAATGAGTGGCGATCTCGTCGCACAACTTTTGTGAAGCTTCGACTCTTTTCTCCAAGCAGGATGGAGCAAAGATGGTTCTAGCGATTCTGAAAAGCTCCGTAATTCTGTTTGGGGCTTGCAAGATGGATTGAGCATAGAAATTAGCCTTGCTTTCCAAGATGCACGACTTGTACCTCCTCAATGTTATCTTAAAGGTGGCCCTATCCCTATCCAGATAGCTCTTCCTCCATGTTCTTTCTGCCTTCTTACATTGTAGTCTGAGTTGCCTCAAATCTTCTGTGTACCAAGGCACTGATATTTTATTTCTAATTTGGAGTTTTTTTATGGGGATCACTTCGTCTAATGCAACTGTGACGTACTTCTGGTAGGTATTATAATTATCCTCCACTGTGCAAGAGCTCTGAAAGCGGCTCACCGAGGGCATTGGCAGAAGAGCACCTGTCCTTGCTAATTTGGACCAGTTTCTCCCTTTCCGGTACTGCACAACGGTGTTAAGTTGGACGGTGGGAAAAGCTGACCGTACTGTAAAATGTAGTAAGTAGTGGTCCGTCCATATTTGAGGGGAGATATTTAGGAGTTCCACCCTTGATTCATTTGCAAATAAAAGGTCGAGGATATGTCCTCCCTGGTGAGTCGGGGAGGTAACTAGTTGTTGTAGACCGAGAGTTTGGCAGGTGTCTATCAGATCTCTCAGCTGATTTTTTGAACTAGCATTCTCCCACCAAATAAAATCTCCCAAGATGACCATGTTGGAGTGAGATAGGGATAAATTGGTGATGGTGTTTAAAAGGGGCTGTTGTACAGTATTATTCCCCGGAGGACGATAACACGGCAAGCCTGAGAGGAGATGACCTCTAGCTTCCTGAAGCGCGAAGCCCATCAGTTCAATTCCCTCTCGTTTGTCTACATGCAACAGAGTGAAATTGAGGTCCTCCCTAAAAATCATCCCTACCCCTCCTCCTATGCTCTCCTCCCTAGGTATATGTATAATTTTAAAACCATCTGGACAGGCAAGACCTATCTCCACAGCTGAATCTGCTCTGATCCAGGTCTCTGTGAGAAACAGGGCATCCAGCTTCATGTCGTCGATTAAGAGCGCTATTTCAGAGTAGTGTTTTACTAACGACCTACTATTTATTAGCCCACAATTAAGGTGGCCACACATATTAGGGTGCGGGCTCCCTGCTCTCCACCCCGGGACAGTAGCAGTGTCCTGGGTGGTGTCAGCAACGGTCCCGCTGTCTGCTTTCCCACCAATCTGTAGCAGCTGTTTTCTAGAGTAAACCTGACGTACCTTATTGGGGAAATGGTGTTCATCCGTTATCCGGGACTCGTCCGGGACGCAGACGGGCGCAGACGGCCACCGGTGCGCCCGCTGCGCGCGCGCGCTGCGTGCTTGCATTGGCCTGTTTTTATGCCCACCTTCAGAGAGCACTGGCGCGCGCACCCCAAAATGGCGCCCATCAAATTGGATCCAGACCAATCCAAGATGGTGCTCAGTGATGTGGTGAAGGATGAGGCCCCGCTCTAAGCAGCAGGTTAGTGAGCTTTTGTTTTATGGTGAGGGTATGCGGAATAAAAGCGTCAGTTTTTAAAATATAACCAACATTAAAAGACCGAGATCCGGTCGGTGATAGCAGCAGCAACAAAATTAGCAGCAAAAATTGCAGCAATAGTATTTCAGCAGCAACAGTTGATTATCAGCGAGTTTCAAGCCCAGAAGGCCAGCGAAAGCCTCCGAGGCAGTCTACTCCTTAGCGCGTAGTGTCAAGTCAAATGCGCGCTTGCATTGGCCTGTTTTTATGCCCACCTTCAGAGAGCACTGGCGGGCGCACCCCAAAATGGCGCCCATCTGGAGCAGAGTTTTCTGTTGAAAATTTATCGAGTTTTAAGCTCCAGTTTTGTCTATATGTTATGATTAAAATTATTAATTTGTAATCACTAAATAATAGTTCGTTTTGTTAAAAGTCCAGATTAACCAACATTACTAATGAGAGAAAACTACACGTGGGAATGCATATATGTTGCTTTATAATATGCGCAGTTTAATTAAATAAGTGTCGTAAAAGTGCTATTTGTTTCGTGTTTACGCTTTTAAAATAACGTGTGCTAATGCTTCTTTGTGTTGCAGACGGCTAGATAATTACATACACATAAGGGTATTAATGGGGATTAACACTGTACAATCATTATGATGTGGTAACGTTGTTTTGTGTCTCTTTTAATTAAGATGGTCCGTTTTGGCCTAAACAAAGATGGCTGCTATTTACAGCCTGCGCTCGAGTGATTGAATTTTGACGAGAGGCCTTGCTGAATATGGTTGAAAGACACCTGACCACAGCCTCTGCCTGAATTAAAAGTTTCCGTGAGGACAGCAGCTCTGGGCATGAATCCAATTGTCCTTGGAGAGGGATTAAGCCACAATGACAAGTCTGCGGTGGCACTGCTATAGTACCAAGGAAGAGCATTTACAAATGTATCGCTTGAAAACTCGAGTTTCCTTCTTCCGTGTTTTTATTTTTGTGATTTTTCCTGAGCGGAGGTTTTCTAAATGTTGCAACATCCTTTCCTGCTCGCTCTGCTCAGCGGCTCAACGGATATTCAAAGTTTGTTTGTAACTTTTATTTTGTCATTTTTGTTATAAATACGCTAGACTAGAGAGGGTCTGTGTTCCTTGCGGTCCTTGCGTTCATTGCGTTCATCGTGGTCATTGCGTTTGGACTTCTTCCTGAACCTATGCTGAGGACGGCAGCTCGAGAGACTTTACCGAGAGACCTGTCCTGACCCATTTAGCTAGAATAGGTAACTATGAGAATAATGATTTTGCTATTAATTGACTTTCATTTTGAACTAATTTAGATAAACAACCATTTGTTTGAATTCCAGTGTTGGGTGGTTATTTCTTTGTCATTTATTGAGTTACAAATGTATTTCCTATGTTTAAAATCATGACTCAGGACAATGTCTTTATGGTCGCATTGACCTCGTTTAGATGCAGATTGGTTTAGGTTTCTCTCCTATATTCAGTGTGGATAGAGTAATAGTATGAATTTCAGTGTGATGGACCCTAGCGTATGATGAGTGTATGTGCGTGCGACTGTAGGTTTACTCTGTCCGTGGAAGTAGGGAGAATTTATATGCGCCGATCTGCAGCAGTTACCTGGTAGCAGAGGATGGTTTCGATCCATCAACCTCTGGGTTATGGGCCCAGCACGCTTCCGCTTTTCTGAGACGAAGTCTACTGAGAAGGCTTTGTAAAGGAGGGGTAGACGAGTGACAGTAGACAGAGCAGAAGCGACTGCAGCGACTGCTGACGTCATTCAGACCGCGCTGTGATTGGGCAGAGGATCAGAACAGTGCTCGCGCTAAGATTGGTGCGTTAGTGTGAGCCGCGCAGGGATTGGAAGGAGTACAGGGTAACGTAGACCCTCCAGGATTGGTGCGTTGGTGTGAGTCGCGCTGTTATTGGACAGAAAATCGTACAGTTGCGGAAGGGACTAGAGAATATTGGTAAACGTTAAAATGTATTACCAACCCGAGGAAAAGAAAAATAAATCCTTGTTCGGTAAAATTAAAAGGTGGTTCGACAAGGATAAAAACATAATAACTAGAGAAGGTGAATTGCTACCTCCAACGAGAACTCCTGCATCCTTCATGGTTGCGAAATATGGATATCATACCTGTATATGGTTAGATAACTGGGCTAAGTATACTAAGGACGATGGTGTCTTAGCGTTCCCGGAACATGGTTCATTTAATCTGGCTGTGTTGAGAAATTTACGGGAAAAAATGATGTGTCTAGAGCCTAGACCAAGGCCGACACAGTTCGAGGCGTTAGTGGAATGGGAAAATGAGGTGTATGAGCGAGAAAAGCAGAGGAGTGGAGGCAATTATAGGTACTTTTTTGGGAGGAAATATGATCGTGAAACTCATCATGATCGAATGAGGAGATGGCGAGATGCTAGTATGTCAGAGGGATTATATCCTATGAGGACAGTTGAGGAAACGGAAGGGAGGAAGGGTACAGAAAAGGTGCCTGATGCAGAAGTGAGAAGGTATGGAGTTAATGATTATGAGGATGAGGTTTTGGATGATTTACAAGAGACCACCTCCATATAGACCTGAACCAGAAGAGAGCACGCCAGTTGCTACTCCAATAAGAGATACTTTGCGAATTGTGAAAACTGAGGCTGTGACACCTGATCTGAAAAGTGGTAGCTCTTTCACAGAAAGGGAGAGAGAGAGAGAGCGAGAGAGAGAGAGAATCGAGTCAGTGACGAGAAAACAAGGGAATTAGCCAGAACCACATCTGAGCTGACTGAGAAAATTAGAGAGTTAACGAAAAATCTTGAAGCTGTTACAGTGCCTGTAACCATAGGTCCGGTTGTGCCTATTTTTGATAAACAAAGAATGGGTGAAAATGGTTTGACAGTTCCCTATGTTGGAAATGGTTTGGTTGGTACTTGCACTTTGGAGGAACCAGGAATGAGGACGGGAGGAAATAATTTGAGACAGTCGAGACATGACACATGTAGTGGAGGATTAGATGTGCAGCCTAATTCAGGATTGAATACTGGTTGTTTGGGAGGAACGATTTTGGAACCACAGAGGATGGCAGAACAAGTGGGTGCAGTGAAAAAGTCTACAGAAATAACAGCTGAAGATTTGAATGATTGGTTGAAAGTTCTCCAAAAGAAGGATAAAGATTCACAGGCAATTGATGTAGCCAGGTTGCGCATAGAATTGGAGGAGCTTATTGCAGGAACAATTCCTACCGATATATTAAAAAACCATCATGATGGAGAGTTGTTATTTATGTGTAAAAGTATCACCTGGAGGGCTAAAATTACACATGATAGGTTAAGGGCAATAGCGAGTGAACAAGAAGTTGACATGGATAAAGTGAAAGCTTTGCAGAGGTCTTACAGGATGGATTTCACGGACAAAGATATTGAGAATCTAAATGGTGCTGGCAGAACAGGACAGATTAAGGAAATGATTGCCTTATTGCGAAAATGGGGTGATGTGGAAAAATGGAAGGATAGGTGGTACAAGAAAAGGGAAGATTCAGTGGATAGGACTTATTCAGCTTTTCCCATGAGAGAAAAAGAGAAAACAGTGGATGCTTATCCTATGAGAGAGATTCCTGGAGGAGGATATGTACATGTCCCATGGACTAGACAGGATATTTTGTCATTTACGAATGATTTCCCTCGACTGAGAGAAAAGCCCGTCGAGTGGTATAGGCAGGTAGACAGGTTTGTGAAATTGTCAAAAGTGCTGTGGATTGACCTGAATAGTCTGTTTGATATAATTGTTCCAGCAGACTTGTGGGCAGAGTGTAAAATAGTTGTAGATTGGCCTGCTAAGGAGTATCCAAGAGATCCGAAAACAGGAGCACCAGATCCAGAGGTTATGAAGAAATATGATCAGGTTATTGTGTTCCTGAAAAATAAAGTACCCCCGAAAGAGACAGATTGGGTTAAGATAGATCGAACACATCAGGAAGCAAAAGAATCAGTTCATGCTTTTTACGAAAGGCTGATACTGGCTTTTAAACAGTTCAGTGGAGATGAACACCTGGGTGACAAGGATTTGAGTCATTTTGTATACAGATTTGTATATGGCCTGAGACCTGAAATTAGTGAAAGGATACGTGAGCATACAGTTGACTGGCAGAGTAAAAAGATTGATGAAATCTTGAGACATGCAAAGTACTTCAGTGATGAGATTGAGGCAAAACAGAGAAAGCTGAAAGAAAAGGCAATGTGGGCACAGGTGAAAGTTGCTGAGAGACAAGAAGCACAGTTGGTGGAACAGGCAAATAATCCAGGAAATAGACCCAGATATGCGGGGAAAGGAAAGGGAAATTTGGAAGAGGCGAAGAAAAAGTTCCCTTGTCACAACTGTGGACAGTTGGGGCATTGGAGATCCGAGTGTACCAATCCACCATTAGTGAGTAATGAAAATAAACCCTTAAATCAACAGGTGCAGAACGAGGGGTGTAATCATCATCAGCAGCAACAGCAGAAGGTTGTCAGACAGCAGAGTCAAGAGCCAAAACCGCCCTTGCCGCAGAATAGAGGGTCCCAAAAGTATAACCAGGACTCAGGATTCTACAATGATGAGCAGGTAAACAAACCGAGACGTTCAAACCCGGTACAGCAGTACTGGTTAAAGAATGAGGGGAGTGAGTCTGAAGGGGACTATTGACGGTGCCGAAGAGAGGAGGAAGAGTGCATACTTGGTGCAACTCTAGAAATAGACCAGGCAGGACCATTTGTAGATGGGAAAATAAATGGGGAGAGTGTTACTTTTTTGGTAGACACAGGAGCGACGAGATCAACTGTCAGGTCAGCAGATATTAGAAATCTTCCTCTCTCGGACGAAGCAATCCAAGTGGTTGGTGTAGCCAATACACAAATTAAGACTCGTCTTACTGAACCTGTAAGGGTAAGAATAGGGAAATTTTCAGACATGCACAGATTTGTAGTCTGTGACACTAGTCCAGTGAACTTGTTAGGTAGGGACTTATTGTGCAAGATGAATTGTACAATTTTTTGTACTCTGGATGGAATAGCTTTTGAGACACCAGATGAGAATGGTGGGTTATTGTCGTCAGTGGATAAGTAATTTCTCCCTGATAGCAAAGCCACTGATTAAGTTGACCAAAAGTGAGGTGAGAGACCCATTGGAACTGGATGGAGAACAAATGGCAGCATTTGAAGAGTTGAAGAGCAGAATGTGTGAAGCCCCTGCTTTGGGAATGCCAGACTATGAGAAAGAGTTTGAGTTGTACTGTAGTGAGAGAAATGGTTGTGCACTTTCAGTGTTAATTCAGAAGCATGGACAACTGAGAAGGCCGATTGCGTACTTCTCATCGACACTTGACCCCGTAGCTGTGGGTTTGCCAGGTTGCCTGAAAGCAGTAGCTGCTACATGCAGAAGTTTGGAACAGAGTGAGGGCATAATAATGGGATATCCTGTAAGGGTATTCGTACCTCATGATGTGGCGATTCTTTTGACAAGAAGCAGGACACAGTACATGTCACATAGTCGGCTGACTAAATATGAGAAAATCATTCTGGGAGCATCAAATGTGACTCTTGAGAGATGTGTGAATGTGTACCGAATGACTCTAGACAATAGAGAGAGTGAGATTGTTGGTACATATGCAGTGTTTAACCCAGACGATTTGCCTCAGGAGTTGAGACACACAGTAAAAACAGCAGTTTGGGATTTTACTGGAGAAGATGTGGGATTGATGAATAATGTAGATCCAGTAAAGATTTCAGTGAAAGAGGGGATTGTTTATCCTAATATTCCTCAGTACAGATTGACACCGGAGATAATTGAGGGAATAACTCCTATAATTGACAAGATGATTCAACAGGGTGTTTTGAGGGAGTTATTGAGTAGCCCGTGTAATTCACCGATAATGGGGCTAAAGAAACCTAATGGAAAGTTCAGGATTGTACAAGATTTGAGAAAAGTTAACAAAATTGTGGTGGCATGTTGTCCTATTGTGCCAAATCTTTCAGTGATTTTGTATCAGATTCCTCATGATGCTGAGTGGTACACAGTGATTGATTTGTGTCATGCTTTCTTTTCAATTCCATTGCATCATGACAGCCAGCCGATTTTTACATTTCGGTTTGGACAGCGTATTTTAGCATGGTGTCGTATCCCACAGGGGTATACAGAGAGTCCTTCGATATTCAATCAGTTATTGAAGAAATCATTGGAGAGTTTGATCATGCCTGAAAGCTCAGTACTAGTGCAGTACATCGATGACCTGTTGGTGGCATCGAAGACACGTGAAGCATGTGAAGTAGATACCATAGCTTTACTGAATCATCTGGCAGATGGAGGGTTAAAGGTATCTCCAGCCAAATTGCAATTTTGCAAGAAAGAGGTGCATTATCTTGGACACAATATTGAAAAGGGTCTGAGAAAGGTGACCGATGACAGGATCAAAATTATCAGAGGAATGAGAGCCCCGATGACCCAGAGAGAAGTGAGGATGTTTCTGGGGATGGTGGGTTATTGTCGTCAGTGGATAAGTAATTTCTCCCTGATAGCAAAGCCACTGATTAAGTTGACCAAAAGTGAGGTGAGAGACCCATTGGAACTGGATGGAGAACAAATGGCAGCATTTGAAGAGTTGAAGAGCAGAATGTGTGAAGCCCCTGCTTTGGGAATGCCAGACTATGAGAAAGAGTTTGAGTTGTACTGTAGTGAGAGAAATGGTTGTGCACTTTCAGTGTTAATTCAGAAGCATGGACAACTGAGAAGGCCGATTGCGTACTTCTCATCGACACTTGACCCCGTAGCTGTGGGTTTGCCAGGTTGCCTGAAAGCAGTAGCTGCTACATGCAGAAGTTTGGAACAGAGTGAGGGCATAATAATGGGATATCCTGTAAGGGTATTCGTACCTCATGATGTGGCGATTCTTTTGACAAGAAGCAGGACACAGTACATGTCACATAGTCGGCTGACTAAATATGAGAAAATCATTCTGGGAGCATCAAATGTGACTCTTGAGAGATGTGTGAATGTGAATCCAGCAACGTTGTTACCAGATGCTGAAAATGTGAATGTGGGAGATGATGTTGATCATGATTGTTTGGATGTGCTTGACTACTGCACAAAACCCAGACCAGACATAAGAGATTTACCGTTGCCTGAGAGTGATCATGTGCTGTTTGTGGATGGGTCATGTCTAAGGACTGATGATGGTGTGTTGAGTGCAGCATATGCGGTGTGCAAGGTTTCAGAAGTTATGGAAGCTTTGCCTTTGAAAGGAGTGAGATCTGCTCAAGTGGCTGAATTGGTGGCATTGACGAAAGCTTGCAAGATTGGGAAGAATCTGAGAGTGACTGTGATGACTGATAGTCAGTACGGATTTGGAGTTGTTCATGACTTTGGCCAGCTTTGGCTACAGAGAGGTTTCTTGACGTCGAGTGGGACTCCAATAAAGAATGCTGAAGTGATTGGGAAATTGCTTGAGGCGATACAGCTGCCTAAAGAGTTAGCAGTTGTGAAGTGTGCAGCTCATGGACAAGGAGATGATTTTGTTACTCTTGGTAATCGTTTTGCCAATGACATAGCACAGTATTGTGCAAAGAACAATGATTCGATTAATAGGGCACGAGAGAGGGAAATGTCTTTTTGTTCTGTGATGTTTACTAATGTCCTAGAAACGTGGGATGAAGTGAAACAGTTGCAGGATGAGGCAGGAGATGAGGAAATGAGAGATTGGATTAAGGCAGGTTGTGCCCCAAGAGAGACAGATCATATTTGGATCCATAGAGATGGTAGACCAGTCATGCCCAATTCCATGTTGTCGACAATGGCAAGAATGTATCATGGCCAGAGACATCTGGGGAGGGACGCAATGATTAGGTCTTTCAAACAAACCTGGTACAATGCGAAGTTCAGGTTAATTGCAGAAAGCATCTGTCAGAGATGTTTGATTTGTCAGCAGTTCAATACTGGGAAAAAGACAGTGGTGAGTCTAGGAACAATAGGCAGAGAAGGAGGTCCTTTTACCAGAATGCAAATTGATTTCATTGAAATGCCTCAAGTGAACAGATTGAGGTATGTTCTAGTGGTAGTCTGTTTGTTCTCAAGATGGGTGGAGGCCTATCCGACTAGGAGAAATGATGGAATAACAGTTGCAAAGTTACTGTTAAGAGAGTTGATTCCTAGGTACGGGTTCCCAGTGACAATTGAGTCTGACAGAGGTGGACACTTCTACAATGAGCTCATGGGTTTAATTTGTGAAGCATTGAGCATACAGCAGAAGCTATATTGTGCATACAGACCAGAGGCTTCTGGAGTCGTAGAACAGATGAACGGCACAATTAAAAATCGAATTGGTAAGATGTGTTTAGCCACTGGAATGAAATGGCCTGATGTCTTGCCTCTAGTGCTGATGACTATTAGGTCTACTCCAGATAGAACCACAGGTTTGAGTCCGCATGAAATATTAATGGGACGTGCGATGAGACATGCATTTGTGCCTGTCAACAAGTTGATGACAATAACTGATGACATGATTTTGGATTACTGTAAAGGCCTGGCTGACGCAGTTCATTCTGTGTTTCACCAGGTTGGAGAAGACGCTACCACACTTGAGAAGAAGCAAGCCCATGATCTAAGTCCAGGAGACTGGGTGAGGATTAAAGTACACAGAAGAAGAAATTGCTTGGTTCCAAGGTGGGGAAGGCCAAGACAAGTTATTCTGACTACAACAACTGCAGTAAAGTGTGCCTGTGTGAAAAACTGGGTGCATGCAAGTCATACTCTGAGAGTTCCAAATCCAAAGGATGGGACTGGTAAGGAGTATTTTGAAGAGTCAGATTCAAGTGATGATGCAGAAACTGAACCAGTGAGAAGAAGAAAGAATCCTGAAAGGGGTGAAGGAGAAAGAGAGTCAGGTGATTCTTTTTTCTTTCCAAGAGAGGCTTCAAGGGAAACATTGAGAGTCTCAGAGGAGAGATAAGATTCCGTAAGAGTGCCTGAAGTTCCAACGAGCAGTGGGGAAGAAAGAAGAGAAAAGAGCAGTTCCACAGAGACTACACCTGAATCAGATGAGGAGGTTGAAAATCCACTTGAGATTACACCTGAAGAAGCAGGGTCAGAAGAAGATAGAGAGGGACAGATTGCGGAAGACTCCCGAGGAGGTGTAGGGAACATTCCTGATAAGCTAGGTGAAGGGACAAGTAGACAGCAAGAAGATTGCGTGTCGGAGACTCGAGGAGGGACAGAATTAGGGAAATCTCAATTGGTGGTGGAAAAGACTGTGGAGCGAAAGAAAACTGCTGAAGAACAAGAGGCAAATGAGACAGAATCAGATGAGAGTTGTGAGACCGGCCTCCTGGCGTGGGCCCTCCCGACCAGCAAGTTACCCTACAACCACGCCGAACCTCGTGGACACGGCCTTCCGGCTCCCGTGGGCCAACATCCCGAGGGCCGACCAGATCCCCAACACGCATGCCCGGCCGAGTGCGAACGAAACCCCCCCCAGACCAGACCGAGAGGCGCCGACCCTGTCACACCTCTGGTCTCTCCCCCGAGGGAGGTTTCGATCGACCACCAGGCCCCCGGTGAGCGGGCGCCTCGCCTGCTGGGCCTCTGGAGTCCCTCCCAGACCCACCTGAACAGATCAAAGGGCCGAGCGACAGGAAACCCCATCACACCGCCCCCCAGGCACCAGACCCCTCTCCGCGAGGACTCCGGACTTCAAAGAGGAGGGGGAGTATAACAAGGGGTGCTGACGGGACGGGGGCAGAGAAGACCTGGACTGACGAGAGCCTGCTGACTTGGTCGCGGCTCGATCGCTCCCCGAACAGAAGAACGCTACCCGAACTCTGATTCACCTGAGCCCTGCTGACCCTGTCGCGGCTCCCCGAACTCTGAACCATCTGAGCCCTGCTGACGCTGTCGCGGCTCCCCGAACTCTGAACCATCTGAGCCCTGCTGACGCCGTCGCGGCTCACCGAATTCTGAACCATCTGAGCCCTGCTGACGCCGTCGCGGCTCCCTGAACTACGACCCTCCGGTGCCTGCTGAGTGACTCGCGGCCCGCTCCTCCAAGAGAATCGGCAGAGATTGCCGAGAGAAGCAACATCCCCTCAGCTCGAGGATTGAGAGCTGTGCGCCGGATACCTCGCAGAGACACTGATTCAAAGACTGTCCCGCTACCCCTTTTCCCCTCATCACGAGATCACTGCCGCTTGTGGCATTAATTCTGCACCTGCCTGCCGGATCATAATGATCCCTGACAACCATCGATAAAAGCATATTATCTTACAACGAATTACTGTGTGGTGTCCCTCTATCCGAAGAAGAGAATGAGCGCAGGGTGTGCGATCCTAGGTACGAGACCCTTCCAGGAAGGGCCTCCCTGCTCTTGCTCGGCCTATCTCTGGGTAAGGTGGGCCTCCGGGTGGTCAGGAACGCATTCCGCAGCCTCCCCGGGGAACGCCTTCCAACAAGAGTGAGAATGAGAAATCAGAGGGTCGAGTTCTGAGAAAGAGAACTTGGATTGGAGAAAGAAATAATAAAGAAGTAATACCGAAAAGGGTTGTAAGAGTAGATCTTTGGCCTAACAGGATAAAGAGACTGAGATACAGACTGACACGAGCAAATTCATCAAAAGCTGAACAGGTGAACGAGGTGTCGAGTCAGAATCAAGCAACAGGTGAAAAACAAAAGGTCTCAAAAGAACCAGAGGAGATCAAGAGAATCAGAAAACCTAACCAGAAGTATAAGTCACCGGAATGGACGTACGTGGCACTGTCTGAAGGTGAAGAGGCAGAAAGTCAAAGAAATCCAGAGGGGACTGTACGAGAAGTGGTTGAGGAGAAAACTGTTGGAATCCTGAAAGTTATCCTGACTGACATTGGAGAAGAGTCAGATGCACAGGATGTGGTTGAAGATTTGATACAATTTGATGTTGCTGAAGAAGAAGTGAAAAGTGTTGAAAATCCAAACTGAGTGAACTGAAGGAATCACTTGGAGAAAAGTGAAAAGAAAAAATCTGACATTAGCTGTTTGAAATAATCTAGTGTTCTAGTGTTTCAGTAGTGGAGTAGAAGAGGCTAAGTCAAAAGACACTGCCAAAGTAGTAAAATGGCTAACACAGAAAATAATCAAAGTAGATGTGCCTTCTTGAAAAGATGGTGTAGAATGTGCTGCTGCTGTACTGGATTATTAATGCTATTATGGGGTGTACTAGCTTTATTAGTTACTTTTAGAGTTACAATAGACACTTTTGGAATACATACTGAGAATGTGACTAATATAGGGAAGAGTTCACAGAAAGTAGTTCCAACTAGAATTAGTAACATTTACATACATAAAGATAGGTCAATTAATGATTTTTCTAGCAATGTTTTTTCAAAGTTGTTGTACGAATACGTAAAGACAATGGAAGTTAGGGATTGTTACGTCTGTATGCAATTACCTGCATCCGTTTCAGAAGGTGTTACTTATCATCTTTTACCAGCTACGTACGGAATTTCATGTAGTGTGCTAAGTAGTGTTTTTTATTTGTTAGGGAAAATAGATTATGAGATGTCTAACAAAGATAACATTTTTGGGCAATTGCCTATGAATAAGAAGCTGAATCCAGCTAAAGAGGCTAACATTTTTGGTGAGATTTTTATTGAGAAAGAAGAATTAACATTAGATTACATTTTTAGAAATAATTTAACTTGTAGTTTGAAAGAAGAGGAGAAGGCTTTCCTAGACATGGTAGAGGAAAGGAGAGTGAACATGCATGAAAAGGCAGGGAAATATGAAGTGAGTGAGACGATTTGGGATATTGAGATGGGAAAAGAATTGAGGAATGGGGCTAGTCCAACTTTAGCTTTAGATGCACCACAGAAGGGTAAACTATGCATTACCAGAAAGAGATCCCAATATGATAGTTATTTTGTTGGGACTAGTGAGTGTCATGATACATACTTCATTGCAACAGGATGGGGTTTTAAAGGTGGTGAAGATCCAGTTTTCCCAGGAGTGTATTATGTTTGTGGGAACAAGGCTTATTACAAATTGCCTGACCATTGGTATGGCACGTGTTATGTGGGCCTGGTCTTTCCAAAGATTTTTCATATAGATAGGATAGAAGATGTAGAACACATTAATTTACTAACACGTTTTAAGAGAGAAACTTGGTCAGAAATAGTAGGTGATATCTTAGGAGCTTTAATTCCAGCAGTGGGAATTTCTTTGAATGCATATGGGATTCGGAAACTGTCAACAGTGGTGGATCGCTTATCGACAAGTACCGCTGGAGGGTTTCTTTTGGTAAATACGGAGATGATTGCCGTACGTGCCATGTCTATGCAAAATCGACTTGCCCTTGATATTCTATTGGCCAAGGAGGGTGGAGTTTGTGGAATGCTGAAAGTTCAACACTGTTGCACTTACATTCCTGATGAAAGCAAAGACCTAAAGGTCTATATCAAAAATATTACTGATTTGCATGAAGAATTAGTACCACTGGAAGCTGAAAGTATCTGGACTAAAATAGCTAATAAGATAGTTGCTGTTAAGAGTTTTATTGCTAAATTAGGTAGTACCATTATTGGTAAAATATTATTTCCATTGACATGTGTAATAGTTGCTTTATTGATACTAAGATTGGGGTGTTTGTGTTGTAAAAACAGGGGAGGGAAAAGAGAATAATTAGAGGAAATACTGAAAAGAAACAAAAGAGGTCAAAGAGAGACCCACAAGAAATAGCATTAGAAGAATTATGGGAGAGTGTTTATTTGGAGTCAAGGAGGGATGATGTGAGAGAGTCTGGTGTTTAATGTTGTGTCATAAAAGACATTTTCAATTTCTCCTAAAAATTGGGACTAAAATTTTTTTTTTTTTTGGGTTGGTTTCTGTGGTGATAATATATCACCAAAGGGGGGATTGCTGGAGCAGAGATTTCTGTTGAAAATTTATCGAGTTTTAAGCTCCAGTTTTGTCTATATGTTATGATTAAAATTATTAATTTGTAATCACTAAATAATAGTTCGTTTTGTTAAAAGTCCAGATTAACCAACATTACTAATGAGAGAAAACTACATGTGGGAATGCATATATGTTGCTTTATAATATGTGCAGTTTAATTAAATAAGTCTCGTAAAAGTGCTATTTGTTTCGTGTTTACGCTTTTAAAATAACGTGTGCTAATACTTCTTTGTGTTGCAGACGGCTAGATAATTACATACACATAAGGGTATTAGTGGGGATTAACACTGTACAATCATTATGATGTGGTAACGTTGTTTTGTGTCTCTTTTAATTAAGATGATCCGTTTTGGCCTAAACAAAGATGGCTGCTATTTACAGCCTGCGCTCGAGTGATTGAATTTTGACGAGAGGCCTTGCTGAATATGGTTGAAAGTCACCTGACCACAGCCTCTGCCTGAATTAAAAGTTTCTGTGAGGACAGCAGCTCTGGGCATGAATCCAATTGTCCTTGGAGAGGGATTAAGCCACAATGAACAATGACAAGTCTGCGGTGGCACTGCTATAGTACCAAGGAAGAGCATTTACAAATGTATCGCTTGAAAACTCGAGTTTCCTTCTTCCGTGTTTTTATTTTTGTGATTTTTCCTGAGCGGAGGTTTTCTAAATGTTGCAACATCCTTTCCTGCTCGCTCTGCTCAGCGGCTCAACGGATATTCAAAGTTTGTTTGTAACTTTTATTTTGTCATTTTTGTTATAAATACGCTAGACTAGAGAGGGTCTGTGTTCCTTGCGGTCCTTGCGTTCATTGCGTTCATCGTGGTCATTGCGTTTGGACTTCTTCCTGAACCTATGCTGAGGACGGCAGCTCGAGATACTTTACCGAGAGACCTGTCCTGACCCATTAAGCTAGAATAGGTAACTATGAGAATAATGATTTTGCTATTAATTGACTTTCATTTTGAACTAATTTAGATAAACAACCATTTGTTTGAATTCCAGTGTTGGGTGGTTATTTCTTTGTCATTTATTGAGTTACAAATGTATTTCCTATGTTTAAAATCATGACTCAGGACAATGTCTTTATGGTCGCATTGACCTCGTTTAGATGCAGATTGGTTTAGGTTTCTCTCCTATATTCAGTGTGGATAGAGTAATAGTATGAATTTCAGTGTGATGGGCCCTAGCGTATGATGAGTGTATGTGCGTGCGACTGTAGGTTTACTCTGTCCGTGGAAGTAGGGAGAATTTATATGCGCCGATCTGCAGCAATAGCAGCAGCAACAAAATTAGCAGCAAAAACTTGCAGCAATAGTATTTCAGCAGCAACAGTTGATTATCAGCGAGTTTCAAGCCCAGAAGGCCAGCGAAAGCCTCCGAGGCAGTCTACTCCTTAGCGCGTAGTGTCAAGTCAAATGCGCGCTTGCATTGGCCTGTTTTTATGCCCACCTTCAGAGAGCACTGGCGCGCGCACCCCAAAATGGCGCCCATCAAATTGGATCCAGACCAATCCAAGATGGTGCTCAGTGATGTGGTGAAGGATGAGGCCCCGCTCTAAGCAGCAGGTTAGTGAGCTTTTGTTTTATGGTGAGGGTATGCGGAATAAAAGCGGCAGTTTTTAAAATATAACCAACATTAAAAGACCGAGATCCGGTCGGTGATAGCAGCAGCAACAAAATTAGCAGCAAAAATAGCAGCAATAGTATTTCAGCAGCAACAGTTGATTATCAGCGAGTTTCAAGCCCAGAAGGCCAGTGAAAGCCTCCGAGGCAGTCTACTCCTTAGCGCGTAGTGTCAAGTCAAATGCGCGCTTGCATTGGCCTGTTTTTATGCCCACCTTCAGAGAGCACTGGCGCGCGCACCCCAAAATGGCGCCCAGCAAATTGTATCCAGACCAATCCAAGATGGTGCTCAGTGATGTGGTGAAGGATGAGGCCCCGCTCTAAGCAGCAGGTTAGTGAGCTTTTGTTTTATGGTGAGGGTATGCAGAATAAAAGCGGCAGTTTTTAAAATATAACCAACATTAAAAGACCGAGATCCGGTCGGTGATAGCAGCAGCAACAAAATTAGCAGCAAAAATAGCAGCAATAGTATTTCAGCAGCAACAGTTGATTATCAGCGAGTTTCAAGCCCAGAAGGCCAGCGAAAGCCTCCGAGGCAGTCTACTCCTTAGCGCGTAGTGTCAAGTCAAATGCGCGCTTGCATTGGCCTGTTTTTATGCCCACCTTCAGGGAGCACTGGCGCGCGCACCCCAAAATGGTGCCCAGCAAATTGGATCCAGACCAATCCAAGATGGTGCTCAGTGATGTGGTGAAGGATGAGGCCCCGCTCTAAGCAGCAGGTTAGTGAGCTTTTGTTTTATGGTTAGGGTATGCGGAATAAAAGCGGCAGTTTTTAAAATATAACCAACATTAAAAGACCGAGATCCGGTCGGTGATAGCAGCATCTATAATGCTTCCTATAATGTAACTTTCCAACTCCAGGACTAACAGTGTGGGCTTGTTGACACCCTCCCTTTCAGCCTGATGATCCCACGTTAACCAAAATAACGTTTAGTAAAGGCCTGCAAACTTGTGGGCCAACCACCCCTTCTGACACCTGTCTCAAAGCGAAGACCAATCATAGCTCCTGCCCCCTACACACCTGCTGCAACATTGCCAGCCCATTTGTAATCCTAACAAGCAGCTAACCAGTCCCATACGCTAAGAAGAGGGATGGGTGGCTGCGGAAAAACATTAACTCTGGGCTCAAAGGCAGCCACAGTGTACACCTACCAATAAAATGGTGGGTGGTAACCCTAAAATGGCGCTATATATATCTCTTACGCTACAGCCTTTAACGATTTTAGCCCAAGACACACAGTGCACTATACTAGGCCTCCATCCACCCAGTGCCCCGGCGGACTGATGTCCCCCAAAGCCCCATTCTGTAGCATTTAAGAAGGAATCTTTGTCCTGTTGTACAAAATACCACAACCATCAACACAACCACAGTTGCAGCATTTTTATAAAAATAATGTTTATTTGAATAAAGAGAATCGTAAAAACATTCTACTTCAGTGAAGTCATATTTCAAGCTTTCCATAAAGTGTTATGCCTTCTTAAATTGGTTCATTTCAGTGCATAAATCACTACACAAAACAATTATCTCTTTTAACAATTCATAATTTCATTGATTCTGAATGCATTTTAGGATTCAATCTACCCACCATCCTTGTCAATTATAAACACATATCCACTGTGTTGTTCTTCAGCAAAAAATCATAGTTTCATTACCTATAAATAGATGGAGCTTCGTTATCAAAATCTTGGTAAAACCACTGCCCTAATTCCACTGCTGAATACCAGCCTTTCTGTAGAGCAGATTATTGTGCAGTAGTAAATGTCTACTTCCCTGGATTACTACTCGGGGTAAAATTACCCCTACTAGTAACTAAGCCACTGCCGATAGTAATTGCATTATTGTCCTCTCTTGGTATTCTAGAAATAAACAGCACCACAATGATAGACCTTACTTTACAAAATAAGGTCTTATCAGTAGAGCCAATACCTTGCTCCTGCTTCATAAAAGTCTTGTTATATTTGATGACTGAAGTGGTCCCATCCCTGCCTCTCAATCTGAAATGTATATTTTGCCTTCCAGTATTTTACTGGCTGACAGTAAACTTTAATCCCGATGGTCTCTATTAAGATGCTAAACGCATCAGAAAGTATTGTTCCTACAAAAACTGTCGGGGTTTCTGCCCAAACAGTTACTCTATATCTTTCTGTAGCCCATAATTACCATTCCCCCCTAAATTGTTCCCACTAGAAGGTTAATCTCGGCATATCTCAAAGTATCCAAATATGTGCATTTTAAGTCCTGGCCTACAGACAACTTTATTTGTTTCTCTGGCCTCATGTAATAAAAAGATCATAAATAAAGAACACATATATAGAGGGGGCTTTGGGTCAGCTCTCTTCATCCATTGGTGTAGTCAACTGTCATTCAAACGGTGTCCTCCCAATGCAACTTATTGCATGAAGACATACATCAGCCAATGGTTCTCACGCTCCCTTGATCACAAGCCACGTTTGCTTAAAAAGAAGTGCACGTCAGTGTCAGGACTGGTGGGACAGTACTTGTTGTTGCCATTGCTTGGAAATGTCATGGTACGGCAGTCACCATATCTGCCTGGCATAATGAAAGTTCCTACACAACGGTGGATTCTAGAAATGTATTTGCCACCAAACTAGAGGTATATTTTAGCACACATTGCCAGGGCCCCACATTATATGTCCCTGACATTCTAGGGTTCTCTTACAGTTGGCCCGGGATTTCTGTGCAAGGCCGGTGTAGTTCACATGTCAGTCTTGCACAGGAGTGGTGCAAAGTTGAAGTACTTGATGCTTTAAACCATGGACCGCCTTGCCAAAAGGATTGTGAGTGAGGGAATACAGGAGCAGAACATGTCATAGTCCAGCAAACACTACAAATTGAACAAAAGAGTTATATTAATGAAACAAAACGGGACATCAAAGAGCAAGATGCAGCAAACCAATTGAAAAATGCTGAAATACCACTAAAAGTTACTGCTGTCCGAAGCAATTCCCAGCCAAGTAATCCCAAAGCACCCCGAACAACAGGAACAAATGTGAAGGTTCCTTTTTCACTGGGCCGGTCTTGAATGTTGTACTGGTGCCTGTAGAAATATTGTGATTGATTTACAAGGTCTTTATGACCATTAACCATGATGGAGTTCTTCATGTCACTTTTAATTTAGTCATCAACCCCCTTGCTTGCAGTTTTTTATAGGACATAATTTGGGGAACAATTGTGTCTAAAGTACTGTCCTATAAACTTAGCATGTGCAGCCTTCTCAGCGAATGTGGCAAAGGTCTCTGAAGGTGGAAAGGAATTTTTACAATCCTCTATATATGGCAGAACATTCTTTTTAATTACATTTTAAATAGTTTTCTCACCTAATTGTTGCTGCCTATGGAAGAAATTTGTCCAGCCAGTTGGTCATCCTTGCGTCCAAGCTGTAGCGGAGCCATGTAGCTCCTCCGTACTTCCTGATTTTTCCCTGTCCTCCTTGAAGACCGTCTCCAGCGCCTGCTTGATGGACCCTCTCAGCCCCCTCTTCCTCCAGGCTCCCACAAGGAGGTAAATGTAAGGGTTGGTGCTGCAGTGGATGGAGTTGCAGGTGACTTGCACATAGAAGAAATACACTTTGAAGGAACTTGACTGGAGAACAAAATATACCAAGTGACGCAGAAGTGTCGCAGGTACGACCGACAGGAAGAAGATCAGGGTGGTACTGAGGATGACGACGTAAAGCCGCATTGGATGGCACTGCTTGGGGGTCTTTCTGATCTCAATCAGTAGAACAAGGCTGGATGAGATGAAGACAAGGGTCAACAGCAGGTACAATATAGAGCTGAATAGGTGGGCTGGGGTGCACCTTTCATTCCCTGGGGCTTGGACCTGCTTCACTTTCAGGCAACAGAAATATTCCAGCCCGGTGACCAGACAGGACAGGGACCATAAGAGGACCGCCATGATGGCAGAGAGGTGCTTGGGTCGGCTGCTTTGATACTCTACTGGGAAGAGGACACCTACACATCTCTCCACACTTATGGCTGCCAGAAGGAAGCAGCTGGTGTTAAACCCAAAGTTGTACATTAGCTTGGTGACCATGAGGAGGTTGCCGCTGTTTGCGTCTGATATATTAACTTCGTAGGCGGAACAGATCAAATGTATCAAGTTCACCAAAGACCCAACGACAAAAATGAGGTCCGCCGCAGCGAGGTTGAGTATGTAGACCGTGCAAGAGTTCCTTTTGAGTTTGAAGGTGAGGAACAAGATCACGATCCCATTCCCGACCAATCCAAAAAGGCAGATTACCAGATCTATGAAGAGCAGCAACAAATGTATTCTCAAGGAAAGGGACTCCTGCTGGCCAGGTTCTGTCGCGTTAGATCCCAGCGTTGAATCATTGTAAGACACGGTTCCAGACTCCATCTCAGTGGCAGCTCTCACAACCTCTGCAAAGTGGTGGACAGCTCAAGGTTTGCCCTGTCAACACAAACAACACACACACATCGGTAAGATTGATTTAAAATAAAAATGTGCAAAATCAACTTCCCAGGAACTGCGTCTAGATTTACCAAATTTTTCTAGAGAATAGGTTCTGCGTAAAATGTCAGCAAAAATGTCAGCTCAGAGGTGCGCCCTCTATTCATTTCATTAATTTACGTTTAGTAAGTGCTACAGACCTGCAGAGAGATGTCCAAGATCTGAACAGTAACAAATGTATCTGAACATAAAACTATTAAAGGGATGTATCTTTTACAGAAAGAAAGGTTCACAGATGATGTCATATCTTTTGTTGGAGTGCAGGCAGGGCTGTGGGTGCAGTTTGGTGGGGCAGTACAATGAAGTGGGGGGCGCTGACAATATAGGGGAAGGGAGCAGAGCAGGGCGGAGGAAGAGGGTGAGAGGTGAAGGCCAGTGGTTTGTGGGGTCTCCTAGCGCCTACCTGTCAGGCAATGTTCAAGCACATCGTGTTCAAAGCATCGGGTCTATCTGTGATGCAGCGCCCTGCTTGATTGCGGCAAATTATATGTTTAGCAAGTCCATTCTGCAAACAATCCTTATTACGTCTATGGATAACTAGGCTCCTCGACCCACCTCCCTGCTCATCCTAACATGCAAATCCCACTACCACAAATCCATGGAGCAATTCATGTGTCTCCTTAATTGTGTTTACGCCAAAATAGGGAAGATTTATCTCCGATGTTCAGGAAAATAAAATCATGACACTTGAATCACTGCATTGCACTCCCAGTGTCTTTCCTCTTCTACAACCAGTCTTAAAACTCCAAGCAATACTGGTCTGTAATGATGTCACAGGGTGACGTGAAATCAGAGACCAGAAGATTAATGAACACAGTATTAACCCTTTTAATGCATTGTATGTTTTGTCAAATTCTGACATTCTACAAATTGCAGAATGTTTCGGACAGGCAGAATTCCCACACCTAGTAAAGTTAAGTGAAGTGACTAAGTCGACATTCCGAAACCGTGATGTAAGCAGATGACACACTTTAAGGAAAACCCTCGATTGCCTGTTTAAACATAGGCGGCATCTCTTACGACCTCCCCAAACCCTGTCTAACCCCAAAAGCCATATGATAACTGTTTCTTCATAAAGCATATTTCACACTTACCCTGATCGAACCTCAAATCGCAGTTTTTACAGTCACTTTCCTACTCCCAGTCCAGCAACATTCACTCCAATTATTGGCTTCACGATTCCTTAGCATCCCAGTGCCTCGACATACGTGCGAGCCATTCTAGGCGCTCCAGACTCCCAGTAATGCATCTCCATGCTTCCTACGCCCCAGCCCTGCCTCAGCTCTGTGCCTCAGGATCAGCACTGAATCCGTCCCCTCGGTGGATTTATGGTAACGTCCTGTGTTGCTGCGTGCCAGTGTACATCGGAGCGCTATCATATCCCGTAAGTATAGCGCTCTTCCATTGTTGCTCAATGTAAATCACAGCGTGACTACTACATGGGCGGATACAGAAAATAAAAATAGGAGGCGATCTATGCATTTTGAGTGGTTGAGTCATATTCCACCTACGGCAGAGCTCCAAAGTAATTCCCAACTAACTATATGGACGAAAAGGGGATGGTTCCAAAAATAGAAGGACGTTCCTGTAATTTGATGAAGTAACCTTGGCAGAACCAGCATCGTTTTCTAATTTTAGCTGACACTGCTGTCTGCTCTACCCAACAAAGAATGTCCTAAATGCTTCTACTTACGCTAGAACCGGACATCCGGTATAGGACGGTGGACAGCCTGACACAGAATACACACTAGGCAGTCACTACTGTCTGCAGAGATTCAGCTTGGAGAGGGTACATGGAGGCCCTCACCCTCTTCGACTTCTCAATGACCTTCGACACTATCCGCCTTGCTACACTGCTGAAAGTGGCATCAGGGTTCATCGTATCATTTTCACTGGGCCGGTATAGTATGTTATACAAGTGCCTGTAGAAATACATGGGCCCATCAAAAACAAGAAAAAACTAGCATTGGCATAGCCAATAGGCCTCGCTTTTTGGACATTCTAAGTGTGTAGCCATGCAGGCTGCAGCACATTATCCTGTGTACTGGGCCATCAGGGATGGAAGAGCTATACAATTACAACAAGCATTGGCATAGCCAATAGGCCTCGCTTTTTGGACATTCTAAGTGTGTAGCCATGCAGCCCATTATCCTGGGTGCTGTGCCACCAGGGATTAAAGAGCTATACAATTACAACAAGCATTGGCATAGCCAATAGGCCTCGCTTTTTGGACATTCTAAGTGTGTAGCCATGCAGCCCATTATCCTGGGTGCTGTGCCACCAGGGATTAAAGAGCTATACAATTACAACAAGCATTGGCATAGCCAATAGGCCTCGCTTTTTGGACATTCTAAGTGTGTAGCCATGCAGCCCATTATCCTGGGTGCTGTGCCACCAGGGATTAAAGAGCTATACAATTACAACAAGCATTGGCATAGCCAATAGGCCTCGCTTTTTGGACATTCTAAGTGTGTAGCCATGCAGCCCATTATCCTGGGTGCTGTGCCACCAGGGATTAAAGAGCTATACAATTACAAAAAGGAGTGGATGGAGATGATAGAAAAGAAACAGACGGGGCAGAAATGTGAGAGGGAAAAGAAGCAACACTTCAGTTTTATACTTTATTCGGTTGGGACATACAACCATAAAAGCACAATATATAGCCCATGACACACTAAAATACCATGATACAGATCCACATACAATATTAAAACACATACAGTTATCATTTTACAATATCCAACAGACTATGGTTATCTTCTCTTAAAATGAACAGTAAGCACAGAATAACATTGCATATTTACATTAGGGCGAACCATAGGGGCGTTTCAATGTCCGGTATAAAGTGCGTAAGTTAAAGCAAAACTCCAGATGTAAACAATGGACTCATAGCAGCGTGACCTGATATTGATAGCGATAGCGAAGGATCAACTCGCAAAGACTTAAAAAGTACAAAAGCTAAAGTGCGAAGTGCATAGCAGCATAACACAATATTAGTAGCGAAGTATCGTTTCACATGAAGTGCAGGAGCAATAGGACTGTCCCTAACTTAATGAAGGATAAAGGTTCACGTTAGAACAGCATACTCTTTCTTATCTTAATTGCACTTAAAATAAATGTAGCAGTATAAAAACATACATCAGGGTCGTTGAGTGCAGAAAGTAGGGTCATAGCAGCATTGATGGATATGGGTTTCATACTTTTTAAACAAGGGCTTGAGATAGACAATCCTTAAAGGCAAAAAAAGATCACATAAAAACAGAAAGTGCAAAGTGCTTTGTTTTGTGGACCCGTCCCAAGGACAAGGGGTAACTGGGTGCTGGTTCATCACAGGAAACGCAACCAGATGGTGCACAAGGCCTGATCTCAATCTGGTTAATACATAACGATGGGAAGATCTTGTAACTAAAGAGAGATAGGATTGGAAACCCAGCGTATCCATATATTGGTGGTAAAACTAGTATGTGGTTTGTTTCTTAATTAATTCCCTCCTACATGCGTTCTTATGTGACAAAAAGATGTTCTTTAACTCCTGTTTAGATGTAACTGGTGTCTCGTTATGGTTTCCCAGAACAGATAGATTAAAAATGTCCCCATAAGTTTGAGTTAAATATCTCAACCATGGTATCTTTAAATAATTTTCCAGGCATAGACAGTCGTTTATAATAGACTTAGTAAAAGTTGTCTCGTCTTTAGACCATATCGAACGCCAAAGCTGAAGCGGTCTCAATGCTATTGAATCACTCAAAAACTTAAGACCAACCTCGCAATGAATAGGTTCAGAGGGGCAGAGACGGGAAGACATAAAAGCTTTTTTAAAAAAGAGTTCTCTTCCACCTGTAGATCATGGCAAGATTCTGATCCCCAAATCCCAGCCCCGTAAAGGGCGACCGATGTACAACTAGCTTTAAAGATCTCAATCATGTCTTTAATACGACGATCCCCCAGATTAATGGCAAATTAAAAACACCATATATACTTTTCCTCAATTTGGGCCGAACTTGGGATATTTCATAATTCCATTTCCCATCCGATGAGAAAGAAATACCCAAATAACAGAAATTATCCACATTTTGTATTTTATTACCCTCGCTAAAAAACGGTTTCAAGCTTTTATATTTTGGGCCACATACCATTGTAAAGGTTTTGGTTTTGTTTATTACCAGCTTCCTCTGGTTGGTAAAAACTCCAAACCCATCTATTAACCTCTGGAGGCCAACCGGTGTTCTTGATAAAAGCACGGCACCGTCCGCATAAAGCAGGACTGGTACTTCTTTGCCTTCCACTAGCGGTGAATCCGCCTGTATCCTCTTAAGTATAGCATCAACTTTGTTAATGAACAGAGTAAAGAGTAGTGGGGCTAGTACATAGCCTTGGCGAATGCCGCGTTTTACATTAAAATTGGGGGTGCATTCACCCTTCTGGCCATATCTAACTTTGGTTGAAAGGTTTTCGTACAACCTGGCCAAGAAATAAATAAATAATCGGTTTCGGGGCCCCTAGATTGAGTAAAACAGACCATAAAATTCCATGATCAACCAAATCAAAAGCACTACTTAAATCAATAAAACATTAAAAAAAAGCAGACCCTGCTTGGCTTTGGTATATTTACCGATTAAAAGCTCCAAATTAATACATTGTTCCAACGTGCCTAACCCTTTTCTGAAACCATATTGTGCCAGTGACATAATTTTATTATCCGAAACCCACTCCTCCAATCTTAACAATAAAACCCTACTCATGATTTTTACTGAGGAGTCAAGTAAGGAGATTGGGTGGTAGTTCTTCACTTCTGATTGTTACCTTTTTTATAAATACGGATAATAACGGATTCCCCTCAAGAGGAGGGGCAACCCACGATTACCGCTGCGTTAAAAACTCTGGTAAGTATGGGACCCCACAATTCTGGTATTGATTTGTACACATTAATGGGGACACTGTCAACACCC
Organism: Triturus cristatus; assembly: GCF_964204655.1. Classification (NCBI taxonomy): domain Eukaryota; kingdom Metazoa; phylum Chordata; class Amphibia; order Caudata; family Salamandridae; genus Triturus; species Triturus cristatus. Next base: position 199,046,383 of record NC_140585.1, on the reverse strand, counting down.
GGTGCTTTGTCTCCTTTACTATTTCCTATTCCTCTCAGGACTTCGTCAAAAGTTATATCAAGCGAGATAATTGGCCAAAGACATTGGGAATTTAAATTTACTGAGGGGATATCGCTAGGGCTGAAAATACTAGAAAAATGGGCCACCCATTCTTCACAGTTTACATGAGTTAAAAGCTCTGGGACTGATTCGATTTTAAGTAATTTTGAATTTACTGTTTCCCAGAATAGCTTATTATTTGAGGTTTCTGCTGCAAATGCTAGGTTGTCCCATGCCTCTTGTTGGAGCTCTTTCTTCCTTTGTTTTATATTAAGATTATATTCTACTCTTAGCAAATGGATAACTGAACTATCCCTTGGTTTATTTGAGAGGGCTATTTTCAAACGGTTCAGGGAAACAGTACAAAAGTGATCAAACCAGCCCCTGGCCTGTGTTGGTTTCCTGGGTAGTAACACAGTCAGTAATTTAGTGATATGTGCGGAGATTTTAAGGAAATTAGACATAATCTGTGGCGGTTCCGTCCCGAAAGATAAACAATCATCTATTTCATTACTACATGTCTGTACAATCTTTTTTTGCATCTCACAGGAGCTGGAACCTTTCCATTTCAATCTTGTACAGTTAGGGCGTGTCGGTATGATGTAATTCACAATTGTACATGGTTCAGCTGTCTTACGCCCCACATATTCAAGTACATAGTGATTGAATTATGGTCACTTATAGACAATTCTACAACCTGCGGGGTAGAGCATAAGTGTACAATATTGGCAGAAACTATGACATGGTCAATACAACTGTGCACAGACCTTCCAATAAAGGTTGGGATCTCTTGTCCGCTCCCATCCTTAGCACACTGCAGAATATCCAGGTACAATTCTGTCATTACTGCATTTAGAGTGTTACCATAGGTAGTATGTGGGAAGTGCAGATAATCATTACCCTCTTCATTTTGACATTCACATACTTTGGTCATCGACAAAGGACAGGTAACAACATTAAAATCACCTAGCCAAAAAATATTCGAATAAAATTCTTCCCTATTGGCCATTTTGTCTAATTCTAATTTTAATTCTAAGACTACATTATAGCGGGTGGAATCGAAAATATTATTATAGAAGTTAATCAAAAGCACATCCTGGGCCTTCCTATGCTGCAGCCATAATAACTGTGAATGATACCCTATATTGGTGCCTCTCTTGACTTTCATCGGTAAGTTATTTTTTAATAAAATTAACAGACCTCCCTTTGCTCTTCCACGGGGGGAAGGGGTTGCGGGGAGATTATATGCTACATAACCAAAATAGACATCTACGGTACTCCAGGTTTCCTGAAGACAAACTATATCAAATGAACTAACATATTCCTTCCATCCTAACACACCAGACTTACTTGCAATACCGGCTATATTCCAACTAATGATTGAATAACCATCATCCTGGTGTGTTCCCTGTTGTAATGCAGGTAGGATGGCTCCTTGGCGGGTAGGGTCACTAATGGGGGCTCCAACTAGAACCTTTGTACTGTCGTCTGATAGTGCACTACTAAAGGAATTTGAGATTGAACTGTGACCGTTACTCCGATCTATGTTAACCCATTTATGGGAGGTTATTTGCTGTCCTTGATATAGGGGTGTAATTTTATCACGGGCTACACAGTTCGACATGGACAAGCCATCGGGATCTTTGGTGGACCCCTTTACTGAGGGCAAATCTATGTCCAAGGACCCAGGAACTCCAAACCCCCTTACATATATACTAGTTGGATCCAGTCAATCATTACAGTCTAGGGTACTGAGAGGTTGGAATCTATTATGTATGGGCAAACCAGAGTATTTCTGCAAATTTAGTACTGAATTAGAACTACAAGCACTGGGGTTCCTGTCTCCGAACTGAGGGTGACTTAAATGTCTATAAAAATAACCAAGGGGGTAGAGCGAGACACAACGTTCGGTATGCGGACTTAAAGCTACTCTCTCAAGAGACATTCGCGCCCAGGACGGGTTCTTAAAGTTAATAATGATACAGTCCCCATACAAAGTCTTTCTGGAGGGCCCTATCCAATTCACCCTTCTAGTAAAAAGTACCTGGTCCGCCTGCCCCACTTGGAAACCGCATTTTTGGTGCAACCAATGCACCACCTTATTTTTTAGGGTATCATAGCTTTCTTTTTGTTGCGCCTTAAGTTGTGGAACATTAACCATAGCTGTCACATATGGGCTACATTCTGGCGGTAGGTTAATAGAAGTAACTGATAGACCCACAGGCTCTTCCCTCCTATTCGGTTTATCACGAGTTGGGTGTTTATTATTTATTGCCTCTCCATTAATCTGTAGACCCATCCTCCTGCCCACTCTTGCTAAGGAATTATTGGCTGCTTTAGATGTAGGATTAATAGTCCCTGTATCATAGATCTTCCTAATGGGACTGTGAGATGTAGCTATACCACTAGTGGATGGAATAGATATAACTTCATTTATTGGGTTTAAATTACGCCCAACTGGGCAATCACTCAACGGTAACCTTACCGGTCCACAAATATCTTTAAGGATATTGCAGAGTTTGGTTACCTCCGCATTTAAGCGAATTATTTTATCAACTAAGGGTTTGATGGTTGATTCGATTTTTTGTGTTAGGGTGGATATAATAAAATTAGCTTGTTCATCAGGCAATAGATTTAGAACACTCTCTTTTACAAGTTCCTTGCTTGCGTTGCGAGAAGTGGCCCCTTTATTTAGTTTACAACTAATCCTTGTCTTGGTTTGTTCTTTCCTGCAATTTCTTTTCCTTTTCAGGGCCGGGGATCTACTTGTAGAGGGGGATTGAGGTGTCACAGTTTGCATTGGTAGGGCTTGGGGAAGAAAAGAACTCTCAGAATGCACTAGGGGGATGGGATCTTTAGCATTACCCGATGTGACATCTAACCCCGGGACGGATGGATTCACTTGACCATTAACAACTCCAAGAGACAAACGGCGTTCAGCCCTGTTTATCCCCACATCTATGGCACTAACAACCTTAACTAAATTTTCGTCTATAGTTGGGCCATGGCTTTCCTTATTTAAGTGAGTTTTCAAATGTTTACGCTTAGACATCCTACCCCAACACAGAACCTTATTATAGGTCACCCAAAACACAAGGCTACTAAGGCCAGACGAACTGATGCTATGTGTATTGTTGCCAATGGCTACTACAACAGAACTATATAAATATCTTGTGTAGCTCGGATACTGTGGCCTAAATACTTTATATTAAAACGGCCACAAAAGTAATATCCCAGTAACCATGTAATATAATTGCTTACATTCTGCACTAATTAAAAACAAATAAAAACGAATTAATAAAAATGTCCAGAAAATAAAAAACTTCTTCTGTTCCACCAGGGAGTAGATGTCCATTAGGTAGTGCAAATAAATCAATAAAGCACGACTTGCTGATTATGCAAATTACCACACTCTGCTCACTGTTTATGTTGTATAGACTACCCAAGTACCTGTGGAAACTTGAGGAACATAGTCCTTTGGAGCTGCGAAATGATCCTGTATGCACAAAAATCAAACATTAAATAACGTGGCCCAGCCCTGCCACGATCAAGCACTGTGGAAGCCCTGGGCTGGGTTTTACCACGCCTTCTGGTGCTGGCGGGAAACGAAAACAGCAGGCGCCACAGGGGGACTCTGGGAGCTGGAGTCCTCCGGTTAATAGATGTGGCGATGCAGACCCCCACGGATTGTTAAGCAACAGGTGGGCAGAGACATGGCGTGACGGGCGGCAGAATTGTAGGCTTGGACCCCCGAGGGCCTGCCCTCCCTCGCCGATACCCCACGAGACTCTCTCTGTCCTCTTCTGTCCTCCGCTCCGCTATACCGCTGCCGCTATTCCCGCTCACTCAGGAACCACGGAGCCACAAAGCACAAAGTAACGAGGGGCCACGGGGAGACGGAATGCCACAGCTCGTTTTGCTGCAACAAAATAGGTGGTAAAGCGAGGCGCTCTCCCAGAGCTCGAGGAACTGGTTTCCATGCCCCCCCCCGCAGGATCGAGGTCGTCAAGGGCTGGGAGCTTGGACTGCGGGCCGCTGGGCTGCTGGCTTCTTCCTCGCGTCATCCTCGCAAATGGGCGGCGGGATTTCACCGGATGCAAGTGGGGGAGATGGCCTAAAAACACAAGTACTACTACGACGTGCTTGTAGAAAAATAAAATAATAGCTCCAAAAACGTGAGCAGTGGAAAGAGACGAGTACTTCGTCCATGCTCTATGCAAGGCCATACACAAGAAATATATTAAATTCCACCACATACCGCACCCAAGTCTCAACCGCAAACCATACATTCTTAAAACGTAGACATTCCTCATGCAGAAAGTCTTTAGAAAGACGTCAAAGTTTTTTTTTTCCGAATCAAAGAAATACAGATCACATTAACAATCTGCATACACTAGCAGGTCAATATACAAGACCCCTAGAAAAGAAAATACTGCTCGTGTTGTGTCAATCCAAACAATCACTCGACCATCCCGCACCTAGGGTGTGATATTAAAAAGTCTTGGCAGTAACCTGTGGGACACATGATCTAATTAAGGAAAAATACTCGGACAAATGGAGCGACGCGGCAAACAAGAAAAATATTGCACAAAGAAAGCTTGTGAAACAAGGATGAAAATTAAGTCATGCTTTAAAATATTGCATAATCCTTTATATAGCTTATCAGTCGCAGACCAACTTCTGGGGCCTGTAAAGATAAACTGTTTCCATTACGCTAATGCTGAAAGCCCCCCTGGATAAAGGCAAAGCAAACTCTTAATACATACCACATTAACAGCAAGTTGACTGTATTCCAAAAATGCACCCAGCGGAGATGTAATACCAAGTGTTACACGTCGGTTCAAAAATAGCACACTTCTCAGGCATGTCTGAGCTCAATTACACACTGTGAGAAACCTACATGCAATATATAACAAGTAAAATAAATCTAAAAATGTATTTTCACATTTCGACATGATTTTGTTAATTGGTTGTTATTGTTCAATAATCCACTGCAGTATTTAATGACGAATATTATAAGGGTTTAACATTAGTAAAAGTGAAAACAACATGTATGTCTCATGATGTCATCTGTTTTCTTCCTCAGATACGGGTTTTATAGCAAGTAAATCAACTCCCATCTCTGGGTCTAGTATTGTGTGATGTCATTTCTAGTGATGTCATTATTAAGCCAATTGGCTTCAGTTTTAAAGGAACGTTTATTGAAAGTCAATTACAACAGAATAACAATAGAACATAATGTCTAAATACAACTAAAGTGCAAAAAATGTCATAAGCGAGGGGAAGAAATAAAGAAATAAGGGAAGGAGATAAAAGGGAGAGGGAAAGAAAATATCAATTAATAGAGCAAAACATATGCATTAAGAATGAAATCATTGGCATACAAAAAGTATACAAAAAGTATATACAGATACACAAAATATACAGAAACTCCTCCAATAAAGATGCATGAAATAAACTTAAGACAATTTATATGAATATATACATGAAACCATCAGGAATATTTTCATGGAGGTTTGGGAACTTCTTCTGTACAAGGGGTATGTAAAGGTAGGGATCGAGCAGATACGTTTAAAAAATTTGTGATGGGTAACCATAGTAAGTCGTGCTTAATAGCAAGTGTAATGGGATAAACATAGGCCCTGTCTAATCTGTGATGATAACAAACCCCATACCACCAAGCTTGAAAAGAAACATTTGAGGTATCCTTCCAAGACTTAGTGATTTGCTGAAACGCTACGGCTATAAGTAAATCAATAATGGATGTGCTAGTAGTGGAAGAAGACCATATGTCTGAGAGACTGCCTAAGAAAATATGTGAAAAATTAAAGGGGAAATGGGTGGAAAACTTTTTATTAATCTGTTTCCACACATTGGTCCAAAACTTATAAATCACCTGGCATGTAAATAACATATGTTTAAGATCTGCCAGTGAAGCTGAGCAAGACCAGCAAGTGGAGGGAATGGAGGGATCAATTATATGCAGTTTGGCAGGAGTGATTAAAAGTCTATTATATGTAAAAAACAACGTTTGAGTTGTATTTGCTGCTCTAGATGATTTCCTTATCTTGGTCCACATTCTTTGCCACATTAAAACAGAAAATGATTCCTCTAAATCTGATTCCCAGTCTTTTTCTACTTTAGATTTATCTTGAGTGCTAGAGGTATCTCTTAACTTTTTATAGATTTGGGAAGCGGAGGAAGAAGCAAGTAAATAAGGGAGAGGAAGAGGAGAAGAGTTGGTATGAATGATGGAATCAGAAAGAGCATCATAACTATTTTGTGCAACCATACTCAATAGTCTATATTTGGATTCAAAGGATACTCGTAAAGAGAAGCGGGATTGAAGAATAGAGAAGGAGATACAAGTACCTTCATGAGAAAGTTGATGAGTCCAATTAAGACCGAGATCTTTCCAGTCCTTCCAAAAAGCATCTTGTTTCTAATTTTAATAAGGGGATTATACCACATGGGGGATCGCAAGAAACGTGAGCGATCATCTAAACCCTCCAGGAAAAGAGGGGAAAATAATTTCCGAGAGTTTTTAAGAATGGGGAGAGAGAATTTCTTGGGAATATGGGACAATGACACAAATTCTTCAAAAGTGAAAGGGTGAAAGAAGGAAGACTCAACTTCTACCCACAAAGGCTGAGAAGTGATATCAGACACATGTTCAGATAATAAGGAAACAGAATGTTTAAGAAAAAATGAAGCATGATAAGAGGCAAAATCCGGAAAATTAACTCCACCCAACTGCTTAGGACATTTAAGTTTTGCAAAACACATCCTAGCTTTCTTATGTTGCCATAAGAATTTTGATAATGTAGAGTATATATTTTTATAGCAGGATTTAGGGACATTAACTGGAAGATTAGAGAGCTAAAACAAAATTATTGGTACTAACATCATTTTAATAGAGTCTAATCTACCCCACCAGGATAAAAACAAGGGATGCCAATGAGTCGTAGAGTCCTTTAGAGTTGTTTGTAGGTTTTTAATATTTAGTGTTACAGTATCTTTAATAGAGGATTTAAACCACAAACCTAAGTATTTGATCTTAATCGGACTCCAATGAAAACAAGAGGCCAAAAAATCTGCATGGAAACAAAATTTATTCAGAGGGAGAATTTCACATTTATCAACATTAAGTTTGTAACCTGATACCGTCGCAAAATCAGAGACTTCAGATAAAAAGGATGGAATAGAGGATTGGGGGTTGGAAATGAATAAAAGAATATCGTCCGCATAGGCAGAAAGTTTCAAATGTTTATCCCCATAAGGGAAGCCGTTAATATCCTTATTCATTCGAATTCTTGTCAAGAAAGGTTCTAATGCCAAAATAAAAAGAAGAGGAGAAAGAGGACATCCTTGTCTGACACCTCTGAAGAGGGGAAACGAAGAAGAAACAAGGCCGTTAGCTAAGATAAAATATCTAGGAAAGGAATACAATAAAGAAATATAAGCAAGAAATTTCGGGTCAAAACCAAACCAAACAAGAACTGCGAACATAAATTGCCAATTAACCCTGTCAAATGCTTTTTCGGCGTCTAATGCAACAGCAGCTAAAGAGTGCTGGTAGGAATGAGACTTACTAAGTACATTGAAAAAGAGACGGGTGTTGTCAGAAAGGTGACGACCCTCAATGAAACCGCATTGTTCGTTATCAATTAATTTAGGCAAAATTTTGTCGAGACGAAGCGCAAGAATTTTTGCAAATATCTTGTAATCCAGGTTGATTAATGAAATAGATCTATAATTTTTACATAAAGTATGGTCCTTATTATCTTTAGGAAGGAGGCAGATTAAGGCTTCCTGAAAAGAGCCTTCAGATTTTTTGGACGATATAAAAAATGAAAATAGTTGGTGAAGTTTAGGAACAAGCAAATTGGAAAAATGTAAATAGAATTCTATTGTGAAGCCATCTGGCCCAGGAGTTTTGCCTTTTTAAAGCACCTGAATGGATTCCAGAATATCTTTAGGGCCTATATCTGCTTCTAAGGGAGCAAAATCGGTTTCTGGAGAGGAAGGAGAGGGGATAGAGGATAAATAATGATCAATGTCAGTTAACAGGGGAGGAGACTCCGGAGTATAAAGATTTTGATAAAAGTTAGTGAATTCCATCAGAATATCTTCATCCTTATGAAGTGTGATATTAGATGAGGAGACAATAGACTCGATTTTTGTGCGCTCTCTTTTAACTTTAAGATACTTGGCAAGAAGATTACCTGCCTTATTTTGCGCGTTATAATACTTGGCACTAGATTTAAGTAAAAATAAATTTGCAGATTCCGTGGCGAGTTTATTAAAAGAGAACTTGGCCTTGAGAAGTTTATCTAAGTCAGATTGAGATTTAGTTAAGTAATAAGAATGTTCCAATTGTTTAATTTGCGTGTTAATTGACTGTAAGGAATGAGAGGCGGCGCGTCTTTTTATGGGAGACAAATGAAATAATGAAATCTCTAGAAGCAGCTTTAAAAGTGTCCCATAACACCTGAGGGGATATCAGAGGAGACTAATTTTCTGTAAAAAATAGGGATGAAAACTCAAGGAAGGCTGGGGTAAATTTGGGATCTAATAGGAGAGAATTATTAAACCTCCATCTTCTAGTACCTTTTATGGAGGGGGGAGTAAATCTAGGCGCAAGGAAACTGGAGCATGATCAGAAATTAAAATAGAGCCTATTTCAGAATGGGTAATATTTTGGGTCAAGGCTTTAGAAATAAAAATGTAGTCAATCCGGGACTGGGAAGAATGAGCCGGTGAGTAATATGTGTATTCCCGAAGTGTAGGATGGCAGAGTCTCCAGGAGTCAACAAGAGAACGTTGGGATATAGTGGAGGTAAATTGAGTGTGCATGGGAGAGGGCGAGAAATGGGAATTGAACCTACGATCTAAAATAGGATCCATAATCGTGTTGCAATCACCCCCTAAAATTAGATAATCATCAGAAGATTGTATCAATGAAGCGAGCATCTGGGGCCAAAATAATTTATCTTGTATAGTGGGAGGATACAATTTAAAAATAGTTAAAGGGATTTTATCAATCAACAAAGATACAGTAACCCACCTACCATCAGAGTCACTGGCTTGGTTTATAACTTTGATATTTAACCGCTTATGACAGAGAATAGCAACACCGTTACGTTTCCCTGAACCAGGAGACGCAAAAACATGACCTACCCAATTACGGCGTAATTTGGTAACTTCAACCTCTTTTATATGAATTTCTTGTAATAACACAATATCCCCTTTTAAGTTTGCTAAAAGAGATAAAACACGTTGACGCTTAATGGGAGAACCCACACCTTTAACATTCCAGGTAAGTATATTAAACGACATCTAAAAATGTAACTTATATAAAAAAAAGTTGTGTGAGAGTCAATTATGTACAAAGGTAACAAAAATAAAACATCATATAATAATTTGAGAGAATGACAATGCAACTAGAGGAGTATTGATAGAATAAGGTAAAGAAATATGAAATAAGAAAGAGTCTTGAAAAAGAGAGATTGTAAGCAGAAAGGTATGAAGTGAAAAAAGTGAGAATTAGAAATAAGCAAGAAGAGAAATACCAGAGGTAGAAAAGAGGCCAGAAAGAGAAGTGAAAAGAATATATAATAAAAGGAAAAAGTAAGAAGAAACGCGTACTACAAAAAACAAAGGGACAAAACGAAAGACACATTTGATGAAAAAATATGATAACAAAAAGACATACCACAAGAAAGGATGAAGAACGAGGTTGGTGAAGCCACATAAGGGAGATAAGATACTGAACGGGAGATTCCAGGACGAGACGGTAAGGAAGGGACATCCGCTAGGCAAGCTGAGGAGAACAAGGAACGACGAGGGACCACAAGACCGCTACCTGATGAAGGGAAGAAAAAGGAACAAATTAATCCAACATAATGCTACATAATACATTAGGAGAGAAATTAAACATCACTAAGGGCGAAGCAAAACAGATACTTCTGAAATAAATAAGTCTATCATGAGTGAGGCACTTCCATGGACTCTGCTCTGCAGCTGTTCAGAAATTGCTGGAGCAGCGCTGGATCTTCATAACTGGTTGTTTTATTATTATAAGTCACTTTGAAGAGATAGGGATGGAATAAACCGTAGCGTGCGTTTATGTTGCGTAGCGCAGGCCTTATCTCCAAGAACTTTTTCCGACGTTCAGCAGTCATCTTGGCATAATCCTGAGCAAAGAAAAGATTAGAACCATTCCAAGCAATTTTCCCTCGTTGCTTGGCAGCCTGAAGGACTCTGAGTAAATCCGTATATTCCAAAAAATACAAAATAACTCCTCTCGGCTTAGTAGATGATGACGGAGAAGAACGGGCTAACTGACCTAAACGATGCGCCCTTTGGATATTCAATGAAGGGGTTTCAGGAAGATCCAGGAGAGTTGGCAAAAAAGACTGGAAAAAAGAAATTGGATTAGAACCTTCAAGTCCTTCAACTAATCCGTAAATGCGCAGGTTATTGCGCCTGTTGCGGTTTTCTAAATTTTCAATCTGCTGTTTAAGTTGAACAATCTCCTTAGAAATAAGAGGAACTTGAGCTGTAAGTCCTTGAACAGAATCAACACGCATTTCTAGGTCTCCAACTCTCTTTTCAGTGAGAGACCAGTTGGCTTCCAGATTCTGAAGTCGGACGTTAGTTTCCTCCATATGTGGTTTGAGAGCACGAATTTCGTCAAGAAGGATCTCCATAGATATCAAGGATGATGAATTGGTGGGAGAAGGTGGGTTAGCTTTCACTCGTTTGCCAGAAGTGGATGGTGACGTAGAAGGTATTTTGGAGCCTTGTTTAGTGCTTACACGAGGGGTGAGTGAAGTAGTAGACTTGGAGCCAACAGAGTCTTCGATATTATCATCAGTATGATCCTGTAGGATGTCAAAAGGATTGTAGACCTCTAAACTCGCCTCATTGGAGGGAAGAGCACCACTACAATTGGTGCGAGGCATGGTGATACGCGATAATGTGAGGAAAGACTCTTCGTATACAACGAAGAAAAAAGATTGCAATTATAGAGTCAATCAGAGCCCCTCAAAAGGAAGCAGAGCCAAACTCGGGAAAAAATGAAAAGAAAATTAGAGAACACCAGTCCAGACAAGTATCAGCCCACAATCCAGGAATGAATTAAAAGAAATAGTGTTCAACAGCAACTGCAATCACAGTGAAGTGGAGAAGGCATCAGTGGGAACATCACCAGGGACCAAATAACAAGAGCGCTGCCCAAAAAAGAAAGAAGAAAGTTGCAATAACAAAACTGGGCATTCAACTGCTAACCAGCATCGCCTCACAGCCTCAGGCGGGAAGCATATGAGTGCCGAAAAAACAAAATGGCGGCCGCGACTGTGAGGTAACAAAGAATCATAAAAATAAGCTTGCCAGTCTCACCCTATACAAAAATAGTGGAAGTATTCTGACGAGCCGAAGTTCCGGCCGCTAAATCATGCAGTTGTTGCCTGCAGAGGTCGCGCTACCTCACGTCCCGACGGAGCTCCCGGGAACAGCGGCCATCTTCCGAGGATCCGAAGCCACGTCCCCCAAGCCAATTGGCTTCAGAACGCGAAAAAGCCTGCCTCTTTTTCGTCACGGAATGTTTGCTAAGTATGCACTATGGAGATGAGGGTGTATGGCTGGCTCCCGGTAAGAATATGTAAATAAGAAAAAAGAACCAAAGGGAAAGGTAGAGGGTACCCTACTCCATTAATTATAACCATCAATTAAACCGAACGCAAAACAAAATAGGATAAAAGTGGAAGACATGGAGCGAACCCGATGGGACACATGCTGGTGGATGTCCATTAACGGGGAGCAGAATCTTTATTTTATTGCTTGCGGGGCGGGAGAGGGGGTGCAACACGGAGGAAAAGAAGGCGTTTGCGGGGCAACAGGTCGGAAAAAAGTGCTGTGACACTACCAGCACTGGCCATGTCATAGCGCTTTCTTTTTCTGTTTATAATGGATGAAGGGCAAGTCGGTAGGCAACACTGAGGGAGGGTGAGTGGGGGAGTGGGAGGGCAACATGAAGGTGAGAAGATGGATGACCTGGGGCAACACAGACAACAGAGGGTGGGGTGGGAGACACGAGCCGAGATATGACATGCAAGTATGCATATGCAAATAAGCAAAAACCTGAACAGCGTGTGCACAAAAAATAGCAAGTAAAGTGCTTTTTTCATCTTTGGAGATAATTGAACATGGAACGTGACAATCAATCAATCAATCAAGGAATTTGTAGAGCACACTACTCACCCGTGAGGGTCTCAAGGTGCTAGGGGCGGGGGGTGCTGCTACTGCTCGAACAGCCAGGTCTTGAGTAGCCTCCTGAAGGTTAGTAGGTCTTGGGTCTGCCGTAGGACGATGGGGAGGGTGTTCCAGATCTTGGCGGCGAGGTAGGAGAACGATCTGCCACCAGAGGTCGCTCTTCGGATGCGGGGGATGGTGGTGAGGGTGCGGTCGGCGGAGCGGAGTTGGCAGTTCGGGGTGTAGAAGGTGAGTCGTCTGTTGAGGTATGCTGGTCCGGTGTCGTGGAGTACCTTGTTTGCGTGGATGAGGAGCTTGAAGGTGATCCTCTTGTGGACGGGCAGCCAGTGCAGGTCTCTCAGGTGGGGTGTGATGTGGCTGTGTTGAGAGATGTCGAAAATCAGGCGGGCCGAGTCATTCTGTATGCGTTGTAGTCGTTTCAGCAGTTTGGCCGGGGCTCCCGCGTAGAGGGCGCTTCCGTAGTCCAGCCTGCTGCTGACGAGGGCCTGGGTGACCGTTTTTCTTGTGTCGGTGGGGATCCACCTGTAGATCTTGTGGAGCATGCAGAGGGTGTTGAAGCAGGAGGATGAGACGGCGTTGACTTGTTTGGTCATGGAGAGTGTTGAGTCGAGGACGAACCCCAGGTTGCGTGCATAGTCGGTGGGCGTTGGTGCTGCTCCCAGGGCGGTTGGCCACCAGGAGTTGTCCCAGGCTGAGGGGGTGGAGCCGAGGATGAGGACCTCCGTCTTGTCCGAGTTCAACTTCAGACGTCTGTTCTTCATCCATTCGGCGACGGCTTTCATTCCTTCGTGGAGGTAGGTCTTGGTGGTGAGGGAGAGGATCAGCTGTGTGTCGTCAAAATAGGAGATGATGTTGAGGTCGTGCAGTCTGGCGATGTGGGCGAGCGGGGCCATGTAGATGTTGAACAATGTCGGGCTAAGGGATGATCCTTGGGGTACGCTGCAGATGATCTTGGAGGCTTCGGAACGGAAAGGGGGGAGGCGGACGCTCTGGGTTCTGCCGGAGAGGAAGGAGGTGGTTCATTCCAGAGCCTTGTCTCGGATCCCTGCGTTGTGGAGGTGTGTGAGTAGGGTGCGGTGGCAGACAGTGTCGAAGGCGGCTGATAGGTCTAGGAGGATGAGGGCTGCGGTTTCGCCGCGGTCCAGCAGGGCCCTGATGTTATCGGTGGCGGCGATGAGGGCAGTTTCGGTGCTCTGGTTGCTGCGGAACCCGGACTGGGACGGGTCCAGGATGTTGTTCTGCTCGAGGTAGCGGGTCAGCTGCTTGTTGACAGTTTCCTCGATGACCTTTGCTGGGAACTGGAGCAGGGAGATGGGCCGGAAGTTCTTAAGGTCCCTCGGATCTGCCTTGGGTTTCTTGAGCAAGGCGTTAATCTCGGTGTGCTTCCAGCTCTCCGGGAAGGTCGCGGTCTCGAAGGAGATGTTGATGGCCTTGCAGAGATGGGGTGCGATGGTGGCGCTGGCTTTGTTGAAGATGTGGTGTGGGCACGGGTCTTCCGGGGAGCCGGAGTAGATGGTGTTCATGATTTTGATGGTGTCGTTGATGTTAGTCCAGCTGAGTAGGTGGTCGTTGTGGGTGGTGGTCGTGGGGTCTGAGGTGTCGTTGGCTGTCGTGGTGGTCTGGTTGTCGAAGCTGTCATGGATGTCTGTGATCTTGCGATGGAAGAAGGTGGCCAGGGAGTTGCACAGGTCTTGCGGTGGTGGGATGTCGTTGGTGCTGAAGCTGGGGTTGGAGAGTTCCTTCACGATGTTGAAGAGCTCTTTGCTGTTGTGTGCAATGTTGTCGAGGCGGTCCTTGAAGGAGGTCCCTTTGGCGGCTCTGATGAGGTGATGGTGTTGGCGCAATGGCGTTCTTGAGGGTTGCGTGGTTCTCGGGTGTCTGTTCGCGGTGCCATTTCTTCTCTAGTCTTCGGCAGGTTTGTTTGGAGGTCTGGAGGTCCGCGGTGAACCAGCTGGCATTCTTGTTGGTGTGTCTGTTGGAGGGTTTCTTGATCGGGGCGAGGGTGTTGGCGCAGTCGTCGATCAAACGGTGTTTAGCTTGTCTTCGGTGATTCTGCTCCAGCAGCGGCGGGGGATCTGTTCGGTGTGGTGGTGTGTGGTGGGTTTCTGGAAGGTGAAGTGGATGCACCGATGGTCGGTCCAGTGGAGTTTGGTGGTGTGGCTGAAGGAGACGTGGGAGCTTGCGGAGAAGATGGGGTCAAGCGTGTGGCCGGCGGAGTGGGTGGTCATTGTGACGAGCTGTCGGAGTCCGAGGTTGTCGATCAGGGTGGTGGAGTTGGTGTAGTTGTTGTTCTCGAGGTGGAAGTTCAGGTCTCTGAGGAGGATGTAGCCTGTGGAGGTCATGGCGTGTGTGCGATGGAGTCGCTGAACTGAGGCTGGGGTCCGGGGGGTCTGTAGATCAGAGTTCCTCTGAGGGTGGTGTTGGGATCAGTGTGGACCTGGAAGTGCAGGTGTTCGGCGGTGCTGAGGGTGTCGTCGGAGTTGGTCGAGACTTTGAGGGTGGACTTGTGGATGATGGCGATTCCCCCTCCTATTCCGTTGGTGCGGTCTCTGTGGGTCGTCTTGTAGCCGTCCAGGATGGCTATGGCGATGTCCGGTGCCGAGGAATCGTTCATCCAGGTCTCTGTCAGGAAGGCGACGACCGGGGAGGATGTGTCGAGACTGGTGAAGCTGCAGCTCCGGCAGGAGAAGGGTCCTTTGGTGCGCTTCGGGGCGGCTAGGAAACAGGTGTGCGCTCGTCCGGTGTTGAGTGCGTGGAGGGTGTTGGCGTCGTAGTGGAGAGGGGCGTTGTGGCGGTTGCAGGGGCCAGGGGTTCTGGCGCTGGGCGCAGTCCAGGTGCGGACGGGCGCAGATGGGCTTGCCTTGGGCGCACCTTCGGCGCTGTGCAATTTCCATCCGCTGGCAGAGGGTAGGTGCTGAATGAGCCGGCCCCCGACGCAACCCAAATAGGGTGCAGGCAGCCAAGGCATGACCTAGGAAGCCCTCACTTACACTTACGAGGGTAACACAAGTTTGGTACGCTTCACAGAGACCACTCTCTGACCCTGCTGAGTAGGTCATTGTACCCCGCAGTTCCGTACCTCTCATTACCTTCCACAGACGTGGGTTACCCACCTAATCTCCGGAACCCCCGTCTTCACCGTGCACATCCTCCCACATAGCTAGGTCCTGAAGAAACGCCACTGACCCTCTCAGGCTAATTAGGCGTGAAACATGTCGACCTCTTTTTAAGTCACATTAGCACCTTGCGCTCAATAGTGACTCCCCGACCTACTGGTCTTTTTCATTTACCAGGGGCCCCATAACAATAAAATAGCACTTTTTGGATACCCCTAGGTAATTTTATTCACACACTTTGCACGCACGTAATCACCTACCTCTTGGATCCATCACCATTTTTATCCCACACACTCGCACTCACCTATCGGCTTTTCTCTTTAAAAGACCTCCGATAAAGAGACCCTTCGGGGGACCGTCGGGCATTGCAGCGCCGGCCCGACGAGGAGCAACAACAAGCCCAATGATGAAGCAAGACATCCTTTGGGGTGTGTGAGGGCCAACAAGAAGCTACAGTGAGTCCTCCCCTTCGGGATTGGATCCTTGATACTGGGGATAGTTCTCTCTGCCTCCTTTCACCTCCCCTCTTCCTCCCCTCCCCCTCTACTCTCTTTCCCTGTCCTTTGCTTTTTTGTTGAGCAGGTGATCACTAATTTTGTTTCACCGCCAACATGGAACAATGTCCTCATTGATTTAACTGTCATTGGTGGAGCACGGACATTGGACTACAACCAGCTCCTGGCCCCCCTCTCTTTTTGACTCAATTTCCATCTGTACCATGGCTACAGGTGTACAAAATATGACCATAGTAAGAAATGTTACAGTCCTCTTTAGGGAGACCGCATCGGTCCTATCACAATCACATTAGCAACTTTATTATCTGCAAAACGGTGTCCTAAATAACCAGGAGACAGACTTAGTAGACAATAAAAAACACGATCACCAACTGATCAAGCTCGACTACAAAAGAAGGACTAGGGTAGATGTAATCAGAGTTCTCCTCCTGGAATGTGCCTTGAAAAACATGGTTTAGTATGGTGAGCTTTTAAAGACTTCACAACTCTTTGGGAAATGTTTAATTATTCTACCACAGGAATATTTGAGATTTTTTAATAAAATAAAGCACTAAGAAGGACGGTGGACTCAGGGCCGGCTTTAACACTGGTGGAGCCCTCTGCAACAATGTCTGTTGGTGCTCCCCTAATGGCCACCTCGGCCACGGATTCCCTCACTAGCACCCTTTAACAGTGCCCCTCAAGTCTCCAGAACCACTGTCTCTCAGAATCATTTAGTTTAATAGCACCACTCATACCAGTGTGAGGTATCAGAGCGCTTTACATCACACACACATTGCACAGAGACAATCATATGTGTGTAATCAGTATACAGGAAATGTTTCATCAGACAGGACTACAAGGTGTTGTGTAGGAGTGTTGGAAATGTTCCTTTTTGCAGGGTTATCCCCAAACATTTTGCTTCTTTCTCCTTTGTTTTTCCTGACCTGTGGTTGTTGGCTATAGGACTCTGGGCACTTTACCACTGCTGATCAGTGCTAAAGTGCATATGCTCTCTGTGTAAATTGCTATTGTGATTGCTTATCCATGATTGGCATATTTGTTTTACCAGTAGGACCCTAGTAAAGTGCACTGAGTGTGCCAGGGCTGGTAATTCAAATGCTACTATTGGGCTTGCAGCACTGATTGTGCCACCCACATGCGTAGCCCTAAAAGAAGTCTCAGGCCTGCCACCGCAGTGCCTGTGCGCAGTTTGTTAACTGCCATGTCGACCTGGCCAGTGCACCCACTTGTCAGGCCTTACCCTTCCCTTTTCTTACACATAGGACACCCCTTTGGTAGGCCCAAGGTACCCCCCTGGGCAGGGTGCAGTGTATGTGAAAGGTAGGACATGTACTAGTGTGGGTAACATGTCCTGATAGTGAAATACTCTCAATTTCGTTTTTCACTATTGAAAGGCTACCTTGCCCATAGGACAGATTGGGGAATGGTGTGTAACATGTTTACCTGCATATCTTCCCATAGGAGCAAGATAGAAATTTGGAACCTTGTCTCTATCCCCTATGAGTGCACTACAACTCCCATAAAGCTCTGCTTCTGAGGGAGGGGTTGTGTGCTTTCCCATGCTGCCCTGCGAAGAAGGTTTAATTGGACGCACTTCCCTATGCCCGGTGCTTGGCTTACTGATTTTCGGTGGACCACGCTGTGCTACTGGACCCAGAAGCTAACGGAGCTCCATGTTTCGTGTTTGGAAATTATTGCACCAAAATACCTCCCTGTTTTTTATTGCTTTGATTTACTTCATTGAAGGAAGTTGCCGAAGGTCTCCCTGTCCTCGCCGGAGCTTCACGGACCCCGCCCGCTTGTGAGATTCCCGACCCGCGGTATGCGCTCACTCCTGACTCGTTTCTGGTATACACACAACGTAAGAGGTTATCTTTCCTTTTGTTTTACTGGCGTTTCCTCCACGACGCGAGGTCGCGATTGCATTTCCTGCCTTAAGGACTACTTATTTCTGAAATCTCTCTGCTTTACATTGCGATTGGCATTTCTGAATTTTGGTAAGGCGAGCAGGCTTTGGGAACTACGCTTGGCCTTTTTTGAACATTGAAAATACCTTTGTAAAGCTGGCGCATCACTCGCTAACATGAGAGGACATTAAAAGCCTATGTTCATAAAACAGACAAGCGCCTGCTCCATGCAAGTCTTGAACACCTGTTGTGTTCTTCAATAAAACTTTATTGATCCACACCGAGGAAACAAAAAACATTCCTATTTGGGTTCAAGCTGGATTCAACCCTGTTGCTGCAGTGTATGTGTATTAGGCAGACGTATGCCTTTGGTTTCCGAGTAATGTTTCATACCTGTTGCTAAAGTCGCCACTTTATATTTCTTAGAAAACTAGTTGCTCGAGGAAACCTTCCTACAACAAAAGCTCATTTATGGCACTTGTGTAAGTATGAGAGAGTACACAACCTTGGCTCTTACCCTTGTTAAAACATGCAACATTGTTTAAAGCACCTGTACTTAATATTGCCCTTGTTTCTTTTTCTCCTGTTTATTATTTTGTGTGCTACAGTCCATAGACTCATGCATTCTCCTACTCAACTTCCTGAGTTACTAACACTACTGGTATTTTCAAGAAGCCGAGGTCCTGTGGTGGTCTCCTCTCTCCTCGGCGGTATTAGTTCCTAGTCTGAGGTTTTACCTACACAGACAGGTGACTGTACATTTTGGGAGTGTCGGGACACTGTCTTTGCTCTTGAGGATACTGGTCTTCTGGTCTTTGCTACTGCTCTGGGATCAAGACCCGACACTGGTATCCCTGAACTCAGAATTTAAGAACACATATTTTAGGAAGGATTGTCTTTAAATTCTGTGTTTGAAAATAGCACTTTTAGAAAGTGGCTATTTTCTTGTTCAACCTTTCTGTGTGCCTCTGCCTGTTTGTGGATTGGCTGTCTAGTTTGAGAGTGACAGGGGGTGGGGTGGCTCCAGGAGGCTGGGTGAGTCAGCACTAGGTTGAATAGGCCGATGCAGTCGGAGTGGTGGGAGGAGTAGCACCTGGGCCTGAATAGGACTGAGCCTGCCTTCCACAATGCTGGCTCCACCTCCTGCGGTGTGTTTGATGGCCCTGGCCCACACTCACCAAGGAAGAAGATGTGCACTGGCAGAGTGCACCCAGAACTGGTTTGGACTGGGTCCAGGACCCCTCACACATAGAGAACAAAGACTTTTGGGGCATCAATATGAAAACTGAAATCCCTGAAAGTTAGACTACTTCCTGATCAAGAGGAATCCCTGCCAACGAAGATCAGCTGATGAGACTGAGGAGAAGTACTGCCCAAGTGTGTCTAGGGCTGGCCTGTAGTTTGCTGTTTCTACTGAGGAGAAGATCAAGGCACTTTGCTGTGTGCTGTGTCCAACTGAAGAGGAGTCTCCAAGGGCCTAAAAAGAGCTGGCCTCCTGTTTCTGAAGTCCCAGGCACAAAAGGACTTCACCCCCAGCTTCCCTGAACTTCGTTGCTGGGAGTTCCAGTCTGCCAGGAGGGCCTGTAACTGTGTGTGAGGCCTTTTTGCTGTTGGGAGCTGGAAGCGTGACACAACGAGAGAGAAGCGTTGCACCATCGAGTAAGCGTGTCGCCACTGCTGCTGTTCGCCGTCGCATCTCCAGAGAAGCGTGTCGCCGCCACAGAGGGTGCTGTCGCATCACCTTGAAGTGTGTCGCAGGGTCGTCGCATTGCTGAGGTAGCGCGCCGATACTGATCGCCGCTGCAACACCGGAGAAGCGTTTCGCCGTCACCGAGGGTGTCATCGCATCACCAGAGAAGCATGCCACAGGGCCTGTCATGGCTCAGGAAACCACTGATTTCGCCCCACGGCCACCGGGCATGCACGCATCGTCTCCACATTGTCGCATTGCCTCAAAGACGCTATTTTGTCGCATCGCACCGGATCGTCACTATGCATCGAGGCGCCATCTTGTCGCATCGGAGCCGGAGCGCAGGAAGAATTGACTTATTGCCTTCTCTGCGCCCCTTTTGTTTGTTTTGCATTACGCATCCTAGGTACTTTGAGACTTAGGTGTCGCATTGATCATCTACAAGTTTATTTTTGCAACAACCTTTTTAAATACATTCTACTGAGTATCTGTATGTTGGATTTTTGGTGTTTTGGTCATGTTTAGTTTAGATAAAGTTATTTTTTTTTTCTAAACTGGTTTGGTGTCCATTTGTGGTGTTTTCACAGTGTTGCTGTGAGTGTTGGTACAAATACTTTACCCATTGCCTTTGGGATAAGCCTGTCTGCTTGTGCCAGGCTACAAAGGGGGTGAGCAGGGGTTATCTAAAGTGCGTATCCCCTTACCCTGACTAAAAGCAAGGGTTCCTATTTGGTCAAAGGTACCTACCTCTGCCAACTAGAGACCCCCAGATCTAACAAGGAGTGACATGTCATCAATACTGGTAGGCAATATAGTTTAAGAGTACATAGTCTGTAAAAGTACAAATTCAGAATTTAAAACGTAACATCATTGTTAAGGGTTCTCTTTAATAATATGAATTGTTTTCTACCCAAATGAACCCTTTTTAAAAGATTAGGATAATGAAAGACTGGGTAAAAAAACATATAGCACTAACATACCTTGCAGTTTGCATGCAGCTCTTTGATTGCAGTTAATAGCTCAAGGTTCTACATTAGGATTTTGACTTGTAAACGGCAAGTAACAAAAGGAGCTCTCTTACAGAAGCAGTAACCCACTGACCTATTTACATTATATGCAGTTTGTTAGCTGTGTGGTACACGTTCTTAGCAGCAGGCATTTTAACCCTCTACGCTACCTTAGGATGAGTCAAAACTTCCACTCGACAAAACACTGATCTCTTTCCAGGAAAAAGATTGATCTTTCTGCAGGCCAGGAACGCGGCAGCAGGTGCTTAAATGATAATATACTTGAAAAAATTATGCCCCACCCCAAGTCAGCGCCCGGTGCCCTGGCACCGATCGCACCGTCCTGGAGCCGGCCCTGGGTGGACTAATGAAAATGGTAAAAATGTGACAGAGTGTTTCATGGTTGGGGCGTACTACCGGAATATTGAGTTTAAAATATTGTGGTGCCTATATACTATAGTCTAAATATTGACAGAAAACTATTGTGAAGGTAAGTACATATAGGAATATATATACTCACTGTATTTCCTTTGCATATATGCACCCTGACTAAATATATATCTTCAAAGTATGTAGTTGTGGAGTTAAAATATTAAATTCATACTTTCCTGTATGTACTTACCTTCATAATATCTTGAGTCTCAAAATTTAAGCCAGGGTATTTAAGCATATCACACAAATGGGTCAGGAGGATTAGAGGCCGTTAGTGCAACCTCCTCATGACTACAATCAGGACCGGACTGGAAACAGCAACCAGCCATGGCAGGCTGCTGTTCGACCGCCCTGGGAGCGGGCTGGGGGGAGGGTGCTAGCGTGAAGCATCGCTCCCGCTTTTATTACAGGGGGCTTGTATTGCAGCCCTGCTGCAAAACTTGCCCCCATGCCAAATCTATCTTAAGTAGTCAATCCTGTTGAAATTGTAGTCATTGCAAAAGTAGTCGTGGCAAAGTAGTCAAATCTTTTGCAATAGCCTAGCAGACTTCTTCTTGGAAAAGGTAGAAGGGGTTTATAATCGATTCTCCTGCTCGACCTCCATTTTTAATAATATCATGGCCTCCACCTTTACATGTAGGAACAAACTCACTGAGAGTAACCTCGTCTGACTCTCCACATAATCCGTGCCCTCCAAAAATAGTAGGATTAGTGGTGGAGACTATTGCCCCCCCCCACTTACGGCCATCTTCCAAACCATGACTTCGACTGGCCAATTTCGATCTATCTGGAAGAATGCCTTAATTCTTCCACTATCAAAAAATGCAACCCTGGACCCTAAAAATCCCAGCAGCTATAGCCCTGTATCACATCTCCCTTCCCTTCCAAGATTATTGAGAAGTTCATAAATGCACAACTGATGGACCTTATTCAATATTCAATCTAATAACCATCTGGATACTATGCAGTTCAGTTTCTACAGCGGCCATAGCACAGAAACAGCCTTGATCAAAGCAACTAAAGAGATCAGGTAGTCCCTTGATCAGAAACAAGGTCCCACACTTCTACTGCTCCATCTCTCAGCTGCCTTTGATAAGTTAGATCATGGAGTGCTATGAAAAACGCTTATCAATGCCAGTGGTACTGCATGGGACCTATTGAAATCTTTTCTTTCTGACAGAGAACAGTCCATCAAACTTGGTGAGTTCACACCTCAATCTTTCTTCATTCCCTGTGGTGTTCCCCAGGGTTCTTCACTCAGCCCTACCTCATTTAATATTTATTTTACACCCTTTGCCAATCTAATCAGAAGCTTTGGCTTTTCCTTAACATCCTATGCAGACAACACCCAGATTGTCGTATCATTGGGCAAAAAAGACTCAGTAGTAAGCGGCAGATTTCGCGATTGCTGTAGGCAGTAAATACTTGGATGAGTATGAATTGTCTCAAACTAAATGCAGATAAAACCAAAATAATACTCTTTGGAGCACAAACCTCCATCTGGACACCATCATGCTGGCAAGCAGAAATGGGCCATATGCCGGCTCCCGTCACCAAGGCTTGTAAACTGGGAGTTCTGACCATAAACTAACCTACACAAATCACATCAGTGCCCTATCATCGTCGATATTTCTCACCTGAAGAATGCTAAGAAAGATCCTTCCTTTTCTTCCTTTTCACCTGCAAAAAACTCTTATTGCATCACTAGTTATGTCTAAACTAGATTATTGCAATGGTCTGTTACTCACTGCGCATCAACGCACTCTTAATAAGATAAAATTCGGCAGCAGGACTTCTGCTAAAGATACCTAGACATCAATCTGCACTGGCTTCCTATCAGACAGAGGTGCTCTTTCAAGACTGTCTGCATTGCTTACCAAGCACTTCACGGATTAGGTCCTAACTATCTGCAGAAAGGTTTCCACTGGTATATCCCAGCCAGAACCCTATGACCGGCCTCTTCAAAACACATTGTTGTACCCAGATTTTATCTGTCCACCTGTGGCGGCAGGAGCTTCTTCCTAGGCACATCCAAAGCCTGAAATGTTTTACCATTAAACGTTAAAAATGTGCCCAACGTGCTGAGCTTTAGGAAACAGCTGAAGACCTGGTTCTTCAGCACTTGCTAATTGATACATATCTGCTTATTTTTATTAAAGCCAGCGCCAAGACACCTTCGGGTAATTGTGCGCTTTACAAGACTCATTAACATAACATAACAAAAGCGCCTCTGTGGGCACAAAACCGGTCCACACCCCTCCGGCCCACCGGGGAAATGCCCGGTACCCGCTACGGCCAGTCCGGCCCTGACTACAATTCACCACAATTGAACTGTCTGCCCATAATATGTAGGTCCTGGCATGCTACAAGGGTAGCTAAACTGAGAGAACCTTCCTTCTTTAAGAATAATAGCCCCGTGGGTGGCATGCTTCATCATCGGGCCACTCCTGGCACCTCTCCAACAGAATGATGAGGTGCAAGCTACTACCCACCCATTTATTGGGGAGCTTATGGAGGAAGACATGGTTGATGATTTGCTATGCCACCTGTTTGGTCTCTCTGGGTATGAGGGAGAAATGCAGCAGAGAAGAGAAAAGTGTAAGTAGGTTGAAACTGTCTACAGGGTGGAGTGTAGAAATGTTATTGAATCCCCCAGTGGCAGAGTAAAACAAAAAGTGGGGACTAATTCTATCCACAAGCGGAGGGTAACATCTTTCTGCTTATCACTACTATAAGTAAATAGACCTTGGCAACACTGGCATCTTCTTGAATGCAATGTCAGCCGATCTCTCTGGATGCCTAAATGCGGTAGGTGCGTAACGCGATGACATCACTTCACCATGGTTCTGGGATCCTGGGAAATGGGTCTTCAATGGCGTGATGGCATCCAACAGTCTGCATGTTATTTATTGAACGTAATCATATAGTGTGTCTTAGCCAGTCAAAATGTCATACAGTGTCAACTCAACTCGCATCTATAAGTAAGAATCTTACAAAAATAATATTGTGTCACTAAGTATGGTTCAGTAATCATAGAATGTTCATAAGTGATGAGAGAAGTACCATAACACCAGGGTGATATCCCACTTAAAAGACTGGTGGGTAACACGAATGGGTGAGATGATGATCATATACATTGTCAATCAGTAGGGATCAAAATGAAACCTTGTAATTAAGGTATCATCGATGACTCACAACCGTGAAATAATCACTGGAGGTAATTAAAAATACACCCAAATGCTTGGACACAATGACCTCATATAATGACAAAAAGTATGTCTCAAAAGAGAGACAGATAATTGCTATTGATAACTGTAAGTCACTCTATTACTTGATCTGGGACAAGGGCATCCAGGGTATATCACCATTCAGCCCCTCCAGATCTTTGAGAAGAAGTTGAACCCACCTTTGTTTCTAACAATGAGTGTGTCTGAGTAGTCTGAACACCCTTCCCATCAGGTTTTTTCCTTTTCACACATGTCAGTTCATTTTCGGTGAGGTTCATCCTCAGAAAATGACCGGTCAGCTTGGTACTACTTTATCTGCATCGTATGTTGCTTCTGTGTTCATAAAGGCAAATCTGAACTTTTCTAGTGATCACAGCAATGTAACGTAGTGAACATGGACAAGTGATCAAGTAGATGACACCTTCACTATAAATAGCTAGTTTTTATGAGATGGCACACAGAGCATGATCCACATGGATGGGGTTCAATTACTTTCAGAAGATCCCAAAGTTCTGTTCAAAGAGTATTCTTAAAATTTCTAGGTCGTGTAGTACTAATATGTCTTTCAAATTTGTGCTGCACTTGAAGGCAGATAGGGGTTTCATAAAGTTGCTTTCACCTGTGTTCGGAATATGGTAATGTTCCTTAATCAATCCGGTAATATTATTTGAATAACTGGTACAGGTATTGACGCATACTGGTCTATCTATAGAAGGTTTGGTATTGGATTCCAATAATGCTTTTCTATTGTTGTCTCTAGCACTGTTGTTTGCTTCTGCGAATGATATGTTTACAATAAGGGCTTTGTAGTAATTCAGATGCATTGAATTAGTTTTATAGCGCACTCATACCAGTAAAGTATGTCAGAGCGCTTTGCATCACATACACATTACACAGGATGTCAGAGCACTTTGCATCACACACACATTACACAGAGACAATCAAACATACATGTGTAAATCAGCTTATAGGAAATGTTACATAAGCCAAAGATCTAAAAGTGTAGGAGTCACATGTCATCCATACTGGTAGGCCGTATAGTTTAGGAGTGCTTGGTGTGGAGAAGCACAAACTCAGAGTCGAAAAAGAAACAGCATAGTTAGGAGTTTTCTTTAATAATAACAATCGATTTCTACCCAAATTAACCTTATTTGCAACATTAATCTATGCTCTAATGTTTACTTTGCAGTGAGAATGCAAATCTATGGTGAAAGTTAATACCTCACTATTCTATACTAGGACTTTAAGTTATAAATTGCAAATAAAAAAACGATGTCTCTTTTAAAAGCAGTAACCTGCTGATCTATTTACATTATGTGCACTGTGTAATCTACATGGTATACGTTCTTTGCAGCAGGCATATTAACCCTCTGCACTACCTTGTGCATAGCTGATTGAAGTGTAAGTAGGGCTGTGCCAAGCTCTGTCGTATCATCCTGCCCACCTAGGCACACATAAGCTCTCTATTATGTGTGGCTGTCTAGGAGGTATATACAAAGCCCAACTGCCAACTACAACCAGTCATGTCACACAGAGACAGAGTGCAAGTACTAACGGCTGGAACATGCTAACTTTCTAAAAGTGCAATAAGAATAATTGATGGACCGAATGCTGAACAGTGTCAAACACTCACCCCAGTACAGAGTTCTGGGCGTAAATCAATCATTTATTTGCTCACCATGCCACTCCAATTTGGACCTAGACCTATGCAGTCCTCCCTGGACCGTAAACAAGCATACTAGGGCCAGTTTCATGGTATCGCCCATCATCAGCCAGAATAGCTTGAATCCAGTGGCATGGCGTGAAGAGGACTCATATCTGGGAAACCCAGTCCCACTTGGGGTGCCAAATGCAAAAAGAACAGTTGATGGAAGGAATGCTGAACATTGTCAAACACTCACCCAGAGTACAGCGATCTGGGCCTAAATCCATTGTTATATTTCTCACCACACAACCCCAGTTGGACCTAGCCACATGCAAATCAGTAATGACCCTGCTCCCAATGGGAACAGTCAACCCGAACTGCCAAGCCAGGTCCTTCCTGGACTGGAAACAAGCATCCTAGGACTGTTTTCAGGGCATCACCCTTCATCAACCAGAATAGCTTGAATCCAGTGCCATGGCGAACAGGGAACCCACGTCTGGGCATTCCTGTTCCACTTGGGGTGACAAATGCAAAAAGAACAATTGATGGACGGAATGTTGAACAATGTTAAATACTCACCCCCAGTACAGAGATCTGGATCTAAATCCATGTTTTTTTTGCTCACCATGTGTTAGAAATGAGGGTCACTAATTGCCAATGGTTTGTACCTTGACCAAGTTGGGACCCTTCCTTCTAGTCAGGACAAGGGGCTTACACTTCTAAAATAATCCCTGTCCATCCCCTTGGTAGCTTGGCACGAACAGTCAGGCTTATCTCAGAGGCAATGTGTAAAGCATTTGCACATAACTCACAGTAATGGAGGGAAAACACTACAAAAGGACACCACATCAGTTTTAGAAAAATAGCCAATATTTATCTGGGTAAAATAAGGCAAAATGATAAGAATCCAACATACAGTTATTCAAAAATATCAATAAGCAAAAAATAGACTTTAGAAACAGTTCCCAGAAGTAGATAGCTCCGTCCAGGGCCATCACAGCGGTGTGAACCAGCCAATCCAATGGTTCCAGCTGATCGTGACGATGCGGGTCTTCTGCGGTGTCGGAAGACCCCCAAACAGTACCTTTTGTTCTGGCTGATCGTGTTGGTGCGGACCCGCTGCAGCGGGAGTCGAGGCTGCGGTGTGAATAGAGCAGTGCGTGATGTGGTGCCCTTAGGTTGCAGTGCAGGCACTGGCTCAGTAGTGACATCCAGTGGCATCAGTGAGAAAAGGGCTGAGGTGGGAAGTGGGGCGTTGCTCATTGCGGTGCTGACAGTCATGGTGCAAGCAAGGATGTCCATAGATGATCTGGGATCGATAGCGTTGGCATCAGTAGGCCGAGACTCCGGTGTGGGACGAGGCTGTGCATCGTGTAACTTACGAGCGGTGCCCCCAAACCAAGGTGTAGGTAGCGGCAGCGATGTCGGCTTGCAGCAGCATCATCAGAGAGACCAGGGTGGTGTAGTGGAGTGGGGCAGTGCGGAGTGTGGTGCCCACAGGTTGTGGTGCGGCTTGGTGGTGGCAGCAGACGGCGTCGTCTGTGAGACCACTGTTGCGGTGTGAAGTACGACGGTGCCCTCTGCACACACTCCCAGAGGTGGTACCCAGAGGAAGGCAAAGTCTTTTCTGTTCCTGAGATTTCTTGAACAGGGGGCAAGCTCTACTTCAAGCCCTTGGAGATTCTCAGAAGACGCAGTTTGTAGAAAGTTCAGTCCAGTCCTTTGACTGCCCAAGACAAAAGTCGGCCAACACAGCAAAGTACACAGCAAAGTGTTAGTCCCTCCTCACATCTTTTCTGGCTCTTCTTCTTGGCAGGTTTCTTGATCCCAAGAGTTCCAAAGTCCTGGGGTCAGGGCCCCAATATTTATACCACATTCTCTTCGAAGATGTCACAAACAAGGTCTCACTGGCATACATAAAGCAGTTCTGGCCAGGTTCACTCCAGGAGGTGGAGACTTTGTGGAAGGCAGCCACAGTCCATTCAGTTGCAAGTGACAACTCATCCCACTTGTCACGTATGGGTCAGAGTGTCAGCAGCATATACCCAAACCACTAACCTGAGCCGGCCAGCAGGAACGATGAGAACGTTGCCTATCCCCTTTCTTCCCTCTTCCGCTAACGCTCACTGCGGACAGAAGGCCTGCGCAATGTACGGGAGCAGGCGGGGGAAAAAAGGGGGGAAAAGGAAACAGAAAGGTGTGGAGGCACAGGAGATCTTCTAGGGTAACGTCAGGTACAGACTGAGTCTATAATGTCTCCCATGGAGGGCCCTAAGGACAAGAAAACAGAAGGCTGTAATCAGAGTAAGGCCCGCTAACGATACTCTTTATGCCCTAACCCCATACCCCGATACTCACGGAGGTGCAAGCCTTTAATATTTCAGCATGAAGGCTTCTGGATCATCCATTGGTTAGCAGGCATGATTCTCAGCACAGACGGGTCCCTTGTATGCCTCTGCCTCCGCTCACCATGCAAGAATAGGAAAAGAAAATAAAGGAAGGCTGTAGCCTATTTGTCCGTAAGAAAAGAAGGAGAGGAGAGAGGACAAGGGAGGGCTCTTATGGCCCCCAACAATCCTGCGTCTTATCTCTCACCTCATTTTTTGCGTCACCACTGTTTTTGCGGGATCACGTTTCCTCCCACGCACTCCACCGCTGTTAGGTCACAGCGCCAGCTTGTATGCGTAAGGGGAGGTATAGCGCTGTTTCGCTGCGCTTGTCCGCACTTTCACTGCGGGGTCCAAATGCGCCCACCCGCTATCTTTCGGCGGGGGCGCCCAGGGAAAAAAGGCATTAATGCTTCCCACTCAGCGCTCTACCGCTGTTACGTCACAGCGGGAGCGTTGTCCTCAGAGTAGTCTCCTCCCTTCCTTCCGCGTCTCTGTGCGTTTTTTCCTCAAAGTCCTTCGAAGGCTGGAGGGTTCTTGCGGACGCTCTGGTCGGCTTCGTCTCGGTGGTAGACTCGGGACGCTCTGGTCGGCTTTGTCTCGGTGGTGGACTCGGGAAGAAACGGGATACCAAGGCGGAATTCTGGTGGCAAGACGAGTAGTTCCGCTCCGGCGGCGTTCTCGGGAAAAGATCCACTTAGCTTCTCTTAACGGTGCTCACACCGATTGTCAAGCGCCTCCTAGTGGGGGAGGCGGCCTTTTATATGCATGGGCGTGACGCGAGTCCTTCCTGCTCGCCCCAGGGTCTTCTGGGTGATGTAGTTTGCGGGCCAGTGTCGTGTGATCGCGACACCACTACTCTAAATGCAGCTAGGTCTAGTCAGCTCAGGTCTGAGTCACCCAGGAAAGGCAGGTCACACCTCAACCCCCTTTGTGTCTGTCTAGGGTGAATGCAAATCCACAGCTCCTGTCACTTCAAACCCAAACGGTGAATACACAAATGGCAGAGGCAAACTGGATGGTTAAGCAGGAAAATGCCCACTTGTGGCATTTTCAAACACACAATATAAAAACCATCTTCACTAAAAGATGTTTTTTAAAATTCTGGGTTCAGGAAGTCTAAACTCCATCTCCCTCCCTTGTTTACAAGGCAACTCCCATGTTAACCTATGAGCCTATTGAGCCTTGCAATAGTGAAAAATGAATTGCACAGTATTTCACTATCATGATATGTAACACACACTAGTACATGTCCTACCTTTCACAAACACTGCACCCTGCCCCTTGGGGTACCTTGGCCCTACCTGAGGGTTGCCTTACATGTAAGAAAAGGGAAGGTTTGGGCCTGGCCAGTGGGAGCACTGGCCAGGTCGACATGGCAGTAAAAACAGCTTGCAGACACTGCACTGGCAAGTCTGAGACACCTTGAAAGGCTACTTGTGTGAGTGGCACAACCAGTGCTGCAGGTCCACTAGTAGCATTTGATTTACAGCCCTGGGCACATCTATGCACATTACTAGGGACTTCTTAGTGAATCACATATGCGAATCATGGAAACACCAAACCATAAACACAACTTACAGCAGGAGCACTTGCACTTTAACAGTGACCAGCAGTGAGAAAGTGTGCAGAGATGCTAAACCAGCAAAAATGAAGTAAAAAATGGGAGGCCCAAAAAGTCTCAATGCCAATTCCAAGCCCATGCCACCCCAGATTGGACCTAGCCATATCAAAACCAGTCTTAACCCTGCTCCCAATGGGAACAGTCCAGCCCGAACTGCCAAGCCAGGTCCTCCCTGGAACGGAACCAAGCATCCCAGGACCGGTTTTGGGGGTATCACCCTTCATCATTCAGGATAACTTGAATCCATTGGCATAGCGAGCAGGAGACCCATGTCTCTGCATCTCCGTCCCTCTTGGGGTGACAAATGCAAAAAGAACAATTGATGAACTGAATGCTAAACCATGTCAAACACTCACCCCCAGTACAGAGATCAGGACCTAAATTCATTGTGTTTTTGCTCACCACACCACCCCAGTTTGGACGTAGCCATATGCAAATCAGTCTTCACCCTGCTCCCAATGGGAACAGTCCAACCCGAACTACCCAGCCAGGTCCTCCCTGCACTGGAAACAAGCATCCTAGGACTGGTTTCAGGGCATCACACTTCATCAGCCTGAATAGCTTGAATCCAGTGGCATGGCAAGCAGGGGACCCACGACTGGGCATCCACGTCCCACTTGGCTTGGGGTGACAAATGCAAAAAGAACACTTGATGGACTGAATGCTGAACAATGTCAAACACTCACCCCCAGTACTTTTTCATAATGTGGTATTTTCAAAATTGTAATTGAAAATCCTACTTTATCATTAAAGAGTAATTTTAATTAGAATTTCATAGATGCCAAACATGGAATGCTTATTTGTCCTGAATCAAAAGTTGGTACTTATTAAATGTAATAATGCAAGACAAGATTATCCTACGGGACAGGTAGGCCATACAGTAGTGACAAATAAATGTATGAGTTTTTTTACTACAAGGACTTGTAAAACTTAAAGGTGCACGTCTAACCTTTTATTTAAAATTGTTGTATGATGGAACCCCGCATGCTTTTACCCTGCATCCCTTTACAGCTCAGTCACTACCCTAACTGTGATGTTACCACATGTTACTTTACCACGCAAGTCATTACAGCGACTTACTTTAGGAATAGTATAAATTCCTATTTCAACTCCAGTCTACGCAACAGTAAGGAAGGTGTTGCACTTAAAAATCCAACACCAGTCCAACAATATGCCCACTAAAGCAAGTCGTTACAATTTCTTTTTATTGTCGACAGCCGAATCAGCCCTGGTAAATCCAGGAATACCAATATTGGAGTACACATAGTAGTGATATTGATGTAAACATTTACAGCATCACGATAAAACAGTTTAGGAGTTAAGAATATTTGAGCAAGAACCCAAAGAATAAACAGCAGTGCCATATTCCCAGTATACAGTCTAAAACATGTACATCCCAGCCACCTGAGTCGAGTGTTTGCATAATTATAGTCCAATTTGTCTTTCATCATCCTGTCATCACACTAATTCCCCAATAGTTGATGCAGGGAGGATGGGCTCCAAATATAGTCCCTAGTCTACAGCGCCTGATTTCTCAACTAGCAATATACATTTCAAAAGAACAATTGATAATCAATCTAAAAAAATCTAACGTTTTATGTTTTTCCAGCACTCATAAAAAACGCCCCAAATTCATCTGGAGGATAAATTCAAGCATCTTATCGCAGGTGGAAGTATACAAACATATGGGGGTTCTCTTAGATTGCCATTTAAGTTTCAAACAACACCTAGAACACGCTCAAACAAAAATCAAACAACTTTTATTTGCTTTCAAAACTTTACAGATAAGTCAAAGTGACAGCTCAACAAACCATCTCCTAACGGTAGTGGCTGCAAAAGTTTTGCCAGCGATAACATATGGCTCAGAAATGCTGAATACTAAGGACTCCCAAATGCTAAATCTAGCCCATTCCAGATTGTTTAAAAAACTGTTTCTAATCCCGCGACATATTTCTCAGGCGCAGATTCGTCTGGAATATGGATTAATGAACCAGATACAGGCCAGACAAGGAGTCCTGGACAAATATTACTGGCGAATGAGGGCAGCCGAAGACAACACGCTAGCCCACCACTGCTGGGAGGAGGTTGAAACACAATCAAGGAACAAAAATTCTATATACCAAATTTTAAAACATATTTTATTTATTTTTTATACAAGAACACATTAGCAATTCTGTTACAGGGTTAGCATAGTTTGTACCAAGTGCAGCTTGTACATCAGTGTATTGAGACATTATGTCATGTTTGTTTAGCTATCCCCACATGACACTAGTTAGAGGAAAAGAGAGAGGAGGAAGGCAGAAAAAGGCAGAAAACAAAGGGGGAAAGAAGAGGTAGGAGACAGGCAAGGAGAGTTACATTTCTTATCAATTACATCTGACATTCTGTGGGCATGTTGGCACACATGTAGGCCGGTGTTGGTAGGGTTCCCCCCCTTGTGGCAGGCCTGAGAGGGGACATTGGTTGCAACCAGTTAAGTACATTTGTCTGGGTGGTGCATTCATAGGGGGTACCAGGTTGTGTACCACCGGTATATCTTATTTTCATGGAGATTCATAAGAGTCTAGGTACATGTCAAGAGATTTCCACATCTTTCTGGATGCTGGTTTTCAGGGTTAGTTCTGTAGTGCAATGTTTTCCGCACCTCTGAGATGGGTGATCCAGTTGATTCAGCCTTGTGTCTTTCCAATTGGCGAGGACCATTTTCACTGCTGCTGTCAGTAGAAGGTTTAGTGGGTCTTTATCGGGTTCAGATCTCAAGTCTGTGCACATAAATGCCATGGTCAGGGTGGAAAATTATTTTGTTAGCGTACAGTCAAACAAACCATTTATAAAAACAAAGATATTCTCCCAGAATGTTTTGAGTATTGGGCAATGAAAGATAAGATCTGCTAAATCCCCTGTTTTCTTGTTACAGTTCCAACATAACACATCATCCCTGAGGCCTAATGAGAATAAACGGGCCGGGGTCCAAAAAGCCTTGTGTAGCAGCCAAAATTTTGTTTGTGAGAGCACCGGGGAGATCTTATTACGTGAGACGGAGCTCCATAGTGTGGACCATTCTTGTTCATTATGTGTGGCTTTCGTTTGTTTATCCCAATAGGCAACAGTCTTATCATTAAGTTTGGAGGATTTTGGGCGGAGGAGTTTGTAGAGCTGTGAGACCTGGTGCCGCTAAAACAAGCGCTTCTAACGCTAAATCTGGAGGAAGTCTGGCAAACACCCATGTCATACCCTGTTTTAAAAAAATCACAAACAAATCCACTAAAAAAATATCGTTACAAACCCATAAAACCTTACTTGCCGGTAAAAGTCATGCATGGTCGGTGATGCCAACCTACAAGCAAATGAAACCACAACCCTACCTGCAAGAATGCTTCAGAGACCATTATAAGCGGAAATTGACCTTACTGAGATTGGGTTCTTTTTCAAATAAAGATCTTACTCCAAAATGGCTACAGACTTGGCCATCCTTGGACTGCCGCCTCTGTGGTTACGGAGCAGAGTTACTATTACATCTATTATGCATCTGTCCGGCATTACATAATTTAAGGATGTCACTTTTAAGGCCAATCTTAAGAGAAACTCAAATCTAGACTTGCAGAGCGGCCGTCATAAAATGCCTTAGAGGTTCCTCAGTCCAACAGTCTTGCAAGACGGTCAAATTCTTTTCACTAGTAGCACAAGATCTAGAAAAGAAAGAAACAGCACAAGAACTTGGAAAGAAACACCAAAATAGGAATTTAGAAGAAGAAGGGTATAAAGTAGCCGGACTAAGTCTTTTTCAGACCTTTTTTTTTTACTCCCTTTCTTTCAAAGCTCCTTTCTATGACAAGTCCTAGGCATAAACACGCTCATACCAGTAAATGTTCTGGGATAGGAAACCATAGAGACTTAAGAAACTGGATAGAAGATTATGGTGGCAGTTTTGCACTTTGCTCCTTTCCCATTCTTCATTGGCATTAGCACTTTAATTACAATAGAAAGCATGGATATGTTTACATTGCTGTTATAATAATCTGTTGTACCTTGGTACCATATCACGTGAGGATTTCGACAACTAAAAATGTTTTATTGCAATTTTTATTCTGTATCTGAATAATAATGTTTTCATCATGGTGGTATGTTCCATTCTTTTTATGATTTTAATGGATCATAATAAAAGTATTATTACTACTACTACTAGTCTCTGGTAGTCTGACCAACTCTTCCATACTTTGAGGTATTTCTGAGGGCACCCCCTCGCTTTGAATATTGGTATCTCCAGTCCCATAAAGAAATTAAGACCCCTCTTCCAGACACCCACCGATGTCGAGGACGCATCCTTCCATGCACTGGCAATATCCTGCTTCGCCAGTGTAAGACCAAGAAATTGTTAATGGCACTTATACCTATTGCCCCCTATTCCTTCTGCAATATGTAGCATGGCCTGTTGTGGTGAATATGGAGTATCCCATCCCAGCACTTCCGAGAGGCAAGTGATCACCCCCGCCAAAACCTCGATAATGCCACGCATTGCCACACGGTGTGTATTAGAGTGCCCAAAAGCAAGTAGTTCTAACGACTTTCGTGGTAAAGTAAATCGTGGTAACATCACAGTCGGGGTAGGGACTGCATTGTAAAGGCAGGCCGTTGTTATGTCTGTGGTGTAAAGAATGGTTCCCAAAACGTACACCCTGCCCCAAGGGCTACTTAGGGCCTACCATAGGGGTGACATATGCAATAAAAAAGGAGTTTAAGGCTTGGTAAGGGGGTTATAATGCCAAGTCGAATTGGCGGTTTAAAATTGCATTCAGGCTGCAATGGCAGACCTGGGGCATTTTTTAAGGGGCTACTTAAGTGGGTGGTACAATATGTACTGCAGGCCCACTAGTAGTGTTAGACTTGGCATCTTTGGCTTGGTTTCCCCTGAATTTTTGCCTCTACCTCCTATATTTTTGATGTGAGCTAGATTTCGTTTTTGCTGGCTTAGATGCTTTGGGCACTTTGCCACTGCTGATCAGTGTCAAAGTGCAAGTGCTCTCTGTGTAAAATGTATCTACAATTGGTTCTCCCTGAATGGCGTATTTGATTTACTGATAAGCCCCTAGTAAAGTGCACTAAGTGTGCCAGGGCCTGTAAATGAAATGCTACTAGTGGGCCTGCACCACTGATTGTGCCACCGACATGAGTAGCCCTGAAAAGGCATCTCAGACCTGCCACTGCAGTGTCTGTGCGCAGTTTGTAAACTGCCATGTCGACTTGGCAATTGCACCCCCGTGCCAGGCCCTAACTTTCCCTTTTCTTACATGTAAGGCACCCCTATGGTAGGCCCAAGGTACCACAATGGGCAGGGTGCAGTGTATGTGAAAGGTAGGACATGCACTGGTGTGTGTGGCATGTCCTGATAGTGAAATACTGCCAATTTCGTTTTTCACTATTGAAAGGCTATGTTGCTTCATAGGATACAATGGGAAATGCTTTGTAACATCTTACAAGCATAACTTTCCATTGGAACAAGATAGAGAAATAAAGTTTAGGCTATCTGAACTCAGAATTTAATAACACATCTTTTAGTAAAGATGGTTTTTAAATAGTGTGTTTAAAAATGCTACTTTTAGAAAGTAAACACAAGGAGATGATGGACGGAGCACTGAAACTTTTCAGACACTCAACCCTAGTCACACATCTGGGTTGAATCCATCATCGTTCTTTAGTTCACTTCGCCACCTCAGTTTAGACCCAGCTATATGCAAATCAGTCTTGACCCTGTGCCTCATGGGAACAGTCCAGCCCGAACTGCCAAGCCAGGTCTTCCCTGAACCGGAAACAAGCATCCTGGGACCAGTTTTGGGGTAACACCCCTCATCAGCCAGGGTAGGCTGAATCCAGTGGCAAAGTGAGCTGAGCAAGAGACCCACGTCTGGACATAGCCTGTCAACTTAGGGCAAACAAAGCCAACACAAGGAGGTGATGGACGGAGCACTGAAACTTTTCAGACACTCACCCCCAGTCACAGATCTGGGTTGAATCCATCTTCGTTCTTTAGCTCACTGGCCTGGCAGTTCGGGCTGGACTGTTCCCTTTGGACGCAGGATAAAGACTGATTTGCATATGGCTGGGTTCAAACTGGAATGGCATGGTGAGCAAAAAAAGGTTAGATTTAGGCACAGGTCTCTGTACTATGGTGAATGTATGACATCAGGAAACAATATGAGTTATGATGTTATGAACACAATGGATGGCAGAATTTTGCTGTATTAATGTACCCTGTATTGTGGTTTATATCTTTTTTCAAAAACACTGATTTTATGACTTTCTCTTTTAACAGTTTTATTCATGCCACTGTGTTTAATATAGGTCATGGAAATTTTAATACGTAATGTTTGTTTTGATACGTTTATGGTTTTTGGCACCGAATAAAGTTATTTTGACTGACTGAATGTATGACATTGTTCTGCATTCTGCCCATCAATTGTTGTTTTTGCACTTTTAGAAAGTATGAGTTTTCTTGTTTAACCATTCTCTGCGCCTCTGCCTGTTTGTGTATTGACTGTCTGGTTTTGGAGTTACAGGGGCTGGGGATTTGCATTCACTGTAGACAGCCACTGGGGAGGTTGAGGCGGACTTCTGGATGACTCAGAGCTGGGCTGAATAGACCCTGGTTGAATTTAGAGTAGTGGGAGGAGATTACCTTGCACACGAATAGGGCTTGTCTCCCTTACACAATGCTGTCTCCACCCCCTTTGGTCATACTGCACTAGTAAGGACAGAACTGGTTTAGACTGGGCTCAGAGACCCTTACACAAAGAGAACAAAGACATTTTGGGGTATGAGTATTAGACCTAAAGCCCCAGAATGTGAGATCACTTCTGAACTCAAGAGGAACCTTTGCCAAGGAGAAAAGCTGAAGAGGTGTGAGGAGGAGTACTGCCCCTTTGCTGTGTGCTGCGTGGGGTTGTCCTGCAGTTGCTGTTTCTGCCAAGGAAAGGACAAAGACTGAACTTTGCTTTGAACCTGCTTGCAAGGGCCTGTGTGTGCTGGCCTCCTGTTCTGAAGTCCCAGGGACACAAGGAGTTCACCCCCTGCTCCCCTAAACTCTGCTGCTGAAAGGTCTGGCATGCCAGGAGGTGCCTGTTCCAGTTCTGGGCCTCTGAAAGTTGTGCTTGCTGCTGGGAGCTGGAAGAAACCTGAAGAACT
Organism: Triturus cristatus; assembly: GCF_964204655.1. Lineage (NCBI taxonomy): Eukaryota > Metazoa > Chordata > Amphibia > Caudata > Salamandridae > Triturus > Triturus cristatus. Next base: position 199,009,336 of record NC_140585.1, on the reverse strand, counting down.
GAAGAAATCGATGCATTGCTCTTCTTGTGGCTGTTTTTCCGACTCAGCACTGCTGTGCGACAAGAATCTCCACCCATCGCCTCGCCGCAGTCAAAACCGACGCAGTTCCTGTTGCCACTGCAAAAACCGATGCATGGAGGGATCGCAGCTGAGGAAACTGACGCAGCGCAGCTCGACACCACCGCATCGATTGCCGACGCCACAGGGTTTCCACACATCGTACCTGTGTGGCAAGTTTTCCCGATGCATCACATGCGGAGAAGAACCATCTCGGAATCTTTGCATCACTTTCCCCTACAGACCGGATTCAACGCATCACTTCTCCTGCGTGCAGCAGAACTGTCGCATCGCATCCCCATGGTCTCGGGAACTGACGCATCTCTTGATTTTTTGACATTTCCTATCTCTGTGGCTGTTTGGCTTTGTGAATTTTGACGCATCTACAGGTCCTTTGTGAGAAATCACGCATCCATAGTTTTCTATGAACCAAGTTGTTTGAAACCTTTTTAAAGTCTGCCCAGGGGTGAGCAGGGGTTATATAAATTGTGTATTCCCCTTAACCTGACTAGAAGCAAGGGTCCCTATTTGGGCAAAGGTACCTACCTCTGCCAACTAGAGACCCCCATTTGTAACGAGTAGCATTTAATTTACTGCCCCTAAGTATATGGTATACCACTCAAAAAGGGGCTTATATGTAAATTAAATACGATAATCAGTTGTAAGCCAATTTAATCATGTTTAGGGGAATGAACACAAGCACATTAGCAGTGGTTAGCGGTGGTAAAGTGCACAGGGTCCTAAGGTCAACAAAAACGTATTTTTGCAAAAAATGGAGGCAAACTGACAAAAGTTTGGGGGAAGACCACCCTAAGGCTGACATTTCTAACAACATGTATGCATAGGTACAAGAAGGAGATAGAGTGGTCACACGGATACACGTATTCAAATATGTGCTTCTTATACATACAGCAAGACAATGCAGTAAAGGTCCTTACCAGTTCCTGCAGCAGAGATCCTGTGGACCATTTGCCGAGGGATAGAGAGACCGGGTAAGCATGGGATAAGTGGTGAGCGCAGTGGGGGGCTGTGGCCTTGTGTGAAGTTATAAGCTCCATCTCCATCTCTATCTCCTTTGAGACCAGGGCAAATGAGGAAGCACATCTATCCTGTTTTTCTAAATCCTGGGACATGATCTTCTGGCAGTGAGTTTCATTTATACACTTAGGATCCATAATCCTACTCTTTCTCTCTTTTTGTCCCTTTCTCTTTTTTTCATTTTCTTTCTCTTTCCCCTTCCCTTTTTCTTACGCTTTTCCTTTCTCTTTCATTTTCTCTTTCTCCACCTCTTTCTGTTGCTCTTGTCCTTTCTCGCTCTTTTTCTCTTGCTCTCTCTGCATATGCCTGTACCACTTCTACTTTGGCTGCTCAAAAGGTTCCCCAAGTACCCAAGCAAAAACGGCCACCTCTCTGTGCATGACCAGACATGCATGGTGCATGTGACCGAGGACCTCTTTTTGCGGTATAACTGTATACAGGCTGAAGGCCTTCTATGACTGCTGGTAATATAAAATATATACTATAGCACCTCATCATCATAAAGGGCACCGAGGGCTTACCAGACTGGGACATTGTAATATCATGTTGCTCTTAGAAAAAATAGGTGAACTTACATCAGGAAACCATCATGTCAGTATCATCTTAGCATCGACTGTAAATAACGGTTGGCACTCTTACACAATGTCATGCTGCTAGGGTTTCTTACCTAGTAGGGATGGAGGACTTGGTAGGGTGTGTTTGCATGCAAACTTTGAACCTGCAATCCATGGCAGGTATCAATAGTGAGTGCATAGGTTATCGAGTCATGTCGAAGGCTATGGGTCTGGTCCTGTACTTTTCAGCAGGCCAGCCATATTTTTCATGGACAGTACCAAAACCTCTCACTAGGGCTGGTTTATATGCATTAGACAATAGCAACACTTTTTAGTTCATTGGCCATATCTTTATTGGACAATTCGATATTTTTTGAGAATGGGATCTACAAATTTCGGCATGGCTGTCGGTCTTTAATTGGACAGTACCAACATTTCTAGGATTAATTATCATGGACAATAGCAACATTTCTAAGCAGAGCTACTGTACTGTTTTTTTTAAAGTACCAACACTTCTTTTCAAGGCTATTATACCTTTTTTGATCAATGGCAATATTTCCCTGGAAATAGATTTCTTCTACACTGAAACAGTACTTCTCGGCGGGGCTGCCAGACAATACCAACACTTCTCCAAAGGTTGGATATAGCTTCCATTTCAAAGAACTAGCCCTTCTCAGCCGGGAGGTTATACGGTGCAAGGGCATTTAAATCTTCTATTCCTTTATCTGAATGCACCAATGTCTCTCGGCTGTACTGCTCTAGTAATGGGACAGTGCCAGCAGACATGCTTGGGCAGTAACAACACTTCTCCGCAGTGCTGCCATCATTTCATTGGAAAGTTTCAGTGTTTCCAGTCGCGGTTAAAAGTAAAAGGTTCCTCAGTAGCTCTCATTTGTGAATGTCTGGCGTTTGGTTCTGTAATCTAAGAAGATGTCTCCAAGTGTAGATTTCTTGATGCTCAGTGTGTCTCTGACCCTCAAATCCTGACATAGCTGAATCAAAAAAAATCATCCTTCTGGGGTCCATTAGGTGATTACTGATTTAAATTGTCTTATAATATACGTGTAGGAAAATGCTCTCAGTGGAATATTTAGGTGACAGCATTAATTAAATAACAGATTGATATTATTCATTTTGCTTTGATATTTTTAACAACGGTATGGGCGTACTGCTGAGTTTTCATTTATTCCTCCCCTATTTAAAACTTAAAGAAACAGGTTAAAGAACAACGACGGACTACGGCACAAACACAGCACAGAATAAAATAAGTGCCGGTAGAAAGTAATGACGTATCCCCAAAAAGACCTTCGGTCCGATGCTGTGAAAGTGGGTGTGTATTTTAATAAAGATCACTTTAATTTTATGGCAAGACCGGAGGCTCCTATTATGCTTTCTTATCTTGCTTTTTATTCAATAGCAGCCAAGATAAGTAACAGAAACTACAGTTCCCAGGGGCTCAGGGAATAAAACTGGCCAATGGGGACGTAGAAAACAGAAAACCTTAGACCAATCATAGTAACCGTAATAACAAACGTCATAACTGACTGCGCAGCTTCCTCTTTGCTTGCTGCTTGCAGTCAGATAAGTTCCCTTTTCTTTGCTTGCTTGACATTTCTTGTGTATTCCTTGTTTTACGCATAAATTATTTGTTGCTTTGTTTATATTGTTGCCTCATAGTGTTATACGCGCTCGCGTCCACTCGCTTTGCCGGTGTAACTTTAAACGCGCCTTCGCGCGCGCTTCCCTTTCTCCCCTCTGGGTCTCCCGGTGGTGCTGCCCATCACGCGTTCACCGTTACAACTCGCGCTCTTTCCCCTCTACGGCGCCTTTGCCTCACCGAGTGCCCCTTTCACAGCGCTTCGACCTTTTCACCGTGAAGGGCTTCCCTGCTCCTTTCCTCTCGCTCTCTTCAACGCAAGTGCTCCGGCTATCCTATTTCCTGTGCACACGCCCCTGGGAGGTTGCTTCTGCTTGACTCCTCCCCCTTGGCTCCACATTAACCCCTTACTACCTAGGCTTGCAATTATGAGCTCTGACAGCTCTCCTGTAAGAGGCCAGGCTTCTCAGGAAGGTGAAGCCTTCAAGCAAGATTTAAATAAATTTATAAATGCCTCTGTGGAAAATGCTGTGGAGTCTTTAATGAAACGTGTGTCCAAGGGCATGCAAAACACGACGTTGAGTCTGTTGTCCAAAGCCTTGGCCCAGTCTGCGGGGGATAGCAGACCAAAAAAGGTGGTTTCCTCTGCTTCCAATACTGCGTCATCACTGACTGGCGAGGTTCCCTCGCATCTGATTGAGGACAAAGTGCCTCCCAGGTCTCCTTGCAAGGAGGGGTTTATAGGTATCCAGGGTAAACGCAAGCACAAATCCAAACACGCAAAGGCTCCCAAAAAATTAGTTATATCCACCATTTTGGACACTGACACAGACTTGGATGACGCAGATGACTTGTTTGACATTTTTGACGTCTCTGATTCCCCCCCTTCAAAAAAGTCTAAATCGGATTCCTTTTCTTTTGAACCAGTTTTCGACTCTGACGGAGTCCCCATGTTCGACCCCTCTTCTATTAGGCACCCAAATTCTACCGAATGGGCTCCTGCTTTTCATGTGGGGGAGTACATTTCTGCCAGGTTACGCCTCCCTCTGGACTCAGCTGTCAGGTCACGACTAAAGTCTGAATGCCCTAAGCCTTCTTTACCGGAGAGAGTTACTATGGCTCCGGCTATTGATCAGCCCTTGCTTACGTTCTTCTCAAAGTTTGGGAAGGATCCCCGTAAAGGGGTGGAAAAAGCTTGGTCCACGTGCCAGGGCAAACTCCTTGACGTGGTGGGTCCCCTGGCACGCATTTTTGACTTGGCGGAATCCTCCCGCTTAGACGGCTCTGACTTGCCTGCCGAAGAAATCTCCCTATGGGTACAGCGCGCATTCTGTCTTCTGGGCAATGCTAATGCCGCCATCACCCATGAGCGGCGTAAAGGTCTCCTAATTAAATTGGACCCCAAATTGGCCAATCTCGCTCCTCAGGACCCAGGTTCCAAAGCCAATGGCCTTCTCTTCGGGGACACTCTGGTCAAAGACCTCAGCAGCTTCGTGTCCACTTTCGCGTCTCTGGACAAGGCGCAACTATCCATAAAAAAGGTTTTTTCCCCCCGGGTTTTTGGACGAGCCGGCAGAGGCAGGGGTCGCTCTTCTGGCCAGTCCTTCCACAACCAAGGCTCCAGAGGTGCTTCCGCCTCGCAAGAATACAAACCCCATTTCTACCCGCAACGCGGCAGATGTTTCCGGGGTCGCGGACAGAAGAACTACCGCAACAACAACAACTTCAACCAACAGGGTAAGTCCTCCCCCTGTGGGAGGTCGTCTAAAATTGTTTCTTTCCAAATGGCAAACAATCAGTGCAGATCCTTGGGTTCTAAACACGGTTCAAGACTATCTTATAGAGCTTTACTCGCCGCCTTTTCAACCCACTCTGCCTCATCCCATGGTCTTCTCCCTCAACACGCAGGCTCTAATAGATTCGGAAATTCTTTCCCTTCTCCAAAAACAAGCCATCTCCATCGCCCCCTTCGATCCTTCCGGTTTCCTCAGCTCCATTTTCCTGCTTCAGAAAAAGAACAAAAAGCTACGTCCAGTGATCAATCTCAAATTGTTCAACCAGTTTGTGGTATATCGTCACTTCAAAATGGAGACCATTCTCCAGCTAAGAGATACTCTTCGACCAAACGACTGGATGGTCCGACTGGACTTACAAGACGCCTATCTCACTGTGCCCATTCATCCTTCGCACACCAAATTTCTTCAGTTTCAGTGGTCAAACGTCACTTATCGCTTCACCTCCCTGCCTTTCGGTCTATCTTCAGCCCCCTGGTGTTTCACGAAACTCTTAAAACCGGTGGTGGCCTCTCTGAGATCCCTCGGGATCAGACTAATCATTTATTTAGACGACATTCTCCTCATGAGCTCGGACAAACAGCTCCTTCTCTCGCATCTTCGCACCACACAGTCCCTTCTCTTGGATCTGGGTTTCCTTCTCAACTTCGAAAAATCTATGCTCATTCCTTCCCAGTCCATAGAGTTCTTGGGTTTTCAAGTAGATTCGTCCACGGCATGTCTCCTTCTCCCTCAGTCAAAGGTCTCCACGATCAAGTCAGAGATTCGGTCTGTTCTTCAGTCCTCCCTCATCTCCCTTCGATCTCTGGCACGAATAGTCGGCCTTCTGTCGGCGTCCATTCAGGCCATCTTCCCGGGGCCTCTTCATTACCGCGCTCTTCACCGTTTAAAGATCAGACATCTTCGTCAGGGCTTGGCTTACTCCGATCTCATCTCCCTAGACCACGAAGCTCGAGACGAACTCCTTTGGTGGATAGACCATTTAGATGCGTGGAATGGCCGCGCTATCTTCACTACGGCCCCAGATCTTGTATTAGAATCAGATGCAAGCCTGTCGGGTTGGGGCGCCCGTTGTGGACAAATCTCGACTGGAGGTACATGGTCTCGAGAGGAGTCCAAATTGCACATCAACTGTTTAGAGATGCTTGCAGGTTCCTTTGCGATCCAAAGCCTTACCAAACACAAGGTTCGATGTTCCATCCTTCTTCGCATGGACAATGTTTCTGCGGTCCGCTACATAAACCACCTCGGGGGGACCAAGTCCAAGCCTCTGGCAGAGCTGGCAAAAACTTTATGGGAATACTGTCTAATGAATCAAATTTCTCTAACGGTGGAATACCTGCCGGGGGACCTCAACGCGGTGGCAGACTGGCACTCTCGCCATCTTCGAGACTCCAGCGACTGGAAGCTCTTGCCATCCGTTTTCCTATCCCTTTCTCACATATGGGGTCCTTTCTCGATAGACCTCTTCGCCTCTCGCCTGAATTCTCAATTACCTCGTTTTTTCAGCTGGCGCCCAGATCCTTCCGCTCTAGCGACGGATGCCTTTCTCCAAGACTGGTCCCTACATCTCAACTATGTCTTTCCTCCGTTTCCCATGATCAATCGGGTACTCTCCCAGGTACGACGGCAGTCGACGTCCTTAATCCTGGTAGTCCCGTTCTGGCAGTCTCAAGTTTGGTTCCCGTCTCTGTTAGAAATGGCGGTGGATTTTCCTGTCCTTCTCCCGGAACGAGAGGACCTTCTCCTCAATCCCCTGGGCTTCCCCCACAACCTGGTCCTGAACAATTCTCTGGTCCTGTCTGCCTGGAAAGTGTCCGGTCTTCCCCTGTTGACATCCTCATTTCGCAGGAAGCTTCGCTCTTTATCAGCAAAGCCTGGGCCCCTGGAACCTCAAAAGCGTACAAATCCGCTTGGTCTCTTTGGGCAAGCTGGTGTCTGGAACGACATATCGATCCCCTTTCAGCCCCTTTGAACTTTGTAGTTAATTTTCTGGCCTCGGAAGCCAGCGCGGGTAAGTCCTATAGGACCGTGAACCTGTATAGATCGGCCATTTCTCTTAACCATTCCCCTCTCGATGGCAAACCTATTGGCTCTCATCCCCTTATCTGCCGCCTGTTAAAAGGAGTTCGCTGTTCCAAACCTCCGTTGGCTAAGTATTCTAGCTTGTGGGATTTTTCAGTAGTTCTTAAGTTGTTTTCTGAATGGCCAGATAATGCTTCCCTTTCCCTAAAAATGTTATCTGCAAAACTTACTATGCTGTTATGTCTTGTTTCCATCAAACGTGTTTATGATGTTAAGGCCTTGGACATTTCCGGCCGTCAATTCTCTCCTACAGGTGTTATGTTCCAGATTCACAGACGAACCAAAACTAATTTGAATTCTGTTTTTTACCCCTATTTTCCCTCTCATCCAAAACTTTGTGTTGGTCAATGTTTAAAGATGTATGAACAAAGAACGGCTAATCTCAGAACGCCCTCCAATTCCCAACTTCTAATTTCCTTCCGCAAACCTCATCTCCCTGTTTCCTCTGCTACCCTTGCCCGTTGGGTGCGCTGGGTTATGTCCCTGGCAGGCATTGACGTCTCCATCTTCGGAGCTCATTCCACTAGGGGAGCCATGGCCTCTAAGGCCTTTTGGGCAGGCTCCCGCCTCGAGGACATTCTGAGATCAGCTGATTGGACCAATGATACAGTTTTTCGAATGTTTTATTGTAAACCTATTGACACTGTGGCTTCTTTAGTGATTAATATGCTTTGAACAAGCATAATAGGAGCCTCCGGTCTTGCCATAAAATGTAGATTTTCCTAGTTATTATGACGGAAAGTCTTAATTTTATTAAAGACACGGAGGCGAGTATTATCCCACCACTACACTACTAACATGTGTTCTCCCTCTCTTCAGCGAATCCAGCTCTGCCCCCGGCATCATCGTGATTATCCAGTCACACATCGACAGGGGTCTTCTCCGTCACAGAGTTTCTCTGCTTCCACTCCGGAGTCACCGTCGCCGAAGTCTACAACTCTCCAGTCCTGGTCTTCGTTGGTTCAAGAAGTTTGTTCATGGACCTTGGTTTTTCCTTGGTTTTGGCAATCGTCCCCCTATTTTCTGACTTTATCTGACCAGCTCGTCAGCGAAAAGAGGAAGCTGCGCAGTCAGTTATGACGTTTGTTATTACGGTTACTATGATTGGTCTAAGGTTTTCTGTTTTCTACGTCCCCATTGGCCAGTTTTATTCCCTGAGCCCCTGGGAACTGTAGTTTCTGTTACTTATCTTGGCTGCTATTGAATAAAAAGCAAGATAAGAAAGCATAATACTCGCCTCCGTGTCTTTAATAAAATTAAGACTTTCCGTCATAATAACTAGGAAAATCTACATTTTTGTTTTACCGTTTATGATTATTGCGTACTTAAGCAAGGAAAAATAATATCTGCGTGTATAATAAGTGAGCTGGCTGAAATCATAGGTCCTGACATGGGGGCCAATTGGCAGCCATGTTAGATCCAGGCAAACATTATCACCAAAAGAACAGCAGATCGATTATGTGGGTTTGGCCCAACATCTTGATGTCTTGGACGTGTCCCGTCTGTGGTGAGCATAGACCACCTGTAAGGCCACAATGCACACCTTTCACAAAGCCTTCCCATGTATGCATTCAAAACTCTTTCATGCCTATTTCTCTAACACTATGCGTGTAGGTACTTTATGCATGTTAATATTTGATTTCATTTTCTATTTCAATTGTAATCAGTTGTCTCAAGCCCACCTCTTCATCCTACAACTCCTTTGAAAATATGGTTGGTCGAAGTTAAACAACTTGCATTTTGCCATTCTGAGGTTGCTTATTTCCACAGCTTTGCCACTGGGAGTAATTTGGTAAAAATGTACGTTTTTGTGACAGAATGTTCTAATAAATGTTTTGTTAAGTAAAGCTTCCCAAAATCGATTTTGTGTTTGAGAGTTCTACGCACAATCTCATGTGAGCTATTTGTGTTGGGGTCATTTTTGCAAACTTTGGGACGATTCAGATTTTTTTCAAAACTAGATAAAGATAAGGAGCTCGCATCACAATATCGCATAACTTAAAAGATTTGTGTAAAAACTTTATTTGTCACACACTGAAAAGTGTGGAGAAATGCCTTTGCAAAATATTTTTGATTCACCACCAAGTTAATGCTGAGTGGTTGTTTGCATACTCTGATACCCCCACTGATGTGACTTGATTAAAAACAATCGTCTGGTTTCACAAAGGTAAAGTTAGACCAAAAGTGTAAGTTTAGACATGTAGTCTGAGTTTAGACCTAAAGTCTAATTTTACTACTAGTAAAGTTAAACCTTTGTTCTAAGTGAAGACCAAATGTCTAAAATCTACCTTTACTCGTGGAATAATATAGAAATAAGAAGAGTTTACAAGATCTCAGAGAGGCAAGCACTAGCTCCCAGGAAGCTACAGTTACTATTTAAAAAAATATACGACTCCAAATTCGTGAGCACACTACAAGGCAACTGCAGTACATTTCTCATTTAGAAAGGTCAATAACACACGCTAGAAAGGTCACAGTAGATAACCCCTGCTTTGCCTAGAAGATACCAAGACATAATCATGAACACATCATGAAGAACCCTTCCTCCTGCGTGATAATAGTAATGAAAGGAGGACAATAATAACCTCTTTAGACTAACCCAAAGGTAAACATGGATGATGGATGGCACTTTTAGATTGTGCCCTCCACCATTCACACAGGCCTACACCATACATGGTGAATATCATAACAGCACTATACCCCTAATTTGTGAATTGCTTCTGAACAAGGAAAGTGATACATACTATGAACTTCTAAGTCAGATTAAAAAAAAAACTACAATTCTCAAAAAATAGGTATAAACTTCGACCAATCAATGATACAAACAGTTACAATATTTACCCCACAGTCATTGAAGGCTGTTATTACAATTTCATCCAAAGCATTGGGAGACACCTCCAACAATCTTCACTAAGGGGCAAATTTATGAAACAGTGGCACAGTGCAGGGCAGCAAGGCACCTTGCTGTGTCACTGACAAAGGGCAGTAATGTGCCGTATTTAAGGCATACAGCGCATTCCTGACTTTTCCCCCTACGCTGGTGCACAATGAGCTTGGCTAGTGCCAACGCAGGCACACTTCCACCATGTTGCAAGGGTTTCTGTGTTGCATGCAGATTTGTTTTTGTGCAGGAAGGGACACCTGCCTGCACAAAAACAAACCTGTGAGGCAAAGTCCATGGTGCAAGGGTGACTCCGTTGCATGCAGGATTGTTTTTATGCAGGAAGGGGTACCTTCCTGCACAGAAACAACCCTATGAGACGTGTTCCTCTTTCTGTGTGTGCTGCAGAATGCAGCACATACAGAAAGAGGCAAAAAAAAGGAGAAATAAACATAGGTTTACATGATTTTGTTAATCTGGGGCAGCATCAAAATGTATTGGTGTTGCATGGAAACACCCACCACAACGTCCAAGGAACAGCTCCCGGGTGCAGCGAAAGGTGATGCCGCAATTTGTGCTGCTTTGCCTTACTCAAGATTGATGTCACTCAAAGCAACGCATGGTGGCTTTGCACAGATTCATAAATCTGATTTAGAACCCTATATCATGCATGTACCACTTTATGTGGTGCAAAAGATGCAAGGCTCTCATAAATAACTCCCTACATTCTACATGAAAAGAGGAGTTGCTAGCTGTTCTCATCCATAAGGAATTGAAGGTGAGGATTTTACAGACATGGACAGATTCAGATGGGAGGTCCATTTTCACAGAACTATCTATCCAGAAACATATTATCATTCTGGGCTCCATCTATACTCAAAATAAAAATACAGAAAAGCAACTTTTTATTCAAGATCTCCCAGCTCTGCACAGATGTTCAGATGTTAGTGAACAACAAGTCCTCACTGGGGGTGACTGGAATGTCTTTCCCAACTGGTGCTCTCACTGGAGTGGGAATAGTACATTTTACCCCTCTGCTTTCCAAAACTTTCCCTACTGTTGCTCTCACTGGAGTGGGAGTAGTATTTTTTACCCCTCCGCTATCCAACACTTTCTCCACTGTTGCACTCACTGGAGTAGGAATAGTCATTTTTACCCCTCCGCTATCCAGCCCTTTCCTACTGCTGCAATCACTTGAGTGGGAATAGTAATTTTTACCTCTCCGCTATTCTACACTTATCCTACTGTTGCACTCAGGGGAGTGGGAATAGTAATTTTTTCCCCTCTCCTATCCAACACTTTCCCTACTGTTGCTCTCACTGGAGTGGGAATAGCAATTTTTACCCCTATGCTATTCAACACTTCCCTACTATTGCACTGTTTGGAGTGGAAATTGAAATTTTTACCCCTCCACTATCTAACACTTTCTCTACTGTTGCACTGATTGTATTGGGTAATTTAAGATTAAATATTTTTTCATAGTTGAATGTTTTAATTTATTCTAGATTTTTCCATATATTTTAATGTATTTATATATTTATATTTTATTTTTATATAATTTTAAAGTTTTAAAATAAATTAAAGCTAATATTTTATTAATTGTTTTAAAGAAAAAAAATATATATATGTATACATTATTATATTTGTGTGTTTATTTGTTATTTTAAAATTAGTAAAATGCATATTAAATGCCATTTCTTTTGTTAAAATTAATATTAATATTTAATATATGTAATATATATTATTTTATTTTATATATATATTTAAATCGATGTTTTGTACATCTATATTTTTTACATTGATATTTTTGATTCAATATCTTTTGTACTTACCTGTGTAGGTATGGGAGTCAATATTTTTGTAGCCTATATATTTGTTTCGATATTTTGAACAATTATATTTTTAACATCGATATTCTATCATTGAACCACATAGCGACATAGGATTCCTGTCTTTGTTTTTAGACCATGCCCTAATTATGGTATTGTTTAACCCTAATATTATCACGTTAAAGATGAGAATGTGGCAGATGAATGCACTCAATTATGGCAACCGCATGAGAACAAAAAACCTTTGTACTCATGCATTGGATTATCTGGAAACCAACAAAAGCCCAATACAATCTCATTAAAACTTATGTGCAGTTACAAAGGCATACTTCAGAGGTTTGATGATTCGAGATGCAGCAGCTAATCGGGCCAAAGTACACCAACACTGAGAAATACTTGAACCCAAGATTAAAGTATTGCAGCAGGAATACAGACAGGCATGGTTGCATGCGACTTTTACTACAAAAAGTATAGCCTACACAACATCGATTTTGCTGACGCAGACCGGGCCCTACATAAAGTTAAGTGTCAACATTATGAACGAGGAGAGAAAGTTGGTAGACTGCTCACCCTATAGTTAAAACAGTGTGGGTCCCACTCAGCTATACATGACAAGTGGGGGAAATTGTTTACAAACCCCGCTTCCATTTATACCAGCATATATGCATCGGAATCCGCAGTTGATGGGAGTAGTGCTGAAGAAACTGCTTGTATGGATATGCTACCAATGCTGAAACTGAGGAAAGACCTGTCAGACGTATTGGACAGAATGATTGAGAAGGAGGAAAGTATAGAGGCGATAAAGACTATACCTGCAGGCAGGGTGCCAGGTGGCAATGACTTCCCCATCAATTTTTAGAAAATCACAGCTAAACGAAATGCCCTGTTACTAACTAATGTGCTCTGAGAATCAGCAGAATCCAGAATTTGCCAAGGCACTGACTTCCCTATTCCATAAACCAGGAAGGGATCAATTACTCATTACAAATTATAGACCCATCTCTTTGCTGAACAATGGTATGAAAATAATGATGATAGTGCTTGCCAACAGATTGAGAACTATGATCCAACTCTTTATATATAAGAATCAGGTTAGGAGTCATTCCAGGATGATCTGCAAGGACAGTCTAAGAACCTCCTCGGGCAGACTCAGTGCAAAGAAAGTCTTTGATAGAGTAGAATGGAGCTACTTGTTCTGAGTCATGTCTAGGATGTGTTTTTGCAATACCTTCATCACAATGGCACACTCTTTCTTTACTGCTCCCACAGTTTGAAGTAACTACAATGGATTTCTTTCTGACCCAATACCAATTGGGCGGGGTGCGAGACAGGGCTGTCTCATTTCCCCCATCTACTATTATTGTTAGCGCTGGAACAAGTAGCAATTCTGATTAGATGAGATCTGGCAACTAAAGCCATACGGTCACCAGCCGGGGTTTCTAAAACCATGCTATATGCTGATGATGGGGTGCTGAGTTTGTTATCCCGAGACACGTCCATACCCTCATTATCGGATTCCATCCGACGATTCTAGTATTTTTCTGATTATAAAATTAACTAGCTGCACCTTCTGGCCAGCACTATCCCCAGCGCCAGCATTCGCGTCTGTAATTTAAGGCGTTTCTTTCTGGGAACCACTCCAAGCAGCACAATTTTAAAGATCCCTCCACTTCCATCCCACCATGCATGAAAACGCCTCCAACACTTTCCTCCAGTACTCCATCAGTAGAGGCAAGCCCAAGTCATAAGCAAAAAGTCAGCTGATCGCTGCCCACACCTACCCCAAGCCACAGTCCTACCTGGGTAAATCCTGGTCAGCTTAGCCAGCATCAAGTATGTCTTGTGCTGGTAGTGAAACTGTGTTAATTTGAATATAGCATTGTGGGAGACTTGCCCAGCCTGCTCACAGGCTGTTTTCCACTCAGTGGCTGTGATTCCCTATGGGCAGTCCCCACTCCAGAGTTCACTTGCTGCATTTATGAAGCCCCCTTTATCCAATACCAGCGATGCCTGTAGGTGTTTTATCAATCTACGACAGACTGCCAGGTCAAGCAACTGTCTCCCCATTGCATGCTTCTGGGGTCTATCTGAGAAGGTGGGCCAGATTGGCGGCACTTTGTGAACTAGCCTGGCATAGTGCAGGAACTGCCCCAGAACTAGCTCAAACTCCTCTTGCGCTAGGGCAAAGGACATCTATTATTCAAGTACAAATCACCTGCACAGTCGCACCCACCCTTCCTCCACCGATTATAGGTTTTGTCAGCCTTAAGGCAGGAAATGTTATAGCTCTGACAGAGGCAGGTTATCCACAAAGGGGGCTCACTGCAGTGTTTTGCAACTACTCTGTTGATCAAAGACATCCTTATTATAAAGAAGGGATGCCCAAAAAAAGAACTCATCTCTTCCATTTTTCACAATACTGAATGCAACACACATAAAAACAGGAAATAACGCAGAGTAATAAAGACCTTTTTCCTAGTTATGTCTCTGTTGTGAGGGTGTACCATTTTGACACATTACCAGGTTTGCAATTCTTTGTACATCTGGGAATGTGCCAAAATTCATGGGTGGAGGAATGGAACTGCCCCTGCTCCACCACCTTCTCAATACAGAGTAATGCAAGGCAGCCATTTGTGCTGCCTTGCATTATTCCAGATTTAATAATCCACGCAGGGCCATGCAAGGTGGCTTTGTGTGGCTTAGTAAATCTTGCTTAAGCCCTTGTGTTGTCTTGTGTCGCCTTGTGTGATGCAAGGGCAACACAAGAGCTTAGTAAATCTGGCCCTTAGTGTCACATAATTTCTCCAAAGTCCTTAGTGTCACAGTATTTTTGCAAGCTGTGTCTCTACAATATAGAATTTCCTTCAATTTGTCTCCCCCTTTCTGGCACAAACCCTTCTCCCCACCTTCCTCAACCAACCAGGTTTCCTATTTTTGGCAAATACTACCAGAGCTGGAAGCTTGGGGCTCAAAACATCCAGTTACTCACAGTTAAATAATATGTACACGTGCTGGTGGTGAAGTGTGAACTCACCAGACCTTGACCAGGATGCCCCTTTTGGCTGACAATCAACGGACATGGCAAGCAGGACATGTACTCAGAGAGTGTCACTGGTAGTGTGACTGGTTTTGGCTGTGCCATGTCCAATAAGCTGCGCCTAGAAATAAGTTCGGGGGGCTGTGGCGCTGCTTACCAGTGCATGAACAAGTGTAGCTCTCAAACGCTGGATGCAGGTGCTGATGTCTACGTTTTGAAGCTCTGGATGTGAAGCTGGGATGATCGCCTCTGGAAGCCACCTTGCCAGTCAGTGATGGAAACACAAAGCTGAAATTTGCCCTCTTAGGAAACGGCCAGGAAGAAAAAGCATGAAAGCAAAAATAAACCTCTGAAATTCTCTGCCGCAATAGTAGCATACAGCGCACTGATATGAAGGCCAGGAGAAAACTGGACAAGAACATCCGGGAGAGTTGTGATGTACCAGGATGGAGTTTCAAAAGGTATATAGAGGGAAAAATTACCTTGATGGGAAACAGGAAACAACAAAGTAATTCTCAACATCTTGAGTTGGAAAAACTCCATAGGAATCAAATGGGAAGACAGCCATATTCCTCACCCCCCGATAGGCTGACGAAAAGGAATTGGCTCCTGCAGGTAATTTGGAATGCGGGCGCGTTTGGAAGATGTGTCCGGTGCTGCTGATGGGATGCGCTGAGCGGCGGCGCCCCACTCTTAGCCAAAAAAGTGTCCTGCAAGTGCATCCAACAGCATACCCCCTCCCGAGGTTTATGATGGGGGTATGAGGATACAAGTTGAAGAATCTGAGTACCAACCTAGGGGCATGGACAGCAGTAGCAGCTTCCCACGATTCTTCACTGATGGGGTAACCTTTCCAATGCACCGAAACTGAAATTTCCATCAATAAATACAGGAATCACAAATGTCCAAGACCTCCACATCAAGAACGCCTTGAACTAACATTGAGGGAGGAGGTGGACCAACTCGAGAAAAGTGATCAAGAACATAGGGATTCAATTGTGAAACATGGAAGGCAGGATGAACTCTCCAGGATGGAGCCAACTGAATCTGCACAGCAACAGGATTAACAAGTTTAACAATAGTAAAAGTACCCAAAAATGTGATGTGGACCAAGTTTAGGATGCCTACCATGGAGTGGCAAAAAACAAGAAGGCACCCAAACCTTATCTCCCACAGAATAACTAGGGGCAGGTCGGCGGTGCTTGTCAGCCTATATTTCATATTGTCTGTTGCCAAAGACAGGCTCTTTCTAAAAGTATCTCTTACAGACACTAGATACTTCTGAAATTCCAAGGCCGCTGGCACAAGAGAGTCGGTAAGAACCGTTTCACGACTCATTCTAGGATGAAGACCCTGTGAACAATAAAAGGGGGAAACTCCAGTGGCACTATGTGCACTGCTATTGTAGGCAAATTCAGCATGGCACATTAAAAAAAGGCCAATTTTCATATGTGGCATTATAAAAAATGTGTAGGTATTGTTCCAAAGTTTGATTAGTATGTTCTGTGAGACCATTCTTCTGAGGGTTGAAACCTTAAGATAAAGCTGTGGAAATGCCAAGGGCCGTACAGACAGCTCTGCAAAACTTGGAAACATATTGTGGACCTCTATCAGATATAATGGTTGACTGGAGTCCATGCAAGTGAATGATATAAGAGATAAACTGTCGTAACATATTTGATGCTGTTGGTAGTTTCTGGAAAACATATAAACAGTTGCTGTGATCAATTTAAATCCATCAGATTTAGAAAATTCCACAATAAAGTCTGTTGATGTGGTTTGAGAGTGTCTGGGAGCTACCAACAACGAATTTGAGAGGCCATAGGTCTTGGAATAAGAAGTCTTGAATTGGTTGTGGACAGAAAGAGGATTCCAGTTGGAAAGAGAGGCTCCCCACCTATGTGCAACCTGATGCCATACCCATCTACCCGGACACGCACTGGAACCCGGAGAGCCACGCAGCATGTCCTGAAGAGGTTGAAGACTTCACAAGCCCTCCGCTTGAACGAGGAGAAACCTGCCTCGGAGCGTTGCTCTCACAGGTGCCTGCAAGGGCTCAGGCTTGGGGAGGGAGATGGAGAGGGAGAAGGAAAAAGCCTTGCAGTGAGGTGCATTGACAAGCAGAGTCTAAGCTGTTGCATTGCCTCCCATGTATTTTTTTAGGTCGAGACTATAGCGGCAGTGCACATGCGCTGCTCGCTCTGCGAGGTATGACGTATTCAGTATGGAGTTGAAGCTCCATGGAAGCTCCGCCCACTCTCTGCCCACCTTTTTCATTGGCTTGTGTCTTTGTCGTTCCTTAATGCTGCCTTCCAATTGGTTTAAGGCTTGTTAGTTCCTCCTTACGACAGCCATGTAATTTGTATCCTTCCATGGTTACTGGCCCCTTTACTTCGAGTGTTACATAGTATGTTTTATTTTGGTTTTGTGACCACTATTTTCTATTTTCCCCCGTGCCTCCCCCGCTGTACGTGCCTTCTTGTCCACCCTGCACTCCCGTTGTTCGTGCCTTCTTGCCCGCCCGCACTCCCGTTTGCAATGCAATAGGTCTTGCGTAAATGCGTGTTTTTTTCACATTCCGCATCTCAACTTCAAAACTTGTGCCAAGTTTGTTTATCACACCCCTCAAGTGTGTTATGCTTTTTTATTCCAGGAGCCACGTTGAAGATGGACACGACCTCACCCTGAGAATTGCTGAGAATTGCAGCAACTAGAAGCCGCCCTGTTGCTCCAGGATGTGACACCATTTTTCTTGCTCACTGCACACAGTCAACTGGAAAAAAAGTAAGCACTTGGATACCTGGAGATTTAAGCGCTATCTAAATAGCACATACATGTCCCCAACTCAAAGTTCCCCGACGGCTGCTCGTCTTCTTCCCGCACCCACAGCGGCAGGGCATCACTTCAGGGTTTCATGATCCTGTACCCAGGCCGTTGCTTGGCATCCAATATCCATGTCAATGGGGGTAGGCACAGCACGAAAGGCCACCTAAAGGTATGAGGGGCCCTGCTGTTTTTTGTTCGGGGGACCTGGGGGCGCCGCTTTCTGGATTAACTCATGAAGAACAAGGGGCCAAAGTTCAAGAAAAAGGGAATGGTCACCTTTGGTTGTGACCTGGAGGAATACTTGGAGACCTCGGGTCAAGATGGTGAGTCCCAAATTCCTTCTTGATTACCGCTGAGCAGCGGGTCATGTGTCGGATGCACAAAGTTAGGACACCTATATAGCACACTATGCAACCTGACAGTTTTCTTGAGGCGACCAGAATTCCAATCCTGGCTTCCCCGCTTTACCGCTTTGTGTGATTTTGGGCAAATTATCTTCCACAATGGAAACTCATGTTGGCCAGTTACAAATAGTTTCCACTGGGTCCTGTTGCTATGTGTTTTCTTGCTCCTACTGAAGTAATACAATGTGTCCATGGAGAAGCTTTTAAAAAACATAACATATCATTATTTTACATTTTCCACTATGTGGGGAGGAGGAGGGCCCTTAAATACTTCAGCTAAGGAGAAATACAGAGCCCTTGGCTACTATGATGCGCTTTGGGCCAACTTTCATTCACAAGGAGGACGTGCCCCCATCTATGAACCTTTTCGCACCTCAGCATTTACACTGATACGGCAACTAGATGTGTGCCGCGCTTTAATTTAAAAACACGTACTCTATAGGCGCCTAGAAAAGGCATTGGATTGTATGAGCTTTTAGGGTCATCCTACCTCACTCCCCCTCCTAAAATGTAAAGTAACGGAGGGAACGTGTGTACAGATTGAATTGACTAAGCTGGTCATTTTATGCAGAAATGCAAAGGGAATTTACCCACTGTGTACACTAGCATTATCTGGCAAAAAATGTATCATGTGACATAGAGAGCAAAGCCCATAGTGGTATAGAAGTTGTATAACAGCGGGCACTCCTTCGGCTGTCATCACCAATGCTCGTGCCACGGTTGGAAGTGAATTCGATAGACTGGTCCATGTACTTGTCGTGACACAGGTGACGTGACGCACAGCTAAGTCCCAGGTGGAAAAAATTTAAAAACTCATCTTTATATGTGTTTTTGTGTATCCACTCTTGAGCCAGCAGGACCTCCGCCACTATTCATATTACCGGGCGGAGCTTTACATGTTCATTTATTCAGTCAGCCATGCACCCAACCAGTCATCTAAGCACCCACAAATCATTCAGCCATCCGTCCACTTACTCATCTAACTATTCATCCACCCATCCATAATCCATTCATCCATACGTCCTTCCGTCCACCAGCCCCCACTTCTTCATATTCATTAATTCATCCATTTATCTCTGGAATATTTCCTGCACTTCTTGCTTTCACTCCATACCTGAAACCCAGGTGCGTCCAGCACAGGTAGGCAGCCTAAAACTATTTACTAGCTTACATAGTTGCATAAGATAAATAAGCAACACTGTGGCCCACCTTTACACAGCTCCAATCATTCCGTCTAGTTCGGACATTAAATTTGGTTTAAGACCCACAAAATACATCTCTTGTTAAATTCTACCATGACAGATTCAGTTCTCCTAAGAAAGTTTGGTAACACGTGTACCAGCTCGGGAAATACAGCCTTTCACCCTTACACGTTAGGTTAAACTGAGGACACTCATTTTGATACACTCGCACCAGTTATGGTGCGAAGTGGCAAGGCTGCGCTTGAAAAATTATACAAGGAGAGGATTCTCGACAGCCAGTGCCTCTCCAAAGCTGATCAGGCTGAGGCAGAGTCCGTGGCATGCTTAGCAGCCAGCGCCTCACATTCGTCCGCCCGCTCCAGCCCTCCCACCTTCTCACACACACCCTTCATGTCTGCTTTTGGAATCTGGTATCTATTGATTCTCCTCTAGTGTCTGTCCTCTGCTCCTAATTCAAGTACTATTTCCCAACCTCCACTCTCCTGTTGTTTTCTTGGTAATATATGAGTTAACAAAAATGCTTATAACACTTTTTTATTAAACCTTTTCAACGTACTGCAGCTACAATGCTCTACAACATAGCTTAAAGACATTGGCAAAGCCAACAGCTCTGGCCAGTCGCGGCTCCTCGAGGGAGTGCTGCGGGGCGGTAGGGCGAGGCGGTGGAGGGGCAGCGTGGGGGGTAGTAAACTCCGGCATACGGCCGACCGGAGTTAAGTACATAAAGAAATAAATAAAACAAATTACATTGCACGTGCTGCAAAGCCATTTGCGTGGCAGCGCGGGCAATGTAATTCGTTTTATTTTTTATTGCAACTCTTGTAATGCAATCTCTTTTCTGGGTGATGCCTCAGATTATGGTGACTCCACGCTGAATATTCTGAGTTGGAATGTGGCTGCCTACAATCTAAGATCTTGATACCAGATTGGTTATCTTTTATTAGACAATATGACATCTTAATGTTCCAGGTGACAAGGTCAACACATAAAACATCTATTGATGGTTTTGTGTGTCACAATATCTTGGCAAACCACTTCTTGATCAGCTCGTGCATCTGCGGGATGGCATCCAAAAATGATACCCCACTAGTGTGGGTAGGCTTAGTGCCCGCGACAAGAAACAGCCCAAAACGCAACAGAGACACATCACATTTTTCCAGTGAAAACCGACTCTTTTTTTCAATGTGTATAGCTGTGGATTTTAAGCCTTAGCTCAGTCGTTACCTAGATAAACCTAGCAAACCTGTACATTTTTTAAAACTAGACACACAGGGAAATCCAGGTTGAAGTGACTTGACTGGCTCTCACCAGGTTCTGTTACCCAGAATCCCTTGCAAACCTCAAACTTTGTAAAAAAAAAACATATTCCTCACATTTCTAGGATGGAAAGTGCTGGGATCTGTGGGGAGCCACTAACTTCCACCCACCCAGCATTCCTCCATGTCTGCCGATAAAAATGGTTCCTCACTTGTGTGGGTAGGCCTAGTGCCCATGACAGGAAACGGCCCAAAAAGCACCGTGGACACATCAAATTTTTCCAGTGAAAAGTGACCCTTTTTTTGCAATGTGCCTACCAGTGTATTTTGGGTCTTAGCTCAGCCGGCACCGAGGGAAACCTACCAAACCTGTACATTTGTGAAAGCTAGACACCCATTGGAATCCAGGATGGGGTGACTCGTGTGGGTCTCACCAGGTTCTGTTACCCAGAATCTCTTGCATACCTCAAACTTTGTCTAAAAAACACATTTTCCTCACATTTCTGTGATGGAAAGTTTTGGAGTCTGTGGGGAGCCACAAACTCCCTCCCACCAGGCATTTCCCCAAGTCTGTCGATAAAAAAAGGTACCTCATTTGTGTGGATAGGCCTAGTGCCTGCGAAAGGAAACAGCCCAAAACGCAATGTGGACACATCAATTTTTCAAAACTGACCCTATTTTTACATTGTGCCTAGCAGATGATTTTGGGCCCTCGCTCAGCAGGCACCTAGGGAAACCTAGAAAACCTGTACTTTTTTTAAAACTAGACACCTAGGGAAATTCAGGATGGGGCGACTTGTGTGGATCTTGCCAGGTTCTTTTACCCAGAATCCCTTGCAAACCTCAAACTTTGTCCCAAAAACACATTTTCCTCACATTTCTGTGATGTAAAGCTCTGGAATCTGTGGGCAGCCACAAACTTCCACCCACCCAGCATTCCACACAAGTCTGCTGATGAAAATGGTACCTCACTTGTGTGGGTGGGCCTAATGCCTGCAACAAGAAATGGCGCAAAACGTATTGTGCAGACATCAAAGTCATTTATCACGAGACAACATGGTTTTGCAAGGGTGTCATCCACGTTTTTGGCCCCGGGCTCGACGGTCATCTTAGAAAACCTACTAAACCCAGACATTTCTGAAAACTAGACACCCGTAGGAGTGCAGGGAGGTGTAGCTTGTGTGGATCCCCCAATGTTTCTGTTATGTTATGTTAAATAATTTATAAAGCGCAACGGTTACCCTAGGGTGTCCTGGCGCTGTTACCAAAAGTAACCACGTTACCAACAAGCGGAGTGAAGCACGAGCATTTAGAGGGTAAATAACCATGTTTTTAATGCCCTTCTAAAGGACAGCAGATCTGACAGGTTTCTGAGTTGGGCTGGAAGGGCATTCCAGGCCTTTGCTGCCCCTACTCCAAATCTTCTGCCTCCCCAAGATTGTTTTTTTACCTTGGGGATAGAGGCAAGTTTCGCTCCCCGAGACCGGAGATCTCTAGATGGTATATACCATTTTAGGTGTTCTTGCAAATAGACCGGTCCGGTCGCATGGAGAGCCTTAAAAGCAGTGCATAATGTTTTAAAGAGAATCCTTTTCCTGACTGGAAGCCAGTGCAGTTTCTGAATTTCCTTTGATATGGGTGCAAATTTAGGGATCCCGGACAATAATCTGGCTGCTGCATTCTGCAGCCTCTGCAATGTCTTCAAAAAACGCTCCTGGATGTTACGATAGAGACCATTACAGTAGTCTAATTTGGACATCACCAAGGCAGAGACCACTGTTTTCTGGCTACCTGTAGGCAAGAAAGGCAAGATTTTTCTCACAGTCCGCAGAACAAAAGATGTCGATGAAGAGACTGAATTGATTTGGGCCCCCAAGTTCAGCTTGTCATCCACTATTACTCCCAGGTTTTTTACTTTTGGAGCTGGAGCTGGGAAATTTCCCATACTGACCGGCCACCATTTAGAATTCCAAAAAGTTGGAGTATTTCCAAACACCATGACCTCAGTTTTATCAGAATTCAGCTTCAGGCAGTTTTCCGCCATCCAGAGACTCACTGCCATCATGCAATCATGAAATCTGATTGCCAAGCTGTCCTCCTGGCCTTGCTGCACGGATACCACAATTTGCGTATCATCAGCATAGGATGTTAAGTCAAAACCCAGGGTCTTAATAATGGGGGCCTATGATGACACATAGATATTAAACAGGGTCGGGCTCAAGGATGATCCCTGTGGAACTCCGCAGGGTAGGACAAATGGATTAGAGCAGAACTCACCCATGGAAACCACCTGAGATCTGTCAGTGAGAAATGATTTAATGAGGCTCCAGGCCTTGCCCTGAATCCCGCATGCCCAGAGCCGGTCCAACAAACGCTGATGGTGGACCGTGTCGAAGGCCGCGGAGAGATCTAATAAAATCAGGGCTGCCCTTCCTCCAGAATCTACCGCTCTTCTAATCTCATCCGTGGTTTTCAGAAGTGCCGATTCTGTGCTGTGGCCGCTTCTGAAGCCATATTGTGTGTCATCTAGTGTCTGAGATTTAAGAAGAAAGGCGGCCAGTTGAGTGTTTAGGGCTTTTTCCACCATTTTGGCTGGTAGTGGGAGCCTAGATATGGGGCGAAAATTAGAGGGTTCCAGGGCATCAGGTTAGGTTTTTTGAGCAGGGGTAGGATAGAGGCCTTTTTCCAGAGCCTGGGAAAACATCCGGTCTCGATCATTGTGTTAAAAACTAGAGTCAGGGCTTTACTTAGAGGTTCAGCAATTGCCTTTGCAATGGACACCGGACAGGGGTCATAGGGTGATCCGGATCTTGCTGTGTCCAGTAGTGTGCGAACCTACTAACCCAGAATCCCCTGCAAACCTCAAATTTAGCTTAAAAATCAAATTTTCCTTACATTTGTGGCTTGGATCACAGCGCCATCACAAATTTCCTACCACCCGCTTTCCCCTTGGAAAAATTATATCTCACTTGTTTGGTTGTGTAATGAAGAATCGTCTAAAACATATAGAAAAAAAATATAGCACTTAGAGCTTGCTCTGGTATCCCCCAATATCTACGTTTTTCGCCTTTCCCAGTTGCAGGCCCACACACACATGTGAGGTATCATTTTACATTGGCTCTTGGTATAATGGCAGTAATACATGGGGTACAACTTTAGTGCATGGCAATCAAGGAGAAGCATTCTATATTTCATGGGATGCTATTGGCTTGGCTTTTACAGCTGCATGGAACTGGAGGTTGATGAACAGCATAATTAAAAGATACCATTGACAATCATTAATGATGTACTGTAATGTCAAAGTAGGATGCGTTCTTTAATTCAAGAGGAGAAAGCGGTCCCTTAAACTTTGTTCACACTGTTTTTATAAAGAGGTTTTTATTTGAACATAATGAAAAGAGACACTTTTATTTAGCAAAAACTGACTATAGGTTATATTAGTTTGCTATTGTTGATGACGTCAGTCATGTTTGTTTGGGGTGGGGGGGGCTTTAGAGTCTGAGCGTGGGGCCGGGGTCACAGGTGTGCCTAAAAACTAAAAATGGTGTCGTTTGTTAGGTCTTTGACCATCAGGTAGCTACATATAAAATAAGGTGCATTTTAAATGAAAAATAAATAACAAGTTGTTATTCAGTGGGAAATGCACTATAGTACATTATGAACCCTCTATTAGTTAATGCACTTCAAAGGTCTATGTGTAACCAGAGAGCTACAGAACTAAATCTTAGTTGGAGCAATGGAGAATAGTGATTTGTGTATTTTTATTGCTACGAGGTCACAGCCTGTGACAAAAAGCACAGTGAATATGAAAGTAATTATTTTATACTTGCATTGCACATAGTATAAGATAAATTGCTACAAAATGCACTAAACATTTATCAATTCAATAGTGCTTTCAAAATATAGATTTTATTAATAGCCAGACCGTACGTAATAATTTTATTTTTTTTAATTTCTTTATTAGCATTTAATCATAAAGCACCACAAGTAGTACCGAATATAATAAGAAGCAAGGACAATAGGTGAACATGGTAGCAGGACCCACAGTAGTGTGGAGGGTGCCAGGATAGTGCAGTAGTCTCTCCCTTAGCTTACTGTCCAGGCCACCTGCACTACCTATGATGTCATTGTCATGGTAATAGAACACCATGGTTTGAATCCCAGGATATTGTCAGTTCCTGGAAGCTGTGAAGATGAACAGTCAATAAAGTCAGTGCTCTTACACTTACCTGTCGGGTGTAATCTCTTCAAATTTGGCGACGAAGGATGACTGTTCCATTCTGCACCCACGTGTGATGTGAAGGTCTATTGTCTTTCAAGAAGTTTTAGCCTTTCTTGTTGTTTTCAGCGCACAAGATCAACTTTCTAGATTTCCTTTGAAGAGTCGTAAGAAGAGTGGCTTTCATTAGGTCACATTTCTCAGTTCATGCCGAACTTGCTGGCACTCCCGGATCGGTGAGCCACTTCTGTGCACCGTGCATTTAGTTGCGAGTTAACTGTTGGGAGTATGCCCTTGGAGTAATTGACTTTTCTTCGTATACTGATGCGATTCTTCTTCGTGTTGGAAGTGAAACTTGCTGTCTGCCACCTGCTTTAGACACGATCGTATGCCGTATTCCCTGTGTCGATGTCAGCGTTGCTGCAGTTAAATTGCTTGGCAGAGAGGTCTTTCGCTGTCTGTGTCGTTTCCCAAATGATGACGTATTAGAATCTCCTCCTGGTGTCAGCGGTAAAAGGCTGCCCATCATAGTAGACGAGGTCTCGTCTGCAGCTGCTTAGTTACTGAAAAGATTTCCTGATCTGCGTTGTCCAGGTTGTGCACGTCACCGCGCTGAAGCTGTATGTCTAGCGTGTGTGTTTGGAGGGTTTTACGTCACATGGAAGAAGATCTGTGTCAGCTGTTGCTTAGGAACTGGAAAGCTTTCTATTTCAGCATGTGTGCATCACAGGGAGCTGTACGTCAGAGACGTTTTTTTTTCTATTTATTAACAAACACGTTCGCAACGAGGCGCTGCGGTGGCAGTGCTACAAGTGTCTCCTGAGGAAAAGACAAGTCTCTGTGTGTGCTGAGGAGAAAAGACACGCCTAAAACAAGTATTCATGTGTACTGAGGAAAAGAGACACCTTAGTATGCGATCACAAGGGGTGTGATCGTTGTCCTAGTGCTTCTTATCAGTCTTTGCTGTGTGCAGATTCAAGACCTGACTGAAGGTATGCTACCACAATAATGACTTAACTACTGTTTTGCCATACAAGTACTGCAACAGAGGAGAAGCATTTTTCTGGACATACCACCTCTTTTGATGGTGTCGCTTTAAGTGACACTTGAATTAATTTTATTTCCTTTTCACAGGTGGACTATTCTAATGGTAACAGAATTCTTCTTGTATTAACCTTTTTATTTTTCAGGTATTTTGCCGGTGGATTTAAATATTTTCTTTTTATTCATAATTTTTGTTGTTTATTCAGTACTGCTTTTGAAAGTATTCTAAATTTAGCTCATCATGCAGAACGTACAAGCTCCTCCCCCTTTTTACAGCTTCCAGGTGATCCACCAGTTAAATGGAATGTGTGGTATAGAGCATTTGTAAAATATTTGGGTGCAATAAGGGTTCTAGATTCACTGCTGAGAGGAAACGTTTCATTCTTGAACATAATCTAGGTTTTGAAGGACAAGCTGTTTTAGAACATCTACCTCCCCTTGAGGTGGTAGTGGTGTTGCAGGGATTCTGCTCATGCACAGAACTATGCGCAGGAAACCAGGACCTCAGTGAATTGCAGTGTACCAAAAACTCACCTCAGTACCCAGAACCCCTATTCGACCAGCATCAGTGTCTCATTCGCTCTTCATACCATATAGAAGCTACCAATGATTATACAACCCAGAACATGCGATTTTAGAGTACTCTCAGGAATGGTGGGAGTCAGAAATACCTGTTCGTTATTATTTTCATATCATTCCACAACAAGAGTAATCAGAGACACTGCAAAGTTTAAAATGTTTATTTTATAAACTACATGTCCTAAGATGCAGTACTTTGGCTAACATAAGCAGACAAATGATTAAAATTAAAACCATCAGCATTGTTACAATACCATAGAAAATGAAGGGAGAAATCATATTACAAATGATAGTGGAATACAGCCACCCTCCCTTCACTAGTGAGCTAGTATTATTATACTAATAGAAGGTCTCTAGGTTTGAATGGGGAACCCCATACCATAAAGATCAGCTTAGGTGAATCACATCACAGGATCAGCTTTGCTCTGCGCCTGGAAAAGTTCTTCTCCAGAATGTGTGTCTAATGCATGCAAACTGCAATATTAAAGGCTCTCGACTTTCAGATATTTTCAGCTGTGTGCGTGTTATGGCTAGAGCGTGGGCCGATCAACCTGAACTCAAAAACATATATTGTTTGGTGGCTCAGACTGTTTCTGCACACAATGTTCAGACCAAGGTCGCAGTGCACGTCTAGGGATGTGAACAACAGACAGTTCTCATGTGAAGAAAAGGCAAGCAAGCAGTTTTCAAATCATAACATGTATCTGCAATGTCGTGTGCAAAAGCAGCAAAAGTGTCAAGATGGCGTTTATAACATCTAAGGCGATTATGCTAACATAGCAATGTATGTATCTAAAACGCTGCCTCCACTACACCCTCCCTTGATCGGACCACAAACTATTAGGGATAGAAATAAGGTACGCAGAGTTCAAGTTCGACAGAGCGGAACCAAGTGCATGTACTGGAAATCCAAATAAAGGGGAGTGAAAGTTCGAAAAGAAGAGAGAAAAAAGAAAAAAAACCGCAAAGAGCAAAAAAAACGAAGGGAGAAAAATAGGAAACGGAAAACCCTGTAACAACTTGCAAAGGCTCAGCGAGCCCAAATGTCGAATCAAAAAAAAAAAAATTGTTGGACGACATCCAAGTTAATCCATCAACGTGTAAGCACAGTAAGTAGCGACAGCCTCCAAGAGGAAGTCATTAGAATGTTCTGTAATAGTTTCCGCCATCCAGTCTAACAAGGTAAACAAACATACATGTTCCTCGACAACTGGGCCCTCTAACAAAATCAAAGGACAACTGGCGTGTTCTTCAAGATGACTTCTTGCCAAGAAGTCATGCGCTGCCGTACTGATGTCCCAATTCCCTAGGACTCCATGTGCCGCTCCACCGGCCATAATCCTGATACCAGAACATTCCAACACATGAGCCACTAAGGGACTCATCAGTCGATCATAATCCGGGGCAGGAGACACCGAGTTTGACAAGCACAAATCCAGAGCCCATTCGAAAGGACAATATAGGCAATGAAAAACAGGTTGCACGCAAGTAAAGTAGGAAAACCAGAAGGACAATCAATAGGATATGCTCAGGGTTGCCAGTGGTAATGTTACATAATATTCAAGCATCCGGTTACGAAGATGGAGCAGCCTGGACAGGCTGTCGTGTGACACAAATTGTGCAGCCACTGCGCAGTAAGCAGACCAACAACAGCACACCAGCCGCGAGGGCGAGAATCAACGAGAGCTCGCCAAAGACGCTGGAAAAAATAGAATGAAAAAATGCCGGCATCACACCAAAAATAGTTTGGAAGGAAGTCACGAGGCCGGAGCCCACAATTTTGAAAAAATGCGCCTAGCCAGTTGTTGACGAGGCATTAAATATAGTTTGAATCAGGGCACCGAAATGAAGTGGGAGATCAGTATTCAAAAGCGCACTCACCTCGGTGCATGTATTTGCAACGTGAAGGACAAATGTTTCACGGGAAGAAGTCAGAGCGACTTCTTTTTGAGACAATAGAGCCCTTATTCTGCTCATCTTATTGAACTCTGCTTTCAAGGTTGGAATGGAAGGCCAGATGGATACATCCAGTCGCCCATGCGGGGGTGGGAAAAGGACATTCTTACAGAAGACTACTCTCTGCGATACAGTCACAATGTAGGGGATTCCCACTAGCATCCCGCAGCAAGCCTCGTTATTTAAAAGCAAATAACTACCGTTAGCCAGCAACGTGAAAGAGGGTGTAATAGTGACCAAACTTCATGCAGGAAAGCCGTACCCAACGGTTCATATCTGCCTAGGGCATAATGTTTCATGCACGAACTGAACTTAAACAAAGGAAATGGTAATGTGATTAACCCATGGATAAGCCACACAGCGGAGTTCAATTATGCCACAGAGAAAGGCAAAGGTCCTAACTTTTCAATATGCAGTAATGAGTATGTTGCATCTTTCATGGACATGAATTGTTGTTTTGCAGTCAGATTAAAGGAAAGGAACAAAGTCGAAGTATTCATGTAGTCCCAGGGGACTTTCCCAGCCTTTAACGTTTGCAAAGTCCATGCAAACTGCATTATAGAACGTAATTGATTTTGACCATGATACAAAACAGACATATCATCCTGTATAATATCAACAACAGATGAAACAATATTATCTAATGTGTAAATTCTGGAAGAAAGGGTGTTAATGCTATTATCGATGACAGCTAGTACTTTTTCCAAATTGGCTTGATCAATGGCCCTCAATCTGGAAGCTGCTTCAATTTGCGATAATTTCCAAACTTTGTTATAAACAGCATACACCCATCTCTTGGACCTGCCACCCACAGGACCCTTAACAAAATCATTCAAATCTATTTTGTCATGTAATTTAGATAAATTAAGTTTGACAGATGCCAAGGTGGAATGTTGCAGCCAAGATTGGCATAACTTCCCCACAGAGTAGGTAGTAACGGAATAAGAAGATTCAAAGCGGGGGTCTACGCGAACCTGCGTATACCCAGGTTGCAGACCCAGAAAACGGTGTTGGCAGGAATCTGAGCTTGTCTGCCAAGTTAACCATCCTTCCGAATGTAATTTGGAAATATTGAAGGATGTATTAGAAATGAATGACTGCAGCGCATCAAGGGACAGATCTGTATGATTAACCCAATTCGGATAAGCACCCAGATCAGGAATAGAGGGGGAATTCAGCTTTTTAGAAGTAGCCAATCCAAAGCAGGTGGATTGAAAAATAGTGGAATTCAAAAATAACATGTGGTTTGGGATAAGGCAAGCATGATGCAGAGCCTCAGTCCCTTGCACCTGCCATTTCTTGGAACCCCGAACAGATTTAAGATCAATAGTAGCTTTCCACAGGTCATACCCCTCGATAGCCAATTCATCCAGAAAGGATTTGGAATACAACAATTTAGTATGTGTCAGCCTAACCTTCGAGGAAGATTCCGCTGCCACTTTAAAATAAAAGGCATCAGGTTTTGAAACACTGAAATCAGTCAAATATGCAAATTTGTTCACTAATGTGCTGGAGCTGCCTTGCACAGGCGTCGGACAATTTTCCCATTGTGTATAATTTACAAAATTTCGGAAGGTATTGGCTTTATGGTGGAAATGATTGCCATAATGTTGATAGCAAAACAGTTCCCCATAATTGGCAGTATCTAAATACAAATCTTCAGCATCAAATGCGACATAATATTTCAAATCAGAAAATAGTGCCTCTATGGCCTGAACGTCCCAATCATCAGAGCGGATGTTTTGTTTCACTACATCACCCATAGAAACACGAAGAACATTTGGAACATTAATAACCTCAGTGGGTCCATGAATTTGAAATTTAACAGCATCCCACACAATCCCATCTAACACAGGCCAGGCAGTAATATTCACAAAAGTCTGGTCCCTCTTCATAATGTGTGATGAGGAGTGGGGGCCAAAGTTACATCAATTAATCTAATTGTAGATCTTTCTTTGAGTGTCCATTTACTAGGCGAAAAAATACCACCACAAATCTAATGGACATAAACAAAAAAGTACATATGAGCACCAGCCAAATGTAAGTCCAAGAGGGAATTAAAAAATGTCTTTTAAACCAAACAGCAAAAATAGAAACTTTCGATGGAGCACTGGAAGTCATAGAGTTAGTGTCAAATGAGAAACATGACTGGTTAACTGCGGTTGATTGTAAAACAGGCAATGATACATCTGTGTGATAAGCATACTCAGTATCTTCAGGTGGACCACCAGTCAGTGGGGGCAACAAAGGATTAGTAACTGTATGCATCTCGATGGCAATATCAGGCATGGTGGTAGAAGCCGGAGCCAAAACAGAATTTCTCAGCATCGCAGGGCAAGAAACTGCTGGAGTCATACTAAGAAGAATCAGCCACTCGCTGTAGTTTGACATTGTTAATGGAGATGTACCTGTTATCCTTGCGACCAGGAAGTGGAGGTAAAATGACTGTTCTTGTACCGTGCACGCCAAGCAATGGAACCGGTGCACGA
Organism: Triturus cristatus; assembly: GCF_964204655.1. NCBI lineage: Eukaryota > Metazoa > Chordata > Amphibia > Caudata > Salamandridae > Triturus > Triturus cristatus. The sequence goes on along the minus strand of NC_140585.1, from coordinate 198,978,490 downwards.
TAAGAGGGGCCGAACTCCTTCTTGTTCTCCACCTTCTCACGGACCAGGTCTCCAACTCGAGGTAGCCAGCCGACTACCGGAATCTGAAGCGCAGCATCAGATGTGGAGGGCAAGTGTTCTTTTGCGAGACTGTCTCTGGTCTCTTGTAGATTCTGTAATACAGCACAGTGATCATCTACGTCAGAGGGTGCGGCTGACGCCGCCATGTCTAGACCATCAAGGTCCGGGACAAACATTTTTATGCCAAAGAGCATCATGTATGGGGTCCGTCCACCCAGAGACCTTCTAGGGAGATTATTAAGTGCACGTTGAATGTTATACAGATGGGCTAACCAGTTCCGGCCAGTGCCTAAAACCCTAGCTGTCAGGGATTGCTTTAAGTCAAGGTTCATTCGATCCACTACACTATTACCCTCAGGCCGGTATGTAAAAATTTGACTTGGACCCCCAAAGGTCTCATGGCCTCTTTGTACGCCTTAGAGGCGAACACAGGGCCCTGGTCAGAATGAAAGGTACCACATGCAAAATTTCCCACAAAGACACGCAAATACCTGATGACAGTACAGGCATCAGCACTCCTTTGTGGCCATACCCAAAGAAAACGTGTGCACGAATCCACTGCAACCAAGATATACTTGTACGCAGTATCAGAGGAAAAAGGACCGCAGTGATCTAGATAAACACACCCAAGTGGTCTATTAGATATGTACAACTGAGTTTGTGGTGGGCGCGCAGCAGTCGAAGGTTTAATCTGCTGGCAAATGTCACAATCAAGAACATAAGTGCAAGTCTGTTTATACAACCTGCGCCACCAGTAACGCTGTTGTAATAGAGTAACAGTAGCTGGCACGCCGGCATGGGCAGAGGCCATACCCTCGTGAGCCGCTGTTATCAAGGAAGGTCTGCAGTCGGCGTTGGGAATTAATCTGTCACCAACGTCGTTAATTCTCACATACGGGACGTTATCAAGATTTAAGTGATAATGGTACCGAGAAGGGAAACCTCTCGGGTAATTACTTCCCTTCTCTGTAGCAGCAATAGCAGTCAAGATGTCATCATCCATCTTACTTTTGGATCTTGTAACTGCTGCTACTAGATTTGTCGCCGCTGCTGATTTCGCTGCCTCGTCAGCTAAGCTGTTGCCGACAGCGTGGACACCAACTCGCTGAGTGTGTACATTCACGAGAGGCAGATGCTGTTTAAGTTCTGCCACTCAAACCCAAAGCATTTTATGCTTGATTGTGCTACCTTTGGAATCGCGATATTCATTTTGAGACCAAAAGAATAGATTGTCGTTAAAGGAGTGAACACAGTCAAATGAGTCACTCACTATAAGAGTAGTAACCTGAGGATCAGCAAACTCCAGTGCAAGCACTAGAGCACGGAGCTCTGCCAACTGTGCGGTACAATCACCCAATGACTGCGTATCAGACTTGAATTCTCCATTCACAATTGCGCAGGCTGCTGAATAGGCATGTTTTGATTCCATCGCCGGTTGCGCCGAACCGTCAGTGTAAATGACACAATGGTAATCTTCAAGCGGGTGCAAAGACAGAGGAGCTGGATGAATGAATTCATACTGTAAGCACTCCTGAGTCTGCAATGAGCCATCAAAGATATAGGTGACATCTGGCGATGTCAAAGAAGTGGCCCATTGTATCCAACTTGGATGCAAAGCTTTAGAATTAGGTACACTGGCTTTCGCCACTGCCTCTAGAGCAGGATATGGTGTAACCACCAACATGCGTTTTCCCTGCGACAGCGCTCGTTCTTTAAGAATCACCATCTGCACCGCAGTCAGAACTTTTTCAACCATCGAAAAGCACAGTTCAGCCGAAGTTTACAAGTGTGATTTGTAGGCAATAGGGACGGTATCGCCCTCATTGAATGTTAAGTACGTGAAACCCACCGCGCCCGGCACAATTCATATTACCAGGTTAGTGTGGTTATCACGTGTCAGTAAGTATTTCGAAGCAAGAAGATCAGCCTGCAAAGATTGCAAAATAGCTGAATGCTCTGGCAGCCAGCTCGATTTGGAAAAAGTAGGTTGCACCAAGGCATATAGCGGCTTGATACGCTGGGCATAATTGGGAATTCCAATTGAAGCCCATGTTAGATGTGAAGGACATCTAACCTGAGCTTCAATTGGAATTCCATAGAGCATATTATCAAGCCCATTATTGCTGTTTTAGCAGCAGTTTTCTGCCGCTAAAGCAGCAATAATTTTATCGCCTGTCTTGATAATATGCCCCTTAGATTTTAAAGACAGACACATTCGAGGGAAAGTATATGTGGCGAAAGAGGGTCTAAACATCCTTGGTTGGTATCACCAGGGGTTGTTTGGTATGACTCTTAGGCCTGGTACGTCAGAACAAGTTTCAGTTGTGAGTGAACAACCTTGTGGTGAGAGTTTAGTCTACTGGTCAAAATAAGTTCCCAAAGTTTTTGGAGACAAACTAGGATGCATTACAGGCTTTAAATATCTTATCAAAGTAAAAGATGGTGCTTGTCCTATAAAACACAATCTACGTAATGTACCATTCAGCATCAGAGATGATCTGTCTTCTGAACTTAAGAGAATGTGTGAGAGCGGAGTGATTGAACCTAGAGAGTCATCTCTCTGGTTATCACCTTTGGTGGTCGCGAGAAAAAAAAATGGGACTCTTAGAGTATGCATTGATTTGCGCAGTCTCAATAGGGAGATATGGGATGACTCGCACCCTCTTCCTCATATTGATGATATTCTTTCCAAATTTGCTGGTGCTAGATATTTTTCAAAGATCGATCTAGCCTCGGCATATCGTCAAGTCGAGTTTGATCTGATCTTGAAACATTAAGCGCAAAGTTGCTGCAATACAATTTTGGGGTTGCTCACATCCCTGGTGGGAAAAATACGAGAGCTGATTATCTTTCAAGGTCTCCCTTACCTTTAGGTGAACATGATCGGGGTGACAATGCCGATGAGGAGTGTTTGATTGCTGCCGTGGATGCTTGTTGTGTGGGTTGTTTTTCTGAGCGTGATTGTTTTTCTGGGATGGAGCCGGATAATACACTCAAAAAAGTGAAAGAGTTTATCGTGTCAGGTTGGCCAAAGGAGAAACATCTTGATAGTCATCTTCATCCTTTTGCCATGGTTGCTGATGAACTCACATTGGAGGGTAGTGAAATGAGCTTAGGGGGGGATAGGCTTGTCCCTCCTGAGTCACTCAGAAGTCGCATTGTTGACTTTGGTCACGAGGGACATTTGGGTCAGATGAACACAAAAAAGAAAATTCGGAGTGTGTATTGGTGGCCCTCCATGGACCGTCAAATAAACAATGTTGTCGAGGGTTGTGTCACATGTTGTACCAGTGATAAAGTTATCAAGATTGTTTCACCTCCAGTTCAGCACGTGGAAGCACCTGAGGGTCCTTGGTTGAAGTTAGCTATTGACTTTGTGGGACCTTTTAATGCGCTATCCAATAAACACAAGTTTGCATTAGTCGTTGCTGACTACTACAGCAAGTGGGGAGAGGGTCATTTTATGACAGATCCCAACTCTTTAGAGGTCATCAAGTTCTTACAAAGTCTCTTTGCTAGAGAGGGTTTTCCAAAGGAAATTGTTTTTGACAATGGTGTACTGTTTACGTCCAAGGAAATGACTGGATTTCTGAACCAATGTGGAATTTCTCACCGGCGTGTGGCCTTATATCACACACAGGCAAATGGTTTAATTGAGCGCACCAACCGTATTCTTGTTGAGTGTGTTCAGTGGGCTGTTTTAGCCAGGGTTGATGTTAAGGAGGCTGTCCAGAGTATGTTGTGGGCACATTCACCACTCCGAGTGCTATCACAGGTTCCAGTCCTTTTTTTCTTCTCAGAGGTAGACAAGGATCTTTTCACATGTGTCCTGCGTGGATGAAGAAATGGGGTTTGCTTTCAAGGTGCCGAGAAACAAGTGAAAAGAAAGAGATACATTCTTCTCCATCATTAAATGATTCGGGCGCACTCCAACCTGCAGTTACTGGTGAGTTTTGTTTTAAATATGTCGAGAAATGTGGGAGATTGGGTGAGGATTAAGTCTCCTCACAATATTCCTAAGGGGATATCCAAGTTTGGTTCTCCTGTTAAAGTGGATGCTACGTCATGTTTTGCTGTGAGAGTCAATGGGAAAAATTGTTGGAATTTCTCTAGTGTTTACAAAGTACCATTGAGGGTTGTGACGCTCATGGGTCTTGAATCTGAAAATGTAGTTCAACCCCAATCAGATGTAAGAAAATCCTCTGTTAAAGACAGTGAGCAGAGATCTTCCAAGGTTGTGAAAACTACTGTTAAATATGTCCCTCCACGGAGAAGCAGTAGTTTGAGTGTTGCACCTAATCGTATGAGTCTATAGCTTTGTGTATTGTTTTATACAACTGTATTTTTGCCTTATCGGCTTAATTTGTAGTTTGTTGTATTGTTTTATACAATGGCATTTTCTTCCATGTTCTACTTTCTTCTAACTTTTATTTCCTCTTGCACTTCTCCTGCTCCTTGTCCTTGGCATCTTTCCCTAGTTCTTGTTTTTCTGCTTTTCTTGTACCTATTGAAAGAAGGAAGATGTTGTAGTAGTCTCTCCCTTAGCTTACTGTCCAGGCCACCTTCACAACCTATGATGTCATTGTCATGGTAATAGAACGCCATGGTTTGAATCCCAGGATATTGTCAGTTCCTAAAAGCTGTGGAGATGAACAGTCAATAAAGTCAGTGCTCTTACACTTACCTGTCTGGTGTTATCACTTCAGATAGATGGGAGAAATTAGGATGTGTACCCAAATATGTGCATCACAAGGGAAAGAAATATGACTAAACAATAAGTGGTAACACCCCTCGACTGGTGCTGCATTAGGTAGTAATTTGGCATTATGAGTGACAGGAGTACATTACCAATATGAGTAGAATAGTCACGTGGGTGGGACAATAAAAAGGAGTGAGAAGAGAGAGAGTGAGAGCGGGGGGAGCGTATAGGGGGAGAGCGGGGAAGCCCCGAAGTGTTCCTCCCCAGAAAACACGAGGCCCCCAACGACAAGTGAGAAGCATGTGTGTGTATATGAGTGTTAGACCTGGCGCTTATGCTAGGTTCATCTCCTAACTTTTCCCCTCCTATTTTACTGACCCTGTTTTTGCTGGCTATAGGAGTCTGGGCACTTTACCACTGCTGACCAGTGCTAAAGTGTGTATGCTCTTCGTAGAAATTGTGACAATGATTGGTTATCCATTATTGGCATATTTTATTTACTGGTAAGTCCCTAGTAAAGTGCACAATGTGTGCCAGGGCATGTAAATCAAATGCTACTAGTGGGCTTGCAGCACTGGTTATGCCACCCACATGAGTAGCCCTGTATATTTACCTCAGTCCTACTAATTTAGTGTCTGTACATGCAGTTGTGCACTGCCATGTTGTCCTGGCAAGTGCACCCACTTGCCAGGCCCAAACCTTCCCTTTCCTTACATGTAAGGTACCCCTAAAGTAGGCCCAAGGTATTCCTATGGGCAGGGTGCAGTGTTTGTGAAAGGTAAAGCATCTACTAGTGTGTGTGACATGTCCTGATAGTGAAATATGATAGTGAAATACTGTGTAATTCATTTTTCACTGTTGAAAGGCTCTCTTTCCCATAGGCTTGTCATTGCATTTGCACTGTAACATTTTTACATATGTAACTTGCAATAGGGACAAAATAGGAATAATAAGTTTAGACTCTCTGAACTCAGAATTTATTAACGCATCATTTGGTGAAGGTGGTTTTTAAATCCTGTGTTTGAAAAATACCACTTTTACAAAGTGGGTATACTATTTTCTTACCTTTCCATTCTGTGTGCCTCTGGTTATCTGTGTATTCAGTGTCTGGTGTGTGAGTGACAGGAGCTGAGATATGCATTCACTCTAGACAGTCACTGGAGAAGGGTGTTTGAGGTGTGCCCTGCCTTGCCTGGGTTACTCATTGCAGGGCTGAAGAGACCTGATCTGCATTTAGAGTGGTGGGAGTTATACTCACACCTGAATAGGCTGTGTCTCCTTTTGCAAAATGCTGTCTCGGCACCCTGTGGTTAAGCTGCATCAGCGAAGGCAGAACTGGTTTGGACTGGGTTCAGAGACCCTTGCCACAAACAGAACAAAGATATTTTGGCATATAAGTATTACACCTAAAACCCCAATACCTTAGATTACTTCCAGTAACAAGAGGACCCTGACAAGAATAAGAGCTTGGGAGCTGTAAGGAGGAGTACTGCCCCTTTGCTGTGTACTGCATGAGGTTGGCCGTATGTTGCTGCTTCTGTCTGTGAAGGAGGAAAAAGACTGACTCTTTTGACCCTGTTGTGGTATCCTGTTTAGGAAGAATCTCCAAGGGCTTGTGTGGGCTGGCTTCCTGTTAAACGTCTCATGGATACAAAAGACTTACAGGAGGACTGAACTGTTCTTCCCCTTGTTCTGTTTCTACCAAGGAAAGCCTGTAGAAGTGCTGGATTTTTGATTCCCAGCTGAGGAAGTACTGAAGGATTTAGATAGTGCATGATGAGCAGTTTATTCTGCTGAAACCTACTTGAGAGCGCTATTAGAGGGCTCCTTGCATGTGAGGAAGCAGGAGGGGAGAACTGTTATTGAGTAAGTGTTCTCCCCCTTCCACCGGGCAGCCGGTGTATGTGTGCACCCACAACAGCGCGTGGAGAGAGCTGAGTTATTCACTCCTTTTTTAATTTTTATATATGAAAGCAAAGAGCGCGTTGAGTGCTTCTAATTGCCAGCCATAGTGCTGGCCCGCCAAAGTGTGTGCAGAGCCGCACTACCCCAGGAAAAACCTCGAGCAACGGAGCGCGGCCGGCGCCAAGGAGTCCCAGAGTTGCTGGCAACCAAAGCGCTGCCTGGAGTTCCTGGTTTCTGATCAACCACCCGGGAAGCTGCCTGAGACTTACGGGAGAGTCCCAGGTGTTGCCTGGCAATGACCTCTAAGCCGGAAGAGGAAGGCGGCGCCAGCAGGCCGTAGCCGTGCACTACAGGAACCAACTCCAACAAGAGAGCTCCACGGAGGCCCAGGAAAAAGGTGAGTGGGCTGTTGACGAAGCAGCCTAAGGGCTTCTGACTCACCCGAGTGGAGGAGGTGGAGTCACTAAACAATCGGGCAATTGCCCAGCGTGGTCTAGGGCAGCTGCAGTGGACCAACCAGAGCATCGGGGGTCCAGCGAGGTCTCCTACTCGTAACCGGGATTCATGCCTCTTCCCTGGAGTTACGGAGGCACCCGGTGAGAAGTGGACAGGGGCAGGGACAAGCCCCCACAATCCCAGAGCAAACCAACTTCCCCACTAATTCCAGGTGGAGGTTTCCACTGCATATGCAAAGCGGAACCATATCACACTCCCTGTATTAGGAGCGCTGGGGTCTGGGCACCTTATGACATGTAGTAATAATTGGTACACATTATGTAGCTATTGCCTGCTGGGCCCCAATTTAGTAATTCATATTGTTGAAGTGGTTTACATGCGCAGGCCTAGTCAGTAGTGGGGATTTAGGTTCCCTTACATACTGCTGGTTATGTTCAAAGGGATATGCACGGTAGAGGTGTCTCCCCTGGGGTGTTTATGACGCTATGCCGAATACCTTCATAACATGTGCAACTGACTGGTATTTGCTCTTGCACCTAATGTATGATGACAATGGACTTATGACAATGTGATGAAGGTTTATGATGGAAGCATCCTCATGACCAGTGAATAGAGCCACAGTAATCCATGTAATTGTGGTCTTATGTGGTTTATGTGCATCTTTATGACAAACGCCTATGGGATGTGGTGGTCTAATGTGGTTTACATACTGCAAAGTTACTTATGACCTATGCGATGTCATGACAAGCGCCCCATGGTGCAGTGGTTTATGTAATTGTGGTCTAATGTGTTTTTATGTACTATACAAAGGATATTTTTGATATAACCTTGTATGGAGTCTCTCTTTTTGTGGTGTGCCTAGTGTGTCACTGGTGTGTGTGTGTGTGTTACGCAAACGCTTTGCATAACATATTGCCTCTGGGATAAGCTTGGCTGCTTTGACAAGCTACCAAGGGGGTGAGCAGGGGTTCTCTTGGGTGTGTAACTTTCCCTGACTAGAGTGGTGGGTTCTGACTGGCTTAGGTGCATAACCTAGCCAATCAGAAACCTCATTTCTAACAATGAGGCAGCACTGGTGAGCTCATTCATGCCATCCCTGTGGCTCAGCAAGTCTCTTTGCCTGGGATGGGGGTGTACTCATATCTTAACGGCACCTCCCCCACCTCTCCACTCACAGTCGTGAGCCATAGCCTCAGCCTCTGCCAGAGCCCATTTGTGAGTCAGTTGAAGCCAGCACTTGATTGTGGGTAGTCGGGGGTCCTTCCGGGTCATGGCAATTAAGCGCTTAAAGAGGACCAATGCTAGATCACCTAGCTTCAAGTAGTGTTTGTTGTGCATAGTGCGTTTTGCGATCCCCAGGAGACAAAGGAGAGGGTCTGGTGGCAGCAAGACATCAATCACTGCTGCTACCTGCTCCATCAGCTGAGTCCACATGCGTAGCACAGTGGGCACTCCCATACCATGTGTAGAAATATGGCCCCTGCATCACCACATCTCGGGCCTGTTGAAGACACTGTTGGGAACATGTTGTGGCAATGATGCGTCGTTAGGTATGTTTGATGAAGGTAATTGAATTGGGAGAACTTCAAATGGGCATTGCATCAAATTTGCTTCACTCTTTCCAAGGCCATAGTCCACTCTTTTGTGGTTATGGCCGTGCCTAGGCAATCATCCCATCTGGGCTTGGCCTGAAGTAGGAAGTCCCTGCAACCTCCTTTCTGTTTTACATACAGCACTGAGACCACCCAGCGAGCCATCTCGTATGTTAAGAAGCATTGCAAACCTAAGTGCAGTGGCGGATCGGCCTGTTCCGGTGCCCAAGTGTCCTCAATTGCTGCCCTAATGGCTTTGTGGGCAAGAGAAAAACAAGCTCTAGGTTCGTAAAGTTCCTGTAAACCCTGGAAGGATAATGGAGCACCGTAGCTATCGCCCAGTTGTGTAATTCCAGCATCCTGCCCCGGCAGGATCTTGCTACCCAGCAGCGCATTCATAGCCGGCATGCACTAGAGGGGAAGCTGTGGTGCATAAGGGCTTGGTGCCCAGTTGGGCTGCATATATCACCTCCAAACGAGTTTGGCCACACGTGTAAGCCTACCCTGTCACCAAGCCAGTCTTCCTGACCAGACCAACCATTCTAAGATGCCCAAGCCTCCCAAGTCCGTCCAACCAGGCTACCCTCTACAATCCCATCTCCGGCTGGTCAATGCATAGGCCATTGCAGTTGAGCCACGGCAAAATAAAATGTCAGATCTGGGACGCCAAGCTCCCCCTCGGTCATATGGTGTTAAAGCATGGTAACTGATACCCGTTTCCGGCCAGGTCCACCAAACAAGCTTTGACTCCAGACTCCTTAAACTCCTGGAAAAGGATCTAGGTGATATCACTGAAAGAGCTGTGAAGAAATATAAGAGCATCTGGAGTGCCAACACCTTCACCACCACTGCCCTACCCATAGGCGAAAGGAGGTGTCAGGTCCAGAAGTGCATGGATTGGCGTATCGAGGTCAAGGCCCTACCGTGAGTACCATCTAGCATGTCTCTATCCCGGTGGTAAACATTGACACCAAGGTGACTAAAATGATCGAAACTCCAAGGAAGGCACCCAGTTGCTGGCACCACTCAGTGATCCGGCTCAACCAACGCATGGGAAGACACAAGACTTGCCTGAATTCACCTTAAGGCCCGTCATCTCTCTGAAGAGATCAAGGAAGTCATTGAGGACCAGTTTGGCCTGTGTAAGATCTCTAAGATATACTAAATCATCATCTTCATATTATGACACAGTGTGCCAGTCTGTTCTCACCTGAATACCCCAAGCAGGACCCCTGGTGAGCAGCAAGGCAGCAAGCGGCTCCATAGCGATTGCAAAATTTACAGGCCACAATGAGCACACTAGTCTGGCCTTCCATCCATGGAGAAAGACCTTGCGATCTGGCCGTGCGGAACCTTGCCTGTGGGTCAGTGTATAGGAGCTTGAGCCAACCAATGAAAACAGGGTCCATCCCAAGTACCTCCAGCACTAGCTGTAAATAGGACCAACTCAGCGTGTCAGATACTTTTTTGAAGTCCAGGGAGAATGCCACTGGTGCGCCGGCCCTCCCGTCCATGATGTGACACAGACACCGAATATTGGAGTGCATCACCCTTTGAGGTACAAACCCACACTGACCCGAGTAAACAAGGGAGCTAGGCATTGGAAGCAGCCTGTTGGCAAGGACCTTACTCAAGATTTTGTAGTCAATGTTTAACATTGACAAAGGTCGATATGAACTCACTTCAATAGGGTCCCACCCCGACTTCGGGACTACCACTGTAAGGGCCTCAAGAAGTGACCCCGTAAGAACACCCCGGTGATGCACCTCTCGATATACCTCCAGCAGCCGGGCACCAGAGTTGCCTCATACATAGCATTATACTTCACGGGAAACCCGTCTGTGCCCGGGGTCTTACCTTGCGCCATCTGACAAATTCCCAGAGTGATCTCCTCTAGCTGAAGAGGCGGCTCCAGGTCCAATAGCAATTACAGGTTCAGGTGGGGACATGCTGCTGTCCGCAAATGGTCTCACACCTGCTCCGGGGAGGGGGGGCTCCTGTCGGAGGAGAACAACTATTCATAATACTGAGTGAACACCTAATTGATGTCTGCCTGAGCATTCACTAAGTGACCTGCACTATCACATATGGCAACTATCAATGTCCTGGGGATCTCTGTTCCATACGAAGCAGCCATGCCAGTGTTTGCCCTGGTTTATCACCATCTGCATGTTGGCGGGTTAGAGAGGATTTATAGTCAAGATCACAAAGGTGCTTTACCTCTTTCTGGTACTTACAGTGCAGAGGCGCCAAGCGGGGCGGGCATCAGGTGTGTGTCTAATGCCATCACACTTCAGATGAAAGCTGACTTAACTCCCTGTGTCGTACCAGTGCAGTGACCGCTCATGACCACCTTCATGGCATCCCACTCCATCCCCCAGCAGCTTACTGACCCAGCAGTGTCCTCAAAGTATCGGGAGACGTGTGCGGCTATGCTGTCCTTGCATACCGCATCTCGTAAGGCTTCTGTCAGGAGCTGGCAAGTCAGGATAGGAGCCTTGTCCCTCCCCATTGAAACGTGACCCGCAGCTGATTGTGTTCCGAGAGGGTCCTACCCAGATACTCCAAACTGAGTATTAGGGACCAGCAGTATGCATTGCAAAAGAGGATATCCATCCTAGTGTGGATCTGATATCCTGGTGTGTAGTAAGAGTATTCTGCCTCCCCAGGGTGCCCCAAGTGCCCGACGTCAGATAAGTTGGACAAGAAAACCTAGACCTCTACTGAAAATGTTTTGTTGCCTGTATACCGGGTGTGCTCGGCAGTAGGGGTATCAATATGTCGAGGTACAGGCCTGTCAGTTCAGCCACTCAACTAACCAGCTAAAAGGAAAAGAAACATCAAACAATGCATAGGAACAACTCCTCCATTCCATGCCTGAGCCCCTTTTGCCCATGCCACAACCACGTAAATATGCTAATTGACTTGTAACAAATGTCTGTAACTTAAACATGTCCATGCTGTGCACACTGTCGAGGGGGGGCAAGAGTACCACAGCTCTTGAACAATCTCCGATCAGCTCTGTGGCATTAGTCTGAGTCTGAGGAACTTGACCCCAGCTATTATACTGTCCTAGGGTTTACCTCTACACTGCACTGCCATGGACGATTGTCTAGGTGAGCCCAGCCTACCCACCATGCTTCAACTAGCATGCATTATAGGTTATTCGCAGATTGAGGAGTGACTTTTGGGTCACAGTGAACATGGATGATCCAGAGCCTCCTTTATCTGAGCCTAATTCCAATGGGTTTTCGACCTGCAGCAAAGCAAATGTGTTGACGCTTAGTTACGACACCTCCCTCACCACCTTAGCCTACTAGTCAGCCACCTGGTCTTGGGAAAGTCAGGCCCTGGTAGATCTCTTTTTGTGCCGGAGTGGGTGGTATGTCACCCAGTCCCCAGGGTTGACCCTTGTAGGAGCCTCAGGGGCCGCATCCCTGGCGTGGAGTCAAGTCCAGACATCCTCTGGATTAGTGAAGACATGGGACATCTCTCCATCCACCACATGGAGTTTCGCTGGAAACAGAAGGGCATACTTGCGGGTCAATTCTAGAAGACGCTGCTTGACCTTGGGATAAGAGCTTCAGACCCTCTGTACCTTCACAGTGAAGTCAGGATAAACAGTTATCAAGAGACCCTCATGTCTCCAGAGACCGTTCGCATAAAACTGTTCGAGCACCAGATCACAGTCCTGGAAGTTCAGCAGTCGTGCAATAATTGGACGTGATGGAGCTCCCGGTGTGGGCAGTCAGCTGAGTATGCGGTGCGCCTTCTCCACCGAGTCAATCTTTGGGACCGTACCAGCCAGCACCGTGTCCATCAGCCAGGTCTCATCAAAGAGTTCCACACTGGGGCGCTCTCATCATTCTGGGAAACCCAGCAGGTGGATATTATTGTGCCTTGAGTGCCCCTCTTCATCCTCTGCCATATGTTGTAGGGAGGCCACCTACGCACTCATCACCTTCATTTGGTCCTGGAGTTCCTGCACCGTGGGCCCTAGGGTGGACAGAATGGACTCAGTCTTACTCATGCGGTCTGTCAGCTTATGGTGGTCAGCGCTGAGCAGGTTCACCACAATGGAGACAGTATTTGTCCTAGTCTCCAATGATGTCATGGTCTTCAGAATCATATGCAGCACCTTCTCGAATTCAGCAAAGTGCGTATGCAGGGTGGTCTCAATATAACTGAAGGCTTCTGTGACACGGTCCATAGGTGCGAAGGAGGACAATGCTGGGAGCAAATCCAGCTGCAAGGGCTTGGTCGCCTTGGGTTTCACCATCATGGCGTCTCACAAGGAAGCTTCCGACATAGAGAGAGAACTGGGCAGGGGATGTCTGACTGCTCGGTGCCAAGAATCAGGAGAACGGACACACCAGCAGCCAGTAAGGGCACATGGGCCATGTTCCTCCACCCCTAGGATAGTCGCCAGCTGTTCACCCCGACACAAGGACCAGGTATTCTCCACACCGAGGCCGGGCCCCAGCTGGACGCTGTACTGTATCTGTTACGCTCAGTGCCGCAGGGGCTGCCCCTGGTTGTGTAGAGGCCATCAACCTGCCAGTCAGCGAGCCCAATGTGACTGCAGAAGAGGTTATCAAGAGCGCGTGTGTCCAAACCCAGGAAGCACCAGTGTTGACGCCAAGCTCACCACCAGGGCATGGCCATCCTCCAGTCAAGTCAAGCCCCATCTAAACTAGGAGAATGCAAGGCAGAGGGCACTGCAAGAAGTGGTCTCTGGACAGGATTCCAGACGGCCAAGTGGGGGACACACCATATCTGCATGCACCCCTCCCCCTGCCCAGCACAAGGGGAGTTGTGGCAACATCTCCTGTCCACAGCGGTCAGCAGTGTCTTGATGGCAGTGTAGTGACGAATGGGAGACTGATGCTGGTCGGATAAGGGGTTCTGGGTTCTGAGGTGAGTTTTTGGTACACCACAATTCACTGAGGGCCTGGGTTCCTGCGCATAGTTCTGTGCATAAGCAGAATCCCTGCGACATGGCGCACCTAACATTTGGTCTATTGATTTGAAACGCCTTAGTAGTGCTTTTGTTAGTCCACAACACCCTCACTCTAGTTTCCGGATAACGGGGGTGACGGTTTAACCTACCTGTGTTTCGACTAATAGGTTCCTTCAAGCTTGATCATTAAAAAGGTTATTTTTTCTGAACCCCAGTGCTACTGTTGATATCGTTAATATTCTTTAGTGTGTCCTGATGGCGGTTGACATACCCGCGCATAGCCGTGCACCTCTGCGCCGTCATTTGATGATGTATGGGGTGCCAGATGATGGGATGGCTGTAATATTTGTGGTAAGTGCTGATGCGTCATACCCATATGAGTTGTTTTACTCATGGGTGACTTTTCCGGCGGTAGATGACGATGATACGTTTCATACCTATACTGCCACACAGCTGCCTGCGGTCTATACCCCATATAGGACACAAGAAATTCTAATCTCTGCCTGGCAGCATACTATTTGGTTTAATGGCGCCCTTCCCCATGCGGTTGCACCGGCGAGAATGGGCCCGTTGTCTATTGCAGGGGCCACATGGCCGGTGCTAGCTGGCTTTACCCCTCATCCCCGCTATCTCACGGTGGCGGTGGCTGATTTGCGGGTACTGCACACAGCCCTGATTATGGTCCATAGGGCTTTAGTGCAGTACGTGTCACACAACGTGCAGGTGGGGGCACCTGCTGTTGCGGGGCAACCTACGGACCACCACGCGGTGGTTATTAGTCCTGTTATGGTTAATTCGGTGGTCGGCAAGCGCCCCCAAAGTAAGGATGAATTTCCTTATTGGCTTGCTGAGAAATTTGACCAGTTGGAAGCGGTTTTTCCAAATACATCTCCTGTGGAGAAACACAGGATCCTCACCATTATTTTGCCTAAAGACCTGGTCCCGGATATGGCCGATTGTGACAACTGGGGTAAGGTCTTTACCACGACCTATTCGAAGTGCTATGGCACTCCGTCTATGTCTGTACTACCATCCGTCATCAAAAAGGTTCAGGAGAATCATGGTTCGGAGGCTGCTATTGAATTGGGAATGAGGCTTGTCGACAGCTTCGATGTGGTATGCTCCATGGTTATGGGCAACCTCAAAGGAGATGCCATGCAGTTCCAAGTTGCAAATATGATGGACAGCGTAGATGACGTCGACAAGCCCAAAGAGTTCGCTAAAGTAATTGGGAAGGCATATAGGAACGTGGGTCATAGTGCCTTGGGTGTAAAACCGACTGTGATCATTCCTGATATAGTACAGCAAACTAAGGTGAGCTTGTCTACGAAAGACGAATGCCCCAACTTTCCTAAGCAAAGTTGGAGAGCTAAGAAACAGGGGAAACAGCAACAGAAACAGGGGTCACGTCCTGCCTCACCGGTACAGTCAACTACCGAACGCACATATGATCTGCGCGATCGATCTCGTATTAAGTCACCTGATAGATTCCAGGTTTCTGAACAACGCTCTCCTCGTTCTTCACAGGAAACATCGGATTCACAATCCGGTGGTGGAGACCGTCGGAAAGGAAGGGGTGCTCAAAGTCGTGAGCAGCCCCGCCAGTCGGACGGCAAAGGCAAGCAGGACGAATCTGCGCGTCAACGACCCCCGTTTCAGAAGAAGAAAGTTGCTGCACTGACAGCGAGGTATGCCTCAGATGGTACGGACGCAGCTTCAGAACCTGACATGGGCGCTAACGCTGCTAGACAGCGCGGCGGAAGTTACAGTAGTGCGACAAGCACTGCGTCCATATCTGGTGGCGACAGCAACTGATATATTCGTAAATATTGACACTGCTGATACTCGGGTGTCTCCCCCTGATAGACTGTATAATATAGTCATTCAAATTGAAGGTGACATACAACGTACAATTCAAGGGTTTTTTTGGGATAATCTGAGCACTTCCTATGATATTCTGTTGGCGGAGGCAGATTGGCACCCGGCTTTCATTTTAGATGCTCCTAGAGGGGAGGAGGTAATCCTCCTGTCCTTTGCACACACAGTGCCGAAGGTCCAAGCTAAAAAGTACACCGAGGAATGGGCTCAGGTGCTAGCACCTGCGTTATATCGAAATCAGGTTGGTTGGGATAAATTGTCTCCCGGCCATGAGATTCCGTTGCGGACTACGCCCCAACCTCAATCCCAATACCCCATGCGTCGCGAAGCTAGACCTCGCGTTGCGTCAATCCTTGAACAATTGGAATATCAAAGAGTAATCGAAACATGTGTGTCACCTATGAATAATCCTTTGTTCACTGTGACGAAGCCTGACGGGTCGTACCGCCTTGTTTGTATTACCGGCACCTAAACTCTCATTGCCGGACATGTGCAGTACAAAACACCCACAGTTCGGCTCGATAGTCTCGTGAGAAAACGGTTTAAAACCACACTTGACATTTCCAATGGCTTTTACAGCAAAAACCTGTCCTCTCTTAGTAGTGAGTGGACGACGTTCACCTCGGGTGGCAAACAAAAACAATTCAAAAGATTACCAATGGGCTATAAGAACAGCCCTGGAGTCTTTGCCGCTTGCGTGGTCTCTCTCTTAGAGGGTGTAGACCCTGATGCGTACTCGTATGTGGATGACATTTATCTCACAGATGACGAGTTGGACCCGCATCTCCGTCGCGTTGATCGCATTATTGTTTTGTTTGCAGATTTCGGTTACAAATTCAACTTTGCGAAGTCTCACATTGCGGAATATACAGTGTTGTTCTTGGGGTACGAACTCAACAATGAAGGTCGAGAATTGGCTCCGCACTTTCTAGAGAAGTGCGCATGCCTCCGTGCTCCTACGTCACTGAAGAAATTACAATCTCTGCTGGGTTTTCTGAATCTCGGTCGAACTTACATCCCGGATTATGCCCAGCGTATCAAGCCGCTTTATGCCTTGATACAACCTACTTTTTCCAAATCTTGATGGCTGTCGGAGCATTCAGCTATATTGCAGTCATTGCAAGCTGATCTTCTTGCTTCTAAATACTTACTGACGCGTGATAACCACACTAACCTGGTCATAAGAATTGTGCCTGGCGCGGTGGGTTTCACATACTTAACGTTCAATGAGGGCGACGCTGTCCCCATTGCTTACAAATCTCACTTGTACACTTCGGCTGAACTGCGATTTTCCGCTGTCGAGAAAGCTCTGACGGCGGTGCAGATGGCGATTCTGAAAGAACGAGCGCTGTCGCAAGGTAAACGCATGTTGGTGGTAACATCATATCCTGACCTTGAGGCGGTGACAAAAGCAAGTGTACCAAATTCTAAGGCTTTGCATCCAAGGTGAATACAATGGGCCACTTCCTTGACATCGCCTGACGTCACATATATCTTTGACGCGGCACTTCAGACTCAGGAGTTTTTGCAGTATGAATTCGTTCATCCGGCTCCTCGGTCCTTGCGCCCGCTCGAGGATTATCATTGTGTCATATACACTGACGGTTCTGCGCAACCGGCAACTGGATCAAAGCACACCTATTCAGCGGCTTGCGCAATTGTGGTTGGTACTTTCGTAAATGGAGAATTCCAGTCCGATGTCGTGCATACGCAGTCATTGGGTGATTGTACCGCGCAGTTGGCGGAGCTTCGTGCTCTAGTGCTAGCACTAGAGTTTGCTGATCCCAGAGTCACTACCCTTATAGTGAGTGACTCCTTTTATTGTGTCCAATCTTACAACGACAATCTACATTTTTGGTCTCAGAATGACTACCATGATTCCAAAGGTAGCACAATTAAGCATAAACTGCTTTGGGTTCGAGTGGCAGATCTTAAAGAACGTCTGCCTCTCGTGAATGTTATTCACACTCTTGGTCACCAACGAGTTGGTGTCCATGCTGTCGGCAACAGCTTAGCTGACGAGGCAGCAAACACAGCAGTGGCAACATACTTAGTAGCAGCAGTTACAAGATCCAAAAGTAAGATCGATGATGACATCTTGGCAGCTATTGCTGCTACAGAGCAGGGAACGAAATTTCAGAGAGGTTTCCCTGCTCGTTACCATTATCGCTTAACCCCTTCAGTGCCACGCCCTTTCCCCCTCCTGTGTCGGGCGTTTCATTAGTGGGTGGGGTTCATGACGAGATAGTCTCGTCATGGGCACAGCGCGACCGTGCTCCATAACGAGACTATCTCGTCATGGGCACAGAAGAGGTTAAGTCCTGATAACGTCCCATTAGTGAGGATTAATGACATTGGTGACAGATTGATTCCCAACGCGGACTGCGGACCATCTTTGATATTAGCGGCTCACGAGGGCATGGCGTCCGCGCATGCCAGCGTTGCAGCTACTGTATCTCTGCTACAACAACGTTACTGGTGGTGCGGTTTGTATAAACAAGCCAGAGCTTATGTTCTTAATTGTGACATTTGCCAGCAGATTAAACCTTCAACTGCGGCGCACTCACCACAAACTCAGTTGTACATATCTAATAAGCCAATGGGTTGTGTTTATTTAGATCATTGCGGTCCATTTACCTCTGATACTGTGTACAAATACATCTTGGTTGCAGTTGATTCGTGAACACGTTTTCTGTGGGTGTGGCCACAAAGGAGTGCTGATTCTCGCACTGTCATAAAAGATTTGCGTGTCTTTGTTGGAAGTTTTGCATGTGGTACCTTTCATTGTGATCAGGGCCCTGCGTTCGCCTCGAAGGCGTACAAAGAAGCCATGAGAAATTTGGGGGTCCAAGTCAAATTTTCGGCTCCATACCGGCCTGAGGGTAATAGTGTAGTGGAGCGAATGAACCGTGACTTAAAGCAATCTTTGACAGCCAGAGTTTTAGGTACTGGCCGGAACTGGCTAGCCCACTTGTATGATGTGCAACGTGCACTTAATAATCTCCCTAGAAGGTCACTGGGTGGGCGGACCCCATACATGATGCTCTTTGGTGTACGAATGTTTGTCCCAGACCTTGATGGTCTAGACATGGTGGCGTCAGCCGCACCCTTTGACGTAGATGAACACTGTGCTGTATTGCAGAATCTTCAAGAAGCCAGAGACAGTCTAGCGAAGGAACACGTACCCTCCTCATCTGATGCTGCGCTTCAGGTTCCGATAGTCGGCTGGCTACCTCGAGTTGGTGATCTGGTCCGTGAGAAGGTGGAGAACAAGAAGGAGTTCGGCCCCTCTTATCGTGCACCAGTTCCAGGGCTTGGAGTACAGGGTACTAGAACAGTCATTTTACCTCCGCTTCCTGGTCGAAAGGATAACAGGTACATCTCAATTGACAATGTCAAGCTACAGCGAGTGGCCGATCCTTCTTAGTATGACTCCGTCAGTTTCTTGCCCATCGATGCTGAGAAATTCTGTTGTGGCCTGAGCTTCTAATACCGTGCCTGAGGTTGCCATCGAGATGCATACAGTTACTGGTCCCTTATTGCCACCGACACCTAGTGGTCTGCCTGAAGATGTTGAGTATGCTTATCCTGCGGATGTTACATTACCTGTTTTACAATCCACCACAATTGCCCACTCACGAGACTCTTTTGACTCTAATTCAATGACTTCCATTGCTCCGTCCAAAGTTTCGATTTTTGTGGCCTGGTTCAAAAGACATTTTTTAGTTCCCCCTTGGACTTACATTTGGCTGGTACTCATATGTATTTTTTTGTTTATGTCCATTGGCTTTGTGGTAGTGTTTTTTAGACTTATCAATGGACACTACCTGAAAGAAAGATCTACAATTCGACTAATTGATGGAACTTTGGCCCCCCACTCCTCATCACATATTATGAAAAGGGACTAGACTTTTGTGAACATTACTGCCTGGCCTGTACGTGATGGGATCGTTTGGGATGCTGTAAAATTTCAAATTCACGGCCCCACTGAAGTAATTAATGTGCCAAATGTATTTCGTGTTTCCATGGGTGATGTAGTCAAGCAGAACATCCGTTCAGATGACTGGGATGTTCAAGCCATAGAAGCGCTGTTTTCTGATTTGAAATATTATGCTGCATTTGATGCTGAGGATTTGTATTAAGATACTGCTAATTATGATGAGCAATTCTGTTATCAACAATATGGCACGCATTTCCTGCACAAAGCAAATACGTTTAGAAATTTTGTAAATTATACACAATGGGAACACTGTCCCGCCCCTAGGCTGGGCAGCTCCGCCACGTTAGTGGACAAATTTACGTACTTTTCTGATTTCAGTGTGTCAAATCCAGCCTCTTTTTATTTTAAGGTTGCGCCTGAGTCTGCTTCTAAAGTTAGAGTGACACACACGAAATTGTTGTATTCCAAGTCCTTTATGGACGAGTTGGCAATTGGAGGGTATGATCTATGGAAAGCTACTATCGATCTTAAATCGGTTTGGGGCTCCAAACCGTGGCAAGTACAAGGAACAGAAGCTTTGCATCGTGCCTGTCTTATCCCAAATCACATGTTATTTTTAAATTCGTCCATTTTTCAGACCACCTGTTTTGGATTGGCTATTTCTAAAAAATTAAATTATCCCTCCATTCCGGGTCTGGGTGCTTATCCTAATTGGGGTAATCATACGGATCTGTCCCTTGCTATGTTGCAGACATATGTTTCCAACACATCCTTCAATATTTCTGAAGTGAATTCGAAAGGGTGGTTGGTGTGGCAGACGAGTTCAGACTCCTGTCAACATCGGTTCTTGGATTTAAAGCAGGGGTATACACAGGTTCGTGTAGACCCCTGTTTTGAATCTTCGCACACTGTAACTACCTACTCGGTAGGGAAGTTATGTTAGTCTTGGCTGCAACATTCCACTTTAGCATCGGTTAAACTTCATTTAGCACGATTAAATGACAAAATGGATTTGAATGATTTTGTTAAGGGTCCTGCAGTTGGCAGGTCCAAAAGATGGATGTATGCTGTTTATACCGAAGTTTGGAAGTTATCACAAATTGAGGCTGCATCCAGATTGCGTGCTATTGATCAAGCCAATCTGGAAAGGGTATTGGCTGTTATAGATAATAGCATTAACACCCTGTCTTCCAGAATTTATACCTTAGATAATATAGTGTCATCTGTGGTAGACATTGTGCAGGATGATTTGTCTGTATTGTATCATGGTCAAAATCAATTGCGTTCTATTATGCAATTTGCATGGACTTTGCAAACGTTAATGGCAGGGAAAGTCCCTTGGGATTACATGAACACTTCATCTTTGTTCCTTCCTTTTAATTTAACTGCGAAACAACAGTTCATGTCCATGAAAGATGCTACATATTCATTACTGCACATTGAGAAATTAGAACATTTGCCTTTCTCTGTTGCTGAATTGAATTCTGCTGTGTGGCTTATACATGGGTTGATCACATTACCGTTCCCTCTGTTTAAGTTCAGTTCGTGCATGAAAGAGATGTGTGAGAGATGGAAAGGAGGTTTACTTGAAAGGTGAAGAGTGCACTTCCACTCCGGATCACTCTGTTGTGTGTAGGCACATTCAATTGCATGGTGCATGTAATGTGCACGCCCCTAATTTAGCTTGCGTGCCAGTTATAACACCGTCTTTCACGCTGCTTGCTAATGGTAGTTATTTGCTATTAAATAATGAAGCTTGCTGCGGGATGTCAGTGGGAATTCCCTACATAGTGACTGTATCACAGAGAGTGGTTTGCTGTAATAACGTCCTTTTCCCACCCTCGCATGGCCGGCTCGATGTATCCATCTGGCCTTCCATTCCAACCTTGAAAGCAGAGTTCAATAAGATGAGCAGAATAAGGGCTCTATTGTCTCAAAAAGAAGTCGCGTTGACTTCATCCCGGGAAACATTTGTCCTTCACGTAGCAAACACCCGCACTGAGGTGCACGCACTTTTGAATACTGATCTCCCACTTCATTTTGGGACCCTGATTCAGACTATCTTTAATGCCTCGTCAACAAGTGGCATGGCTCATTTTTTTTAAATTGTGGGCTCCGGCCTAGTGACCACCTTTCAAACTATTTTTGGTGTGATCCCGGCCTTTTTTCATTCTATTTTTTCCAGCGTCTTCGGAGGTCTCCCTTTACTTCTCGCCCTCATAGCTGGAATACTTTTGTTGATCTGCGCCCTGTGCTATGGATGCACAACTTGCGTCACACGACAACAGGTCCCGGCTGCTCCATCTTCGTAACCAGATGCTTGAATACTATGGCACTTTACCACTGGCAACTTTAAGCATAGCCTATGGATTGTCTTTCCGGTTTCCCTACTTTACTTGTGTGCAGCCCGTCTTTCATTGCCTAGATTGTCCGTTCCAATGGGCTCTGGATTTGTGTATGTCGAACTCGGTGTCTCCTGCCCCGGATTATGATCGGCTGATGAGCCCCTTAGTGGCCCATGAGTTGGACTGTTCTGGCATCGGGATTATGGCCTGTGGAGCAGCACATGGAGTCCTTGGAAATTGGGACATCGGAACGGCTGCGATTGACTTCTTAGCAAGAAGTTATCTTGAAGAACACGCCAGTTGTCCTCGTCTGGTGCTGGAGGCTCCGGTGGTTGAGGAGCATGTATGTTCCTTCCCCGTGCTGAACTGGATGGCAGATACTTTTGCGGAACGTTCCAATGATTTCCTCTTGGAAGCTGTTGCAACTTATTGTGCCTATACATTGATGGATTGACTTTTGTACTTTCATTTCGTCCTACGTCCTTCAATGATGTTTTTTTTATCTTCTACATGTTTTTTTTGCTCCTTTTAATTTTTTCTTTATTTTTTTCTTCAAACTTTTTCACTTCCCTTATATGGACTTACAGTTCATGCCCTTGGTTCCGTTCTATCAAACTTGAACTCTGCGTTCTTGCCAGTGCGCCCCTACTGGTTAGTGGTCCGATCAAGGGGGGGTGTAGTGAAGATCGTTATCTATATATGTACAATGCTAAGTTAGCACAACCGCGTTAGATGTTAGAAAGCCATCTTGCCGCTTTTGCTGCTTTTGCTCACGACACTGTAGTCACATGTTATTAAATTGAGAAATGCTTACTCGGCTTTGCTTCACATGAGAACTGTCTGTTGTTCACATCCCAAACAGTGAGCTGCGACCTTGGTCTGTACACAGTGTAAAGAAACAGTCTGGGTCGCTAGACGGTGCATGTTGTTGAGTTCAGGTTGATCGTCCCACTATTTAGCCATAACATGCACGCAGCTGCAAATACCTGAAAGTCGGGTGCTTTTAATATTGCAGTGTTACATGTTTTCATTACATTCGGAAGAAGAGCTTTCCCAGGAGCAGAGCATAGCTGATCCTGTGATGTGATCTCACTGAGCTGATCTTTACGGTATGGGGTTCCCCATTCAAGCCTAGAGACCTTTTACAAGTCTAATAATAATACTAATAGTTTGCTAGCGAAAGGAAGGTGGCTTAGATCCACTGTCATTTTAGTATGATTACTCCTTTCATTTTCTATGGTATTGTAACTATGCTGATGGTTTTGATTTTAATCGTTTGTCTGCTTATGTTAGCCAAACTGCTGCATCTTAGGACACGAGGTTTATAAAATAAACTCTTTAAACTTTTACCGTGTCTCTGTTTATTCTGTTGTGGACTGGTATGAGAATAATTATGAAAAGGTATTTCTGATTCCAACCATTCCTGAGAAATACACTAAGTCGCTTGTTCTGGGTTGTCTACACATTGGGACTGCCGAGCTAAACCGCGGATAACGAATGGGACACTGATGCTGGTCGGATAAGGGGTTCTGGGTTCTGAGGTGAGATTTTGGTACACCACAATTCACTGAGGGCCTGGGTCCCTGCGCATAGTTCTGTGCATAAGCAGAATCCCTGCAACAGCAGCATGGACAGTGTCGTCCCTGAGCCGCGGGCAACACCCAGGTGAAGCACAGCACATTCGAACTAGCGGGCTGGCCAGGCATGACCCAGGCAGCAACCAGTCAGAGAAAGTCACACCATATGGGGGCGGCAGGCCCCACGTGCTCCCAGGGTCCCAATGCGTGAATTTGTGATAGGGCAGCACCCCGGTAGATGGCTGAGACTCACCCGGCAGGTCCTAGTGTGCACGCACCTTCACAGCTCAAAGACAGGCAACCCCTGTCTCACAGTTCCCTCGAGTCTGGCGCTGTCAGACCCTAAGGTGGCCGTTTTGACACTGGGGAGTGCTGGTTGCGGGCGGAGATACAGCTGGATGTGCGCTCACTCCGGCTCCAGGCCTCGTGGTGGCAAGATGCGAGGGACAGCTCCATCCCAAGACCGTCCCTTCGGCCTGCACCGCTACCAGGAGTAGGCCTCAATGGATACCAACGGAGGGATCTCGGGCATCCCCCTCTGAGCTCCGCAGCGATAGCAGCGGGTTTCTGACCCCCTACGGACCCTAAGGCACCTCGCAGGTAGGCAACGGAAGCGAGAGCCTGGAGTGTGTATGTGGGCGGGGGCCCGCCGGAGCAGGCCACCCACGAGGCCTACTGCCACAGTCGGTACCACACAGCGGCAACCCTCACAATATGGGGATGCCCCCTCTCAGATGTGGTATAGGGCAGTGTCTGCCTACCATCCAGATTGCCTGGGCAGCTTTCCATGTACGATTAGGCGGGGTGAGCAGGATATTGGATGGGCCGGCCAAAGGGCTCACAACAATGTGTCTGATGAGGCCGCCATCTCGGCCTCGCCCCCCCATGGAATTTCTTTACATAACTGTCCCTTGAGCACATCCTCAGGGATAGTAAGGGCTATGTAAATACAATTACAATTGAAAGCAAGCACTTCACAACTCAGTTGTTAACCATTTACTCTAGCACTCACAAATAATACATCTTTGTCATCACAAAGCTTCGATCAATTAAAGCCAGCAGAGACTCCCAAGCATCCTTTACATTTGCAGATCAACTCAAAGTGCACATTTGTAT
Organism: Triturus cristatus; assembly: GCF_964204655.1. Taxonomy (NCBI): domain Eukaryota; kingdom Metazoa; phylum Chordata; class Amphibia; order Caudata; family Salamandridae; genus Triturus; species Triturus cristatus. Next base: position 198,953,962 of record NC_140585.1, on the reverse strand, counting down.
TTATTTCAGGCAAGCAGGCACTGTGACAGGAAAACTTGTCTAGCTGCCTGCCCAGCTTTGGTTTCACAGAACAGGACACTCCCTGAAGGACACTCCAACTGAAGCACTTTAACTATCGGAAGAGACGGTTGTCTTTTTCCAAAACGAAGAGCCAACGTTTTGGATTCCAGGCAGAAGTGAGGACGGGGAATGGATGCCCCTTTACATGAGTTCAAGGCCTCCTCTGCGGAGCTCCCTACGGCAGGCCTTTTAAACATTGGTCAGAAGGCTAACTCTAAGGTGTAACAATCATCCAGAATAGGGTCTGTTGCGGTCAACAAAAGGGTGGCCGAGGTCAGGGCTGCTCCTTTTAGACTGCTGATTAGGTAACCCACTTAAGTACTATCTTGGGAGAGTTGTGTAGCTCAGAAAGCAGAATGGACAGTCAGAGAGTCCAGGAACACTTTTAGCTTAGTCGGTTCTCCATCAAAATGCTGAGTCCTCGCAGGTACTGGTGTTCATTCAGAGGGCACTCTGACTGACAAGGCTTGCTTTCATTGTGTAAAGACTCCAGTTCTGCAGACTGTTGTTGTAAGGGATCCTGCAAGGCTTGTGTGAGATCCATCTTAACTTGGGTATGTCGGCTTTGCAATCTATTAGGAGCTGGATGCAAGGCCTAACATCTAGGTTGTGAAGCTAGGATGCTCGCCTCTGGAATCCACCTTGCCAGCCAGTGATGGAAACACAAAGCGGGAATGTGCCCTCTAAGGAAAGCGCTAGAAGGAAAAAGCACGAAGCAGGAAAAACCTCCAGATTTCTCTAACACAACAGTAGCACACATCGCACAAAATAGTAAGACCAGGAAAAAAAACGGAACAAGAACATCCAGGAGCATTGCAAAGCACCAGAATGCAGATTCGGAAGGTTTATATAGAAAAAATGACCTTGAAGAGAAGCAGGGACCAAGGAAGTAATTCTCAACATCCTCGGATGGGAAAACGCCATAGGAATCAAATGGAAGGGAAGCCATGATGGATTGTGCTAAGAAACAGGATCTTTCGCCCTTCATGGCACAACACTTCATGCCAAGACCTCCAGCATCAAAGTTGGTGCTCTTAAAAGCTTATCTCCCTGTGCTGGTTCCCTTGCTTGGATCTCCCGCCCCCTTTTTGGTCTTGAAAAATGATGCGGATGGCTTTAGTAAGGGATACTTTTTGTCGTTTATTGGTCAGCGTTTGTTAGGGTCACACACGCTGTCTGCAGAATCTTAGTAAGTCTTAAGGCCACCGGGTATGGAATAGACTCTTCTTGCTTGATTACTGCCGTCGTCTAGGGTATTAGGGTCCTTCTTCTCCCAGCGACCAGTGTCCAGGAGATCAGTGGTCCCGAGGGCAGCGCTCCTTGAGCTGTTTCTTTCGGCGTCGCCTCCCTCCCGATCCGGAGGTCGATTCTCCGGGGTGGTCCCTCTGCATCCAGCGAAGGTCTCGTCCGTTCCGTGTTCTCTCTCGCTCGCTCTCCACCGTTTTCCGCTCCTCCTGTTCACTCGTCGTGTCCGCCTTCCTCCTCTCTGGTTTCCGCTTTTGTCGACACGTCTGCCCAGCCCCCGGAGTCCGCTAGACCGCTGACTCCATTTCCGGGTGTGTTGGCGGCGGCCATCTTGGGTTGGTCGCCGCCGCTGTCGGATGGTCGCGCACCATCACACTCCCCCTCCCCCCCCTTCTCAATGGATGCTAAGAAGCAGGGCCCGAGGCAACCCTTGCCACTGCAGGTAATGTGGACTGTGGGTGTGTTTGAAGGACTCGTCTGCTCCTGCAGATGGGACGTGCTCGGCTGATGCACCTTATTCTTAGACAAGGGCAGGCTCTGCAAGTACATCCAACAGTAGCTCAGACTCTGCTGTGTTGAAAGTTAGTGGCAGATTTGAACCAGCCATGCACATAACTAATACAGCCCCCCCCCCCCTTCCCGGCCTACAGCCCTGTAGTATTTTCAAATAAATATTTAATTGTGATTGAAGCTGGATTTAGGTGCTGGCATTAGCAACATACAAGGCATGAAGGTTGTCAGTGTGCAAAGGGGTTACCTTGGGTTGAGTTCAGTACATTTTCCGCACAATCCTGCCATGCGGGTTTTCAATATTTTATGTTTCCACTATGCAAGCTCCATCTGTCTCTGAATATCCACCGACCCATATTTTAGTTCACCTACTGCAGAGATTCACAAATCCATCCTGTCATAGCAGACCTGATGAATCACAGTTTTGTGAGGAAGTTCCGCGATCAACCATAGACCAAGACAGAGACATTTGAAGATTAGTTTCCTAGTCTCTCTATTACTGGGAGCCAACTGAGGGATTTCAGAGCCTGATGGATGTAGCCATGTGAATTTAATGAAACAGAAAACAGGCTCTCTGGAGGTTTGAAAGAGATACGCTTGATGGCGGGGGGGGGGGGGGTCTGTTTATAAGATGTAATCCAAGAAGCACATGACCACTACACCACTGTAGACATTTTCTGAGAGTAACAGAATAATGGCAGAACACTTTTTGCAGATGGCAAAAGGAAGTTTTGAGACCATCTATCAAAAAGTGCACCCACTTTGATAACTTTGCAAGCTTTATCTATGTAGGTTAGAGAACAGCCCAATCCCTCAGGCCAAAATAATCAGAAAGGGATAGAACCAGCAAAGCCCTGGTGTAGGGTTCTTTTGTCACACTGAGGTATAGCAGGGTATTCTGATTCAGGAGAAATCATGTGAGTATCATTGCACAGTGAATAATCATGGCACAGTTCTTCGTGGGTGTCACTGACCAATCCCTATGTTCTCTCTGATGATTTATGACACACAGATTTTGAAACTGTACCTGATGGATTCCATTAATATTTTTTCTAGTCACTGAGTAAATTCTGTGAGTTTCTTCTAAGTTATTTTGTAAAGGACCTCTCTTGTATTTTCTGTCTCACTGATAAGCCTGGGTGGAGTTCGCGGTGTTCCGGTCTTGCCGTTCACAGTGATTTTTTGCGCTGGGTGATTGTCCCACATTGGAAAATCATCGTGAACTGCACCATGTGCAGTGCAAGAGAGTGCTGCTTTCTTTCTGCAGCTCGGGTAGATGTTCTACCCGAGTGGCAGCTTTCTCAATGCAAACGGAAGGTTTCTGAACGTGAGCAGTCACGAGAATATGCAACCACTCACATTGGGAATTGAGACTGCCCGAGTTGAGAAATCACTACGGGAGGTTGATTTTCCGTGCTTGCCAACTAGACATTAAAGAGCGCGAGGGAGGAAAAATCTCACCTAGAGGTGTCGTTTCCCTGCCTGGCTCGCCAAATTGGCATTGATGAGCATGATAGAGACAAAAAACTCCACTCTGCTTCCCGGAGAGGAGTTTTTCGGAACTCCGCAAGCTTCGCGGAGTGCGAAAAACTCACAAAAACTCCGGGAGCGGAGCGGAGTTCACCGCTCAGGCTTAGTCACTCAGAGTGTTGAACTGGCAGTGCTGTTAGCTGGATCCTGAGCAGACAAATACCTTGCTTCTGGTGGGTTCCCTGACAATAGTTTATATTTGCTTCTGATACTTGTTGGTAGTATTCATCCCTATTTGAACTTAGAAGGGTCTGCCTACGAAATCTTTGAGGTGGATCATGGGACTTCACAGTTAGTTGAAAAGGGAGCCTTAGTAATTAGTCACCTTTGATGCTTTACCCTCTTTTGGCCCCATCCACCTCTTGCGTTAGATGTTTCTTTTTAGCTCGAATTTGGGCATCAATCAATCAATCAATCAAGGCATTTGTATAGCGCGCTACTCACCCGGAGGGTCTCAAGGCGCTTGGGGAGGGGGGGTCCAATACTGCTCGAACAGCCAGGTCTTGAGTTGCTTCCTGAAGGCGAGGTGGTCTTGGGTCAGGCGGAGGTGGGTGGGCAGGGAGTTCCACGTCTTGGCAGCCAGGTAGGAGAAGGATCTTCCTCCCGTTGTGGCTCTTCGGATGCGGGGGACGGCGGCGAGGGCGTGACTGGTCGATCGGAGCTGGCGTGTGGGAGTGTAGAAGTTGAGGCGGTCGTTGAGGTATCTTGGGCCTTGGTTGTGGAGGGCTTTGTGAGCGTGGGTGAGGAGTCGGAACGTGATTCTCTTGTTGACGGGGAGCCAGTGCAGGTTTCTTAGGTGCGCAGAGATGTGGCTGTGTCGGGGGATGTCCAGGATGAGTCGAGCTGAGGTGTTCTGAATCCGCTAGAGTGTTTTCTAGAGTTTTGCAGTGGTTCCGGCGTAGAGGGAGTTGCCGTAGTCCAATCGGCTGGTGACGAGGGCCTGGGTGACCGTCTTTCTGGTTTCGGTGGGGATCCACCGGAAGATCTTCCGTAGCATGCGTAGGATGTTGAAGCATGACGAGGAGACGGCGTTGACTTGTCTGGTCATGGAGAGGGAGGAGTCCAGGATAAAGCCCAGGTTGCGTGCATGGTCCGTTGGTTTGGGTGCGTTGCCCAGGGCAGGGGGCCACCAGGAGTCGTCCCAGGCAGAGGGCGACGATCCCAGGATGAGGACTTCCGTCTTATCTGAGTTCATTTTCAGGCGGCTGTTCATCATCCACTCGTCTTTCATCCCTTCGTGTAGGTTGGCCCTGGCGGTGGCGGGGTCGTTGGTGAGGGAGAGGATCAGCTGGGTGTCGTCGGCGTAGGAGATGATGTTGAGGTTGTGTTGGCGTGCGATGGCTGCGAGGGGGATCATGTAGACGTTGAAGAGGGTGGGGCTGAGCGATGATCCCTGTGGTACGCCGCAGATGACTTCGGTGGCCTCGGATCTGAACGGGGGGATGCGGACTCTCTGTGTCCTTCCGGTGAAGAAGGAGATGATCCACTCCAGTGCCTTCTCTTGGATTCCGACGTTGCTGAGGCGCTGCACTAGGGTGCGGTGGCAGACAGTGTCAAACGCCGCGGAGAGGTCCAGGAGGATGAGGGCCGCTGTTTCCCCGTTGTCGAGCAGGGCTCGGATGTCGTCAGTGGCTGCGAGGAGGGCGGTCTCGGTGCTGTGGTTGGCTCGGAAACCGGACTGCGAGAGGTCGAGGGAGCCATTCGTCTCGTGGAAGGCGGCCAGCTGTCTGTTGACGGTCTTCTCGATGACTTTAGCAGGAAACGGGAGGAGCGAGATGGGGCGGTAGTTTTTGAGGTCGGTGGGGTCGGCTGAAGGTTTCTTCAGGAGGGCGCTGAGTTCGGCGTGCTTCCAGCTCTCCGGGAAGGTTGCGGTATCGAGGGAGGCGTTGATGATGTCTCCGTCATCCGTAGCTCAGCAGCATGAACGAGACCCTGTGCTCCACATACATCTATCCTTATCCCTTCCATGGGACCTAAAGCATCAGTTGAATGTTAAGGATGCTCTTCTGGAAAGTGCTGATTCTGATCAGGCTTTTTGTCACCCAGCCATGTAAAACAGGAAGTCACTCAGAGCCAGATGTTCCAACCATAGTAATAGCGATTCACTATTTGTTAATTACTATTACTAATGTACTAGAGTTATATTTGGCCCTCATTTCCAAATTAGCGATTCTTAGTGGGTCGCAAGTAGACCTACCTCATGAATATTAATGAGGTAATTCTCCATTTGGGACTCACTAGGATTTTCTGCCATCACAGGGTTGGTAGACTGCTGGGGTCAGCAGACAACGCTATCTTTGATTGCTCTTAAGTAAGCCAATCTTTTTTTTTTTTAAATGCAACTCGTTTTCCTTAAATGATAACGGGATGCATTATTTTTTATAAATGAAACGTCTCATTTTTATTTCTTAGACATTCATAAAGGGGAAGGCATCCTTAGAGAATGGGTTACCACCAACTTTGAGTTGGTAGTAAAGTACAAATGATATTTCACTGCATTTTGGTCGCAAAACATTATTACATACCATTCAGCACCCCTATTTGGAAGGGAATCCCTGAATACACCCCTTCCAAATACCAATTCTGTTTTTGGTCGCAAACCCAAACTGTGATTCACTAGAATCGCAGTTTGGTGCTTGTGCATTTGAAAAGCATTTTTTCCAGTCGCAAACAACCCAATTCTCTGATTTGTCAGCTTGAGACCGAACAAATACTTTGTACATCTGGTCCTCAGTGTGCTTTACTTTAGATTTGAAAACATTGCTTCTGGTCACTTTGAAATTTTACTGGAGTGCTTTTGGACTTTTATCTGCAGATTCGGAGTAGGAGTTTCCTTGTTAATGTCAGTCCCTTAAACTGGAGAATATAGGTCACTTTAATAATACCTCTATTCCAACACTATCTCAAGTAGTGGTTGTAACGAGTCCACGGTACCACAATATTGCTGTAAAAATATTGACCTACTGATATATTTTGAACACATTGACTTCCACAATATTATCATGGGAGTTAGTAATCTACTCTTACATTTTGTTAGTCAATATTATGGCTAAGATCTCTCCGTAAATAAATATTTGTACTACGATATCGTGGGGTGCAATCCTCCTTGGCAGTATCAGTTTCTAGGAGTTCATTTGGTAGAGGAGCCCGTCTTGGGATTGTTGGGCGCTCTGACAGCCTCTTGGTGCTTTCAGTCTCTAAGAATTCCATTGGTGTCCATTTCACAGTTGAATTTTTCACTTAGACACTAAGTAAAAACTATTCTAGATCACATCAACATTGATGTTCCTTCAGTAAAAACCATAGACTTGTCTATCTTGGCTACTAAGGGATGTGCTAAGTTTACAAATAGAGCCTGTGCACAAACTCTGGCACTTCATTAATGCATCACTGATAACTGCCCTCACTGATCTGTTTTTATATTTGAATTTGTCTTGTATCAACTTTGGTACAGCTAATACTGTTTGTGAATCACAGCAGCAAACTACCATGCACATCTTCTAGTCTGTAAGAAAATGGGTTATTAGTGGGCTCAACCCCTGGTAGCTGTGGCACAGAGCAGACAGGCTTAAACAAAGTGTGTAAAGTATTCAGCAGTACCAAAACAATTAAAAAGTCAAAACAGAACACAATAAAAATCCCATAAACATATTCTGAAAAGAGAGAACATTTTCTCTGGCAAAGCGCCAGTCAGAAGGGACTCTTCTCTGAATGGAGCTTAGGTGCAATTTTAAGATGGCCTCTATGTAGTGAGGGTTGGACACACCAAGCGGGTCATCCCAGGCAATGGTTTTACTTCTGTCTTAGTCTTTTTTGATGGAAGTCTAAAACCTCCATTGGGGGTATGTTGAAGATTGTATCTGGCGAAGTCTTCTCAAAGTTGAATGCTGTTAAATGAGGCTCCACTAAAGACCTGGGTTTTGGCAGGAAAATACAGGAGCTGCATCCTATGAAGTCATCTTCTTGGAAAGATACTGTTCGTGCCATTGCCCTGTCAAGAATTGTACCTTCAGAGTTAGTCTCTTTTTTGGGGTCTTGAAATCTTTTAATGAGACAAGTCTGAAGCTGTATCTGACAAAGTCCTCTCTAAATTGGCTATCTTTGCTACAACATCCCTGTGAAGCTCTAGAGGTATTGGAAATCTCAAAGATTTTAAGTCCCCAAGAGGAGTTTTTGGTATCTGCTATGGCTCACAAGACCTCAGGACATCACATAAAGGCAAGGCCTTGGGATCAAATCTTCCATATTTCCCAAGTCCTAATTCACAGTTAACTCTGAATGGGCAGGTCTCATCCAAGTCCCTTTCAAGGTTAGCAGGTTTCTGAACTCTCCCCAGCTGCCCTCCAGAGCTGAGATGAGTGACACCTCACATCCAGGTATTCTGCCAAAAGGCCTAAGCCATAGTCTGTAAGCTGTTTTCCCACCTCATCAAGGGGAAGCACTGATAGGGGTGCAGATGCATGCTGGCTAATTAGTCTTCTGGGGCTTCAGGCAGGCATTTTAATCTAACTTTTTAAAATTTACATTCACCAATCAATCATAAACACTTTATTTCGATCAAAGATCTTAAAAGCAATCAAATAAATACAGTAAAATCAATCATAAAAATACAATTTTAACTCAACATTAAAATCCTATAAGACATAACTCATGATATAATTACAGTAAAATGCCAGATGAGATATAGTTTCCAGGTGCTACATCATGTCTTCTGTAAACAAGTTTGGTTATTCTTCTCCTGAATTCTTATCTATGTAACCTTTAAGACCTGGCGATCAGGGTGTTGCAACATGGAAATGATTTTTGATGAACAGGCCAAATATATTCCAGGTATTTTGCAACAAAAAAACAATGATCGATGCTGTATCTGACCTGCATATTCTAAGTGCTACTTTATATTGCAAATGCCCAAATTTCGACTAAGAGGCACTATCCATCATTTGTGTTGCCTGAGGTAAGTGGGACAAAAGAATAAAAGATGAAAGTCAGTCTCTTCTGCGTTCTTACAGGCTTCATAGACTTAGCTACCTAGATTGGAATCCGTCCATTTGCAAGTTACTGTGGCAAGTAGTAAGGTCCCCAACCTAAACCTCATATATAAAGACCTTGTAAAAGAGGGGTCCATTTCTATAAGAAAAGACTCAAATCTTGGGGCTGGTTTAAAATCTAGAAATCTGGTTGATAATGTACCCATATACTCCTAAATTAACTCCCTCCAAACTAAGAACCCCTCGAAAATGCCTATGGAGGTGAATGGCCATGCATTTTGTTATACAGGTATTAATTGCCAGGCCGTGAATAATACAAAAACGATAAAATCTAGTGAATAGGGTAGCAATGCCCTTTGGAATTATAGAAACCAATAAAGTATCATCGGCAAATTATAAAGCTGGTATATTTACACCACCCAACACTGGTGAGTCATTCTCACAGACCATAAGGAAATCCACACAGCCGTTTATATACAACAAAAATAATGTTGGAGCAAACACGCAGCCTTATCCACCCTCATTGGGTCTGTAACTTCTCTATTTGCTCCCCACCTAATCTGTGCATATTTTTCAGTGTGGAGCCACGCAATTATATCTAATAGAGGAAGTGGTATCCCCATACTTCTCAGGGAATTACAAATTTTACCTCTAGGGACCATATCAAAGACTGCCCTTAGGTCGACAAATTTGACGTAAAGGTTTCCTTAGTTAATATCCACTATTTTCCACCTTAACATTTGAAGTCTAAAAACCTGATCCACAGTACTTGTCTTCAATCGGAACCCTGCTTGGAACTGGGAGATGCTATTGTTATCCTGAATTCATGTTAGTAAGTGGTTCAGTATGTGCCTGCAGAATATTTTTTGATCCATATCAATTAGACTGATTGGGCCATAACTTGCTGGGTCAGATCTAGAGCCCTTTTAAAAATTGGAACTATCTCTGATCCTTTCCAGGTAGCGGGTATTTGGGCACCTGCCAATTATGGCATTAAGAATACCATTTAGGTATGATGTCCAAATATCAAGTTCTGCTTTAAAAAATTTCACAGGAATTGTATCTGGCCCGGGGGCCTTACCTAATTTCTGGGCACTGATCGCAAAGTGTATTTCCGTTACAGTGAAAAAACCCGAATTACCATTAGACTCCTTTGCTAATATATCTTCTCAGTGGTCTCTTTTGTGCCTTTGTCAAGTTGCAATCCTACTTCATCTTGAAGGACAGGGGTGTCGTGAAACCCTGTCACCTCCACCATATAAGGATTGAAAGTGGCTTGTCCACTCTTTTGGGAGAATATTACTATAAGGTCTCATCTTATATGATTAACTGCCATTGCTAATCAATTGCCAAAAAGCTGTTTAATTTCTGTCATGAACATTTCCCATTATTTCTCCCCAAAGGTTTGTATCCCATGTAATCTGGGCCTGCTTCTGGGCCTCCTTATGTTTTCCCTAGCTATCTTAAGATCACTACCAACATTGCTTTTAATGGCTTTCATCAAATTAGACTTAGATATTCTACAGATTTTATCATACCAAGTAGGCTGTGTATCAGGTTTTGAGATCCGCCTAGGGAGAGAGTGAGTAAAAAAAGGGTTTCTAAAAACCTCAAAGCACTTAATTATATGAATCCATGATGAGATGAGGGGAAAGATTTTTCTCAACCATTTCTGACATGGTTACACTCAGATTATAATAAAGTTGTGCATATGTCACGTCATGTAAAGCTATCACTCCCCATTTAACATTTCTCCTGTCGGTAGCTACCTTTTTTGTACTCTGGATTGCTGACCTGGGGCGTCAGGCTTACCTTGAAGGGTAAGCAATAAAGGAAAGTGATTGCTTTCGTATCGATCTAGCACTTCCATATTATTAAGATTTGGCCAAGAGTACAAATCTGAAAATACATAGTTGATGTTTCTTAAGTAATTTCCCATTTTGAAAGTGGGCTTTAATGATAGATCAGAGGATGTTTGACCATTACACACTCTAATATGACAGCATAATAAAAGGTCTATTATCTGTAGAAGCTCATTCGACATTTATTTTATGCAAGGCCCTTGAATTTTTGGGAATGGCTTTGACTTGGTATTCTTCATACCCAATTCCCCACAGAAGTTCTAATGGATCAAATTTAATGTTAGAATCTCCTCCCACAATGACAACAACTAGTAGTGCCAGCAAAGCTGTGGACTCATTTGACTTTGGGCAGCTTCTTTATAGACATTGTACATAGGAGTTTTCTCCCGTTCCAAGATAAGAGTTCCAGACTGAGAATATCTGGCAAGTTTATATTTAGCTGTTTCACCCGGCAGCCTACTACAATTTTGACCCATATTATTAATCACCCTAAGGGTCTACCTGGGTTGTGAACTTCACCTGGTACAAAAAAGGTCTTAAAGCCAACTTCGTGAATTGGTATTAGACCCCAAGTTTCCTGGAACATAATAAAATCTCCTTTGACGATAAAAGTCCCCCAGTCTTGCAGCAGTTTATTCCTCAAACCAGCTATGTTCCAGGAAACTATTGATAACATGCTAATTTTACCATTTGAGAGCAAAAGAACTTCTCCCGGACTAGCAGGACCTGCAAGTGCCTTCCCAAGCATGGCGCACCAGCATGGAGTCGGATCGTTTATAGAAACCGTACTAACACATGCAGGCTCATATATAGTGGTAGGAGGTAGGCATTTGGGCACAGGGAGGGGTTGCATGCTACATACACCAGCCCGTACTAACCTCCCAAATAAGAGGGTGACTAGCATTAGGCAAAATCATCCAGATTGGATTTTCATGGACATTTGGTACCTTCTTAAGTCAGTCACGACAGCTGAGTGCTGATGCAGATGGCTCAGTCCTGGAATGGGCTTGTATTCTACTTTATTTAAATTCAGTTAGTGGGTCGAGAAGTCCTATGCTCTAAATCAATTAGATTATTAACCAGCTCAGATGTGGTCAGGATGAATCCTAGGTTATCAAACCCTTGGCTACTACTTCGTTACCTTTTCACCATTTAATTGGATTTTTAATAAATATTAAAACTGTTTTTGAATTATTTCTGCAGCTTATCCCGAATCAGAGTGAACAAAAATAGTATTTTAATAGTGCTTATTATATTTTCCTCATAGGATCAACTACAGCCCTGTACAGTGATTATAGCATTTAGGGATTAGTCACTGTAGGAACAAGCCAACATGAGATTCTTGCATGTTCCTCTTTTAAGAGGTGTGGAGCAGCGGCCAGGGTGACTGACTCCGGAACCGGGGGCTTATGGTTCGATCGCCGGCGGCAGATTAGCCCAGCACAATGTGACTCTGGGCAATAGTTTGCTTAATCTTCCTGATGGCCCCCAGCACCTAGAGACCCTTACAGGTGATTGTTTGCGCTTTACAAATGTGGATTATTATTATAAATGATAGGAATGCTACATTTAGGCCTACAAGGCCCTCTTAGGTGTAACCTAATTAACATTTAAAGGCAGGGTTCCCCTCCAATCACAAGGATTATTTTGACAGTTTCACCCACAGGTTTAAAGGTTGCAGGAGCAGCCTACTCATGTATGCCTGAAGCCATGTTTTCCTTGTCATTCCAGAAGATGACACGATATGTACTGTCTTCCACTGGTGATATTAACTTTTCATGGCACAGGTGTATTTTTCTGCACTATATACTACGGCGTTAGTGGAAAGTTACATATGCCAATTAAGGTTTTGCCAATTCTGTCATGTTTTTAGGGGCCAGAGCACGTGCAATAGGGATTTGACAGCAGTGCCCTGGTGTGCAGAGTTCAATAGTCAACAGTATCCAGCCTCAAAAAATGTAGGTGAGCACACAACGAGAGATACTTTCTCACATAGCCTTCGCTTTAGGTTCAATTACTGTGGGTGGACTGTTACACCTTTAGAGGATTTATTTCTGAGAGGAGTTAGCATATGCCAAGGTACTTCCAAATATTAAATAGTAGAGGTAAGTTTAACAACTAACTCATGAATAGGATTCTGAATTACCCTATGGTGCTATCAACTCAATGCCTTTTAGCAGTGTCACCACCTCTATAATTTGGAGCTCTGGTGCTGCTCAGTAGATATGCTTTAATCAATAGAAGAGAAGTTTTACCCTGATCAGGGCACATCACACATCAGCTTTAACTAGAGACATACTTTCTTCGATTTCCACCACCATGGTGTTCCATCAAGCTTGCTTACAATATTACAATAAAAAATAATGTTTTTATTCTTGTATCCCTTCCCCCCTATTCACTCATGTGCAGGCAATATAATTTTCAGTTCAGGATGCCCTGGACCTACCAAACGTAGTATTTCTGACAGTTCCTCAACATTGATCGGTCAAATATGCCTCAATGGAAGGCTCCACCAAGGACAGAGCCCATTGAAGTTTCCATACTTCATCACAACATCAGAAGCTTGAACCATGGTGCAATAGTAAAATGGAAATTCAGAAGCACAGCTCTAGTCTGCCAGTTTAAAATAGTGCCAGATATAGGTCCTTGCTCTTTTCTTTTCTGTCCATCGATCATCATGATTTGTAAATGAGGTTTAGCTAATTTCAGAATATGTAGTATTTTCCATTTCATGATCTTTTGATGCTTCCTCGCCTTGATCATCACCTTCTTCTCTAAAAGCCTTCTGCAGGACTTTCTCAAGGCATTTTTGAATGCCTTTCATGTTGTGTCTACCCACCAGGTAGTAGATGATGGGATTGACACTGCTGTTGATGGAGATAACAAGGTATACTGTGAAGAAGAAAGCACCAGCAAATAAACCTGATGGTAACACCTGTAAGTAAAGTAACAGCCATAAAATCCTCATGGGTGCCACCGAAAGGAGGAAGACAATGATTGTTGCCACAATGATGATGATCAGCCTAGATGACTGGCCTTTCATTGAGGTCCTCCGGGTGCTGAGGAGCAGGATCATGCTAGATGTAACCATAATGGGGATACTCACCAACAAGACCAGGACTGACAGAAACATCTGAACAGCAGTACACCGCTCTGTTATTGTGCCAAACAGCTCGGGAGGGCATCCCAGGTTGTCCACCAGAGTCACCAGGATAGAAACCCCCCAGATCAAGACACATACAAGGGTGGATAGTACCTTCTGTCTTTTGTAACTGTATCTGATGGGATAATGAACTACTATACACCTCTCCAAGCTAATGGCTAGCCTGATAAACATATCTGCATAGTTTGCCAAACCCAGTATAATCTCCAGTCCGAAGAGTACTTGCACTGGGTTGGCTATTAATCCTTGCTTCACAAAAAGAGAAATTGTAATACACATCACAATGGAGACAAAGATGAGATAGATAAGGTCAGCAACTGCAAGGTGGGTGATGTAGATTGTGCTGCTCGTGCTCTTAATTTTGAAGCTCAAGTACCAGAAGACCACACTGTTCCCAATTATCCCGAGAAGAGAGATGAGCAGGATGAAACTAGCCGCAATTATAAAACTGGTTGTGGAATTGTCCAGCGCCGTCTGATTAAGGTCCCCAAGATCTGTATAATTGAGTGTCAGGTTTCCCATTCCTGCCATGGTGATGCCTTCAGGTGGAGTGCTGGTGGGAGAGAGAACATATGTTTAGTTCCAAGGCATTGCTTTTTTATAGCAGTTTTGAATACTGAGTTGATAGAAGTATATTAAGTGAGAGAGATATACATCAAGCCCCATCCTGCTGTTAGATGGTCAATTTATACAGATCCATGGAATATGATCCTTGATCCCTGTAACATCCTACAGTGCAGTGTAATTGTGTCTATCCGGATGATTCAGAAAAGGTTGTTAACTTGCCATGATAGATAGGATGTAAAATGAAACAAATAGTAATTGAGTCACTATTAATTCAAAACTTGACATTGGAAAAATACATTATAGCAGATAATAGAGAATGATAAATATTGAAACTCTATAAAGAATTAAACACATGACAACGTTATAATAACTAAGCCCTCTTTACTAGTTCTGACAAGGGAAATTCAGAGGCTTCAGTGTCTGACATTTCCAGAGGGGTTGTGCTTAAATCTATTGCTGTGAAGTGATCTTCAAGGATTCATAAGAACGAAAATACATAGCAGATGCCAGACACCTGCATGTGGCAGTCCCTAAGGAACCATTTCCCAAAGATCCTTCTCACATCATAGAGGCAATGTGGTGGTAGTGAAAGTGAGGCATGCTAAAGCCTACTTAATGTGGGATTACCTATTGCTCATTGGAGCCCTGGGTATGAAGCCCTTCAGAGTAGTACTTTGCCTGCAGCATAGGCAGAGATGGCAATAGAGCTCTGTGACTTGGGAGAGTCAGGGACAGAATGAAGCTGCTTGGCATATGCGTTGGCAAATTAATGAGTTGAATTGTTGGGGGCAGAAGATCAGGGTCTCCCCTCCAAAATGTTCACATGTTCATTGGTCCTTTCCTCTCAAGTCCACTTTGCCTCACTCTTGCCTACCTTAATGCAGACTCTTAGCAGTAGAGCATCCCGCAGTGATGATGTTCTAGCCCTAGCTGTTACGAAGACAAGCTGAACAATCTATTTGTGTCCAATAAACAAACTCAGTAGGACTATTAATGATCACTGATTTCCCCAAGAGACTGGTGAGATGCTCATACTTAATTCAATTGCGTTCACTTACCATCCCTACTGTCCTCTTGAGTATACATCTCTATAAACCTATTTTGTTCATCCACAATCCTGGAACACAAATGACTATGTTGCCCCCATTTCAAATTGGATTTCAAAACTCTCTAGATGTATTCTCCAGTCTGTCACAAACTTTTTACATGTATTTCTCCCTATTTTTGATAGTTATTCAGGTCATTACATCTTACTAACCCAGTTTAAACACATAAGCCACTTTGTTTAGTACAGAAGTTGATGTATATAGACATTTAAAAGATGCTCCCTCTTTTCCAGGAAAAATCATGTTAGTTTGTTAGACATTCTATCTATACTGAAAGTATTCCAAGAGTTTTTGTTTTGTTTTAGAATGCTCTGAATGTTTGACCCCTTAATTTGGTCTGATGCCTCTCAGACAGGCCTCTTCCTGATAATGCGTGTTTGCCATTACCTTAAATTCCAGTGTGGTCCCTATTAACATGCAACTATTTTAAGACTTGAATTGATCTCTAGATACTAAAACATGAGAAATATTTATAGTTATTGCAAAGTAACTTAATTTGCTGTAGTCACATGGTGCTATGCAATGCCTGGTCATATATGTAATTCTGTTATGATCATGTGGGAGTAAATGTTTTTTCTTCCCAATACTTGAGAATGTGTAATGCTGTGCTCTATAAAGGAGGACTGTTATTTGCCAAGAAAGCAGATATTATTACTGCTCATAGTCATACAGCAGGAACCATTAACATTGTGTACCTTTGCTGCTAGGTGAGATGATTGTTTGCAGGTGGCCCATGTAACCTGTAAGACACCTCTTGTATTCCATCAATTGTCTCACTAAATGATTGAGCTATTTGAGCTGTCTTTATTTTTGGATTTGTCTTGTATTGGCATGGCTATAGTTGTCCTCTACTGAAATGAAACACCCAGTGAGGGTTTGCAGAATGGTGAGATGTTTTCCAAGTTGATTGTGCCAAAGACAGACGTGAGATCCGGAATATGCGGTTGTGTCCTTCATCCAGCACGTGTAGCATAATGTCTAAAATCCTTAAAGTAGCAGTTTCAATGCCCCCATTTGTTAAGACAATGGAATGGTCAGACATTTTGCAGTTTAGTCCTTTGAGTCAAAAAGTCATAAATTGATAAGAATTTCAACGGCGGAGAGAACAGTAACAGCTTTTAGGGAAAGATGCAGGACGTCTGACCTGATAGGACACATTTTACTCATGGGGTGTTCTGCTGATAATATCGGTGGCTCTGAAGATGATCCTTCATTTTCTTTTCACGCAAGAATCACATGTGTACCCGCATGAGTCTCCAGGAGTCAATGCCACCACCAGTTTGTGGCTCTTCCCTTTGGCCCTGTTTTCACAAAGGTATTAATTCAACTGCTTTGGTCCTACAAGAAATATAAGTCATAGCATCCCCGTTTCTAGACAACTGGCCAGTGTCTACTTCCTCTCTCGTCAAGACATTGCATGATGCACATCAGGTCTGACAGCTGCTTTGGATACACATATTTTTCATCATCTGAGAGAAATCTCTTCTATCCCAGATGCAAGATAAAGGGTCAGTTTGGGGCACATGTGAGGAATGTGTTTGTCTCCACAAACAGATCAAACCTGCAGTGCAAGAGTCTCTCATCTCTGGTTGAATGGCAACAAGCGTTCATATGGCAATAGCTATCGCTGCAGAGGTACATGTTGGCTTCAACCTGCACAGTCCCCTCTGGTTTGGAGAATGCTTCTGTAAACTTCCTTATCCCATTCTCCAGGGAAGCAACAGAGGCTCTCATATGGGGGCATAACTCTTCCCATTGACTGAGGGGAAGGGGGTAGCCCTTGTTGGTCCTGTTCCTACTCATGTCATCAGGAAGAGGTAGGTTGCAATTCTGATAACCTCGGGAGGGGGGATTGAGGCAGGTGTAGCACGGTCCTAAAATTTAAGGGTGCCACAGATCATCCACGCACTTCTATTTTTTGCCACATGCCTCCTGGGTCGGGCAGTCTTTTTTGCATTGACCTCCACTCACCCATTCTCCAGGGAAGACAAATGGGTTAGTGGCTGTCTCTGCAGGCTATGCTGCTCTCTGTGGTTGTGTATCAACACAAGGTTTTATCATATTTCCTGGATGTGGGCGGGCCATGGATGGATCTCTTTGGAATAGAATATAATCCCTTATTCCTGTTTTTTGTACAGTACTTCTTTCCCCATGAGGAGCAAATGTTGTAACCTTCCTTTGACCTACACTCCCATTTTGTTTCTGACCAGGGTTCTCTGGAAGGCAGGGCAGTGTGGGTTGATGCCTTGTTGATAGCACCCTTTTCCCCAGTTCTTGGTTCATGCCTCTTTGCTTTTTCGCTGGGAATCCCTATTGGGTGCTGCCGGTGACCCAGAGGTGTCTTGGCCAATCACTTTTCTCACCTCCGTTTTCTGGCTTCTGCAGCTGGGGGTCTATAGATTGAGATTTTAGGCCTGTAGACGAAAGAATGTTTTGGAGAAATTCCACTATCAGGGTTTCAGGTGACAGTGGCACTGTACCTGAGCCACTGGTTGCATTTCTCTTTGTCTGTTCCCCCAGGGTACTGTGTACTCGAAATGTGGTCCATTCAACATCCTGAACCACCTGTGGGGCAGATTCTTAAAGAGACGGACAGTCGAAGAGGACACGCCCTCCGAGGCGGGGCTTGGAAAAATGGGAATTAAAACATACAGAATGCCCCTCAAATTTGCTCTCTCATATGGGCTTGAAAAATAAAATAATGCAGAAGATGAGACGGGGACCTGAGTCCCGAGGTACTCAAGTACCCACTAGGTGCTGGATGATTTGCAATGACTCGTGAAGGTCCTTGGAGCACCTGAGTTTCCCAAGGCAAATCCATTAACATGCATGGGTCGATATTAGGGGCGTTCTGTCGAGACTGAGTCAAAGACTTTGCAACTTCGCGAAACTCTACGATGTTCTTTACGCCAGGCATTTGCATGACTGTCTCTGTATTACTGAAGCAACCGTAGTGCGTGTTTATACGCAGCTGTGGCTTGGACTCAAGCCAGTCAGTATCTGGTTTGGCAGTTCACCTTGCCCGACCTGTCCTGCCAGCAATTGATTTGTAATATTACGTAAAACTCACTGTGCTGCTAAATCCCTTTGTGGATTACATCGCTGTCTGTCCTTTCTAATATACAAACACACCCTGAAACGTATGTTTTGACACACAGTTACTAACAATGGGACAGAAAATGACCGACTAGAAACAGGGCCGGCTTTAGCAGAGTTGCTGCCCTGTGCGACAATGTTTGTTGGCGCCCCCAATGACCACAGCTGCCACAGATTCCCTTACTACCACCAGTTAACAGTGCCCCTCAAATCTCCATAACCAGTCTCTCAGATTCATTTACTTTTATAGCGCCGCTCATACCAGTGCGAGGTGTCAGAGCACTTTACATCATACGTACATTTAACAGGGACAATCACATGTTTAAATCCGTGTATAGGAAAGGTTATATAGGACAGAGGATTACAAGATGTAGGTGTCACATGTCATCCATACTGCTAGGCAGTAGGGTTTACGAGTCCTTGGTCTGGATATACACAAATTCAGAATTTAAAACATAACACTAATAGATAGGGTTTTCTTTAATAATAATAATTAATTTCTACCTAAATGAACCCTTTTTGCAAGATTAGGTTAAGGAAAGACCAGGGAAAACATGTAGGTCTAATATGCACCTTGTAGCTTGCATGCACCTCTTTGATGACAGTAAATAGCTCATTGTTCTATAGTAGTATTTTAATTTATAAACTGCAAGTAACAAAAAGATCTCTCTGACAATAGCAGTAACCATTGACCTATTAACATTACATGCACTTTGTGATCTGCATGGCACATGTTTTAGCAGCAGGCATATTAACCATCTGAGCTAGCTCACGAGGAGTCAAACTTCCACTAGACAAAACTCTGCCTCTCTCCAGGAAGAACATTAATCGTTGGAGTAATCTTGACATTTTTATTGATGTCTGCAAATTGCTGGAAGCTAGGAACACAGCAGCAGATGGTTTTCATGCCATAATATATTTGCAAACAGGGCGCCCCCACCACAAGTCAACGCCCGGTGCGATGGCACCGATCGCACCGCCCTAGAGCCGGCCCTGACTAGAAACCAGGGACAACTAGGCACACAAACTGACAGACAAACTGACAGACATGTTACTGACCCCCAAAAATATCGACACAAACATACGGGCACCAAACTACACACTTGAGCGCTGCTAAGCAAGTCTTGACGTCGTAAATATACACACATCGAACCACATCGTGGTAAACCCACCGACACAGAGCCAAGGCACACAACGACAAATCAACACAAGTCTCTCAGAAACGCTAACAACAAACAGGTGCAGCTCACTGACACACAGCCAAGGCACACAACGACAAATCAACACAAGTCTCTCAGAAAAGCTAACAACAAACAGGTGCAGGTCACTCACACACAGCCAACGCATACAACGACAAATCAACACAAGTCTCTCAGAAACGCTAAAAACAATCAAGTGTAGCTCACTCACACACAGCCAACGCACGCAACGACAAATCAACACACGTCTCTCAGAAACGCTAACAACAAACAGGTGCAGCTCACTCACACACAGCCAACGCACACAACGACAAATCAACACACGTCTCTCAGAAACGCTAACAACAAACAGGTGCAGGTCACTCACACACAGCCAACGCACACAACGACAAATCAACACAAGTCTCTCAGAAACGCTAGCAACAAAACAGGTGCAGCGTTAAATAACAGACGTGCAGGAATCCTGCTCTCCTGACCCCCGGAGCGGGGACGCTAATCCCGTTTGCATGCGGTGACTTGCATCATACCTCGGGCCTGGCGCGGGGGGAGCCACAGGTCTGATGGACACAAGACGTCGTGCTCTTGGAGTCGAGTGATGCTGTCATGCGCCCGCGCTGCTGCTCATGGCAGTGGCACTCTGGAGAGAGGCAGGCAGGATTCGACTTCACTCCCGGGCGCCCTCTCCAGCCCAGTCGCTCCCACAAAGGCTGCTGTCCCGATGCTCAGACCTGTTCTTTAATACCCTGGCATTAGAGGTCCGAACAATGGGAAGCGCCAGTTTCCAGGAAATAATGTGAAATTTCGCACCCTGGGAAATTTCCAAATGACTCACACGCTGCTCCTTCAATCTCCGGCATCCAAAACACGCAGTCATTGAAGGACAATCAGGAAATGTGTCTGGGTGAACAGGGTGCCTTGCAGTACTGCAGAAAACAACAACAGGGGATGCTGACCTAAAAAGCTATAGGCTACAGTCCCAAAAATGGCCTCTTTCAGCTCAAAGAGCATCATTGGGCATTTGTTCCATGCTTTTTCAACATCTTTTCCAATGACCAGCAACAATAATTATGTTACCAGTGAGCCGCCTCTACGCCATTTCTAATGTGAACTCAGGTTTCCCCCTCTGTCGTTGGTTGAGCAGGTGCAGTGGCACCAATGGCCAGAGCCGTTCGGGGACTTGCTGATACTTGCTGTACTTTACTCCTCTTCTCCCCTCTACCGGTGGTGCAGCAGGTGCAGTGGCACCAGGGCCCAGAACCGTTTGGGGCCCATTGTACTATGATACTTGCTGTATTTTGCCACCACAACAGTAGTCAATGGGGACAGTTCCCCTGCTTGCACCAGGGCCCGTGGCGTCCAAGCTACGCCACTGCCCCGCAACAGGAGTACAAGAGAGGGAAAGATTGTGCCCAACACGGGTGTTCGTGGGAGGGAGGATCTCTTGCAAATCAGGACTGCAAACAGCACATTTTACAGTTTGTGCAACTCAGAATGAACACAATCTTGTGCGTCCCGAGGCCTGCAACTCGGAATCGGGTTCACAGTTTCTACCCATCACTGCGACACAATTGCGATCAGGTACTTAAATAAAGTTGTGCAATTTGCATACATTTTATTCGCCCGACCAGTAATCGTGACACTGCAATAAAATTAAGTGTAAGTGATGAATAATCTGCATAAATAATGCTTCTTCGTATTTTCCTGCATTTATAATCCCGAAAACAGAACCAGCTTTTTCTTCCGATAATGGAGTTGGCTTTCTAGTGCAGAGAACGTGTGTTACCATGCTTTTTAATGCAATAATATCACTTTTCTGCTAATAAAGCAATATGTTAAATGCACAAAAAACACAATTAGCACGACTGTTCAAATTTGGGAAAGAGCACGAAGTGAGGGCGGGGTTGTTACCGCCGGATATAGGCGCCCAGCAGAAGAATATGGAGTCATTTATAGTACCAAGCAACAGCGAGTAATTTCTTCATCTTCATGTTTTCCATTTCCTTACAATCACCCTTTTGCTGTCAGTAGCTAGGATTGAAATTACGTTCAAGAGATTTGACAATACTGTAAAGTATTTAAATCTGTACAATGGTAAAACGTGTGATAGTCTAAATATAGCACCCTTACACCGACCACAGGCCCACAAATTTGAGTCTGAGTGACAACAAACACACAATTTCTTTATCTAGTCTAAACCTGAACGAAAGTGATGTGCTGGTATTAACTATCCAATGCAAATAGAATTTGCGTTGGTTTGTAACCAAAAGTAAAGCAAAGCTGCACAATGAACTGCCTTACGTTACTTTACGTCAAGGTGGCATTCCATGGGTGGTGCTCGGGGATTCCTGTGCAACCACCCATGAGCACACATAAAAAGAGGAAATGCATTAAAACATAGTTTTTGTACTGGAAGGGACCCCTTACTGCTCAAAAAGTATACTCACTGCAATTGCACAAGGGTGTCTGAGTTGACACATGACAGCTTAATATGGTGCATGGAGAGAGCGGAACAGTGGCACATCTGAGTAGATATGCCCTGTTTTGCTGTCTCCTGTTGGCACTCAGTGCAGCAACTTTACTTTCTGTGGTGCGTTGCGTGATTTGTTTGTAAATCTAGGCCATAATGTGGACGTTTATGTTTTTAGTTTTATATTTGAGCACACCTGAATACCTTTTTAGGAGCAGGACTTATTTTGGTCATCAGACTTTGACACAGAACAAGAGACAAAAAGGAAGAAAAGAGAGTGTTGAAGTCCGAATGGGAGAGGCAGACAGGTAAGTCCAAGTAAAGTGTATTTATTTTCACTCTTCGTCAGCACGGGGATCCCAGCCTGCTATCCGCATCAACTGCCTCTCCGAGAATGCCGTGCCTCCGTGGAATGCCAAGGAAGAATTCCACAGCGAACACTCCATCCTCATGAGACACAGTGAAGAGGACAAGCAGCCTTATAACATATCCCCTTTCGTTATAACAGAAGAAAGGATAACACATTATAATAATGAATATAACAACATTTCTGAAATAAGAGAGAAAGAAAGAAAGTAAAAGAGAAGAGAAGAGAACAATAACAAGCAAACTGAAAAATAATCAAGTCAAAACAAAATCTTTAAATCTTTCAGGTACATGACGTAACCTTGGTTGTCTACGAAGACAAGAAGTAAGACCACCACCCTCACCCTTTTCCTTAACAACAGTTGGTGAGACATGCTGTAGATCCGAATTATCACAAGAGACATCATTTCTTTTCTTATACAAAGTTAATCTCCTGTATTTCCATCTTTGTCCATTCTCTAAAACAACATGCCATTTGTGAACTTCTTTCACCTTCATGGGGTCGGAGAACTTGTTCGTACCATGCTCCCTCCTGCCTCGCTTCACTTTGATTAAATCACCAACATCAATGTTGCGAAAATGCTCCATGTTAACAGCACTCCTACTGCACTCATGCATCCAATGAGGCGTTAGTTTAGTTTTAGGTGTTCTTCCTCTCATTCTTGTAAACGGTATCTCATTAGTGACACTATGCACTGTAGTGTTGTGAGCCCAAACCATGTCTTGTACACACGTCTGAACATTCTGCCCTCCTTGTATAGTCATTTGAATGGCACCCTTGACAACCCTGTTCATTCGTTCAGCCATGCCATTTCCCTGAGGGTTGTACAAGGAAGTACACATATGCCTTATGCCATTATGCGTGAGAAAACTACGCATGACATGGGAAGTTAATTGTGTACCATTGTCCGTAGTTAAAATGTGTGGGAAACCTTCTCTCTTAAATATTGAGCATAAACTCTCAATAACTGTAGTGGTGGTAATGTTCCTTAAGAATTCTACTACAAGCCACCTAGAGAAAACATCCACTATCACCATGGCAAAACGTTTTATCACCAGGAATAAAATCCAAAGGACCAATAAAATCATCATCAAGATAACTTTATTTCGGTCATCAGACCATAAAAGTACAATAAAATATATACATGTACAGGAATAAGACCATAAATAGAAGTTGATTTAAGACAATTATTAAACATTAAGCTATCATTGAGAACTAAGTAAATTATTCCATTAAGTAAAACTCATCCTTCTCCGCCACATACCATATAAAAAACGGGACACAGCATAAACAATGGGAGGGTTGGTGTCATACGTCAGGACTCTACATGCTTGAGCACACTGGTGTCCTTTCCCCAGAGTACTCCCCTATTACCATTACGTCTGGATATGGACCTAGAATCCGTAAGTGACCTGGCGGCTCTACGACCACTACTTTTTTGGAAAAGGTTGTGGTCTGTCCCTGAACTCACAACTTTCAGGGAGGAATTCATAGCGGTATGGAGACAGTTAAATTATAAGGAAATATCATGGCTTCTCCATATCAAGACCTCCCTGTACTTAGTCGGTCTATCCCACCTTTGGGATACTCCGGCTATAAGCTGTGTGAGGACTCAGAAGTCAGAGATACGGGCAGCTGTAAGATCCTATAACTCTAAAAAAGTATGCTGCTCTACCTCTCTGGGGAAAAAATATAAACAAGGAAACCCTATTGATCAGACGGGACCAAGGGTACACGGTTATTTAGAAGAAACAAGGTCCCATTCAAAAATAGATACAATTTTCAATATCACAATTTTCCAATCAAAAATTGGATTTAATGTTTTATTCAGAAGATGAATTTAAGATATAATACAGTTGCTAAGAACAAGTATGCACGTGGTGAAATAAGTGAGCAGCCCGTGAGTAGTAAAGGAAATCAGCCGATTTCCTAACCGCAGGCAAGTGACTTAAAAAGTGACTTTTGGTGTATCTGAAATAAAGATTATTTAAAGTCACAATTGAGAAACATCTCATACTCTGAATAGAAAATTCCAGTGTAACATCAAGAGATTAGAGATGTAGGTCGACGACGTTTCGATCCCCAAGTTGATGGTGGGATCTCTTCAGGACTAACAAGGTAATGGAATGCCTGGGAAATTGAGCCTGGGTGGGTAAGGAAGAGGGGGGGGTTTGGGGAGAAAAAAAAGGGGAGTTAAAATGCGGGAAAAGGAAAGGTAAAGGAGTTGTGGGTAATAGCATAGTGTGGTGCATTGAAGCATAAAGTTATGCCGGAGGGGGAGAGCGGTGTAAATTCAAGGGGATAATAGTAAGAGGGATTGAAGGTGAGGGAATTTACCGGAGTGGGGGTGTGAGTGAAGGAAATGACCGAAGGTAGGGATAACCAGAAGGGGCGTAAGATGAGGTGGTGCCATGAGAAGAAGGGAGGAGGAAAAGATAGATGAACTTAATATACAGGGGACAGCTGAAAGGCAAATTAATGCAGGAGCCGTACTAGGCACGTTGTTCAATTGCAGCAGAGAATGCAAATCATTGCGCACGTTGCTCGATAGCAGTTCTGGAGAGGTGAGGGGTACTGCTGTGTTAGATAGGGAGAAGGGTGGGAGAATAAGGAGTGAGGGAGTGTCACTGTGTCGTTCTGGTGCCAGGGGAGGGGAGGGGAGGGTGATAATTACCTGGAGGGTAGATGCTCCAAGCGCTCCTGGATGAGCCTGTGCGGGGGGCACAGTCGTAAAGGAACGAGCGGTGGTTGTTCTAATGGCGGGAAAAGGGGAGGGAAACGGTAAGGAATTGCCGAGAATGGCGAATAGTAAAACCAGAGCGGTGGCCGGTAGTGATATAGGATCGTAATTACCTGGTATTGGAACAAGGTCAGTATGGATGCTTCCTGGTGCGGCAAAACCGGCAATAAATATCCGCGTGTAAGTTAAACTTCGTACCGGAAGGAATTAGAGGCAGCCCATGATGGCGGATCTAGGGGTAGGAATAATTAGAATGGTTGCTGCTGAGGCGGACAGGAACGAAGGGTGACAGGGAACCAGTGACCGTAAGTGAGGCGATTGTATTACCTGAATGGAGATCGGCTCAGTCTGCACAATCTTCGTTGCGAGGACGATACTCGAATGGAGGTTTCCGGGTCTGCAGCGAGTGACGGACCGGAAGGGGCAGTCATAAGGAAGTCTCCTATGTAGGAGGTGGGGGCGTGTCCTGAATGTGGATGATGTGAAAAGGGAGAAAGGACACGGAAAGGGAGCAGTGTCATGTGGATACAGAGAGGAAAGAGGAGAAGGTGCAGTGCACCAGGGAGAGGGTCACGGCGAGCAGTGATAAGATAAATTAAAAAATAGGAGAAATAAGCAGGAGGGACCAGGAGAAGTAGGGAAAGGTAATAAGGGGAGAAAGGACGATGAATCAGTAAATAAGATATGGGGTGGGTGAAAAGGGGAAAAGAAAAGGCACTGATGGCAAGGGAGTGAAGTGTTGGGGGTAGAATGCAGTGAGTGCGGGAAAAGGGGAGGAGGGGGAACGGTGGGGGGGGCGGGGTTTGGATTAGAATTAGAATAAAGGGGATATGTGGTTAAAAAGGGGGGGGGGGAAGGGGAAAAGGTAGTTGTTGGTTTCGTTGGCTTGGGATTAAAGTCAGTCACAGTAGGTGTACAGATAATTCATACAATGATAATATTACAGAAGATTGGACCAGTCCTCCAGGCGGTTGAGCCCGGTGTGTAAACTGTCAGTACGAATTATCCATTTAAGTTCTTCTTTATCCAGAATAGCAGCAATGTTAGTGTTCCTTATGGGTTGATGTATTACGTTAATGACTTGCCATTTGATGTCGTCCTCTGTGTGGTTCAGGGTGATGAAGTGGTCCACAAGTGGCGCATTTGGTGTTTTACAGCGTATACGACTTCTGTGCTGGCAAATCCGGATCCTGATCTTTTGGGTTGTTTGTCCAACATAAATCAAATCACAAGGGCAGGTAATTGCATATATCACATTGGCAGTGTTACAATTTGAGAAATGTGAAAGAGTGACATCAGTATTACCATGCACAAATTTTTTCGTGTCTTTAGTGAAGTTACACACACTACAGTTCCCGCACTTAAAATGGCCTAATAGTGGTGGTAGACCCCAGGCACCTCTGAGGGATTGGTCCTTAGTTTTGGTGGGGAGTGCGGCCCTGACAAGATGGTCTTTTATGTTTTTGCTTTTTTTGAAAGCGAAAAGAGGGCGTTCAAACTTCAAACTGCCGGCATTAATTGTAGGCCAGTGTTTAAGAATACTCTTCCTAACTGAGTTAGAGATAGGTGAAAAAGTGGTCACACAGACTATCCTATCGTCCCTTCTTTTTTCTTTGGGACTAAGTAGGGTTTCCCTTGGGCAGTACCATGCCCTTTTGAGGGCTTTTTTCACAAGTTTACGTGGGTAGCCTCTGTTGGTCAATTTTTTGGAAAGGGTGGAGGCCTCCGCAAAATAGTCTTTCTTAAGATAACAGTTGCGGCGTATCCTAAGGAATTGTGAGTAGGGAAGGGAGTCTCGTAAGGCTCTGGGATGATGGCTGTTGTAGGATAGTAGGGTGTTTTTTTCTGTGGGTTTGCGATAAAGAGTGGTATAAAGACCGCCATTGTAAGCTATAATGGATAGGTCAAGAAAGGCAATCTCATTTCTGCTATTATTTGCAGTGAATTTGAGGCCATTGCAGTGTGAGTCGAGCCAATCCTTAAATTCAGATAGGTTCTCTTCACTGTTGTTCCAGATCAGGAAAATATCGTCGATGTACCGCTTCCATTCTAGAATGGAATTTCTGAAGGGATTCATGGGAGATAGTATGCAGTGTGTTTCAAGCCAATCCATATAAAGTATGGCAAAATTTGGAGCAAAAACGGCCCCCATACTGGTACCCTTCACTTGTTGATAGTAGTTACCATCGAATAAGAAAAAATTCCTAGTCAAACAAATTTTGAGGAGTTTTATGATAAAAGAGGTAGGGACAGCGTGGGGTTGGGGTCTGGAGTTGAGGGTAATACCAATTATGTTAATGCCTTCCTCTTGAGGGATGTTTGTATATAAAGATTCCACATCAAGGGTGCATAGTAGATGGTTAAGAGGGTCAAAGGGGAGTTCTTCTACAAGATTGACCATAGCCAGGGTGTCCTTGATATAGCAAGATGTTTGGGGTACGAAGTCCCTAATGAAAAAATCAATGTAATTCCCAAGGGGTTCAAGTATGGAACCGCACCCAGAGACGATAGGTCGTCCCGGGGGGGTGGTGGCGTTTTTATGAATCTTCGGTAGGGTGTAAATAACCGGTGTACGTGGAGATTTCGTATTAAGGTACAGATATTCCTTTTTACTCAGGTAGCCTTGATGAATGCCCTCCTCTGTAGCATCGAGGATCAGTTTTTGTATCTCACTGGTGGGATCACAGGGAAGTTTTAGATAGTGTTCAGGTATAGATAGTTGCCTTAGAATCTCTTGTTTGTATATATCTATATCTTGGAGAACAATCCCTCCACCCTTATCAGCAGGCTTGATAATTAACTTGTCCATATGTTTGAGTTCTTTTAAAGCAGACTTCTCTTGAATTGTGAGGTTGTATGGAATAAATCTGCGTGTGTGTTCAAGCTCTGAGATTTCCTTAAGAATAAGTTTTTCGAAGGTGACTATCTCAGCTGGAATACTGTTGTTGGGTGGGGCGAAAGTTGAAGGAGGGCGGAATGTCGTGAAAGCAGTGGAAGGAATATGGGGAGTATCTTGAAAGAATGCTTGTAGGCGTATTTTCCTAAAGAACCGTAACAGTTCGATCTGTAGTTGTAGGAAGTCTGGTCTAGTGGTAGGGACGAATGAAAGACCTTTGCTTAGTACCGTAATTTCATTCTCCGAGAGTTGGTGATTGGAAAGGTTAAAAATAGGAATGGCTTCTGGGGCAGGCATGGTGGTACTAGGTACGGTGTTGTGGTGAGGCCTGGTGTTAGTAATATGGGCGAAATTGTGGGCAGATTGAGATAGCTGAGGGTTTACCACTGGTAATATCTCTGGCGTGTCTGCCTGTCCCCTGGAGTACTGTACCAACGAGGTGGACGTGATCTTCCGCGGGTTGGTTGGCGGCCCTGTTCTTGGCCTAAAAAATGTGTATTTCCTCTACCTCTGGATGTACTTGGGTCCTCAGTTGAGTCTGAGTTCTCAGATGAATCGGCCGATGTATCTGAAAAGCTGACTATATTCTGTTGCTTGTTAAATCTTCCCCAGGGGCGCTGTATTCTTGGGCCCAGGTATGCTCTATTTGTGTAGAAGTCTTCAACTAGATAGGGGTATGTTCTCTCTATCTTATAGTTCTTCACGTCTCGTTTGACTTTGGTGATTTTTTTATTTTGTTCAATTCTGTGGAATTCTGTCAAGGTTTTCTCAACTTTATCTAGGAGTAATTTTGTGTCTGGGATACTACTGTTTTCTTTAATTTGTTTTTCAATGTCTTTGATTTCCAACTCTAGTTTCTTGGCTTCTTCATTGGCTATGTCAATGCCAAGCACCATCCAGTGCCTTGAGCAGGTTGTACCAATGTGACTAAATCCTGTCAGATATTTTTTAATTTCAGTGAAGACCCCTGGTATGTTGCGTACTTGTAGGCCTACTGGTATTGTGTCTGACTTCAGGTATTCAGTTAGCATTCGAACCATAAGTTGTAACCTTATAAATTTTTTGGTCAATTTTTCTAGTTGATCAAAGATAGTGCTCTCAACTGTACTCGTATTATCTGTAGTCTCGGTGAAGAGCGAGGGACCCTCTAATATTCTTTTAATATACTCATCGGAATATAGAGGGGCGTGTTGTGCCATACCAACTTAGGTGGTGATGGAATGGGAAGGGGTGAGGGAAGGGGGGGAAAAAATGGGGGGGTGCCCACTAAAACTAGTTTAGTAAGGGGGAATACAGTACGAATTCCTTGCAATCCAGCGATTGCGCTTATGTCAAAAAATATAAACAAGGAAACCCTATTGATCAGACGGGACCAAGGGTACACGGTTATTTAGAAGAAACAAGGTCCCATTCAAAAATAGATACAATTTTCAATATCACAATTTTCCAATCAAAAATTGGATTTAATGTTTTATTCAGAAGATGAATTTAAGATATAATACAGTTGCTAAGAACAAGTATGCACGTGGTGAAATAAGTGAGCATTCCATTACCTTGTTAGTCCTGAAGAGATCCCACCATCAACTTGGGGATCGAAACGTCGTCGACCTACATCTCTAATCTCTTGATGTTACACTGGAATTTTCTATTCAGAGTATGAGATGTTTCTCAATTGTGACTTTAAATAATCTTTATTTCAGATACACCAAAAGTCACTTTTTAAGTCACTTGCCTGCGGTTAGGAAATCGGCTGATTTCCTTTACTACTCACGGGCTGCTCACTTATTTCACCACGTGCATACTTGTTCTTAGCAACTGTATTATATCTTAAATTCATCTTCTGAATAAAACATTAAATCCAATTTTTGATTGGAAAATTGTGATATTGAAAATTGTATCTATTTTTGAATGGGACCTTGTTTCTTCTAAATAACCGTGTACCCTTGGTCCCGTCTGATCAATAGGGTTTCCTTGTTTATATTTTTTGACATAAGCGCAATCGCTGGAT
Organism: Triturus cristatus; assembly: GCF_964204655.1. Lineage (NCBI taxonomy): Eukaryota > Metazoa > Chordata > Amphibia > Caudata > Salamandridae > Triturus > Triturus cristatus. The sequence continues at coordinate 198,924,158 of NC_140585.1, read as the reverse complement.
TGCAAGGAATTCGTACTGTATTCCCCCTTACTAAACTAGTTTTAGTGGGCACCCCCCCATTTTTTTTCCCCCCCTTCCCTCACCCCTTCCCATTCCATCACCACCTAAGTTGGTATGGCACAACACGCCCCTCTATATTCCGATGAGTATATTAAAAGAATATTAGAGGGTCCCTCGCTCTTCACCGAGACTACAGATAATACGAGTACAGTTGAGAGCACTATCTTTGATCAACTAGAAAAATTGACCAAAAAATTTATAAGGTTACAACTTATGGTTCGAATGCTAACTGAATACCTGAAGTCAGACACAATACCAGTAGGCCTACAAGTACGCAACATACCAGGGGTCTTCACTGAAATTAAAAAATATCTGACAGGATTTAGTCACATTGGTACAACCTGCTCAAGGCACTGGATGGTGCTTGGCATTGACATAGCCAATGAAGAAGCCAAGAAACTAGAGTTGGAAATCAAAGACATTGAAAAACAAATTAAAGAAAACAGTAGTATCCCAGACACAAAATTACTCCTAGATAAAGTTGAGAAAACCTTGACAGAATTCCACAGAATTGAACAAAATAAAAAAATCACCAAAGTCAAACGAGACGTGAAGAACTATAAGATAGAGAGAACATACCCCTATCTAGTTGAAGACTTCTACACAAATAGAGCATACCTGGGCCCAAGAATACAGCGCCCCTGGGGAAGATTTAACAAGCAACAGAATATAGTCAGCTTTTCAGATACATCGGCCGATTCATCTGAGAACTCAGACTCAACTGAGGACCCAAGTACATCCAGAGGTAGAGGAAATACACATTTTTTAGGCCAAGAACAGGGCCGCCAACCAACCCGCGGAAGATCACGTCCACCTCGTTGGTACAGTACTCCAGGGGACAGGCAGACACGCCAGAGATATTACCAGTGGTAAACCCTCAGCTATCTCAATCTGCCCACAATTTCGCCCATATTACTAACACCAGGCCTCACCACAACACCGTACCTAGTACCACCATGCCTGCCCCAGAAGCCATTCCTATTTTTAACCTTTCCAATCACCAACTCTCGGAGAATGAAATTACGGTACTAAGCAAAGGTCTTTCATTCGTCCCTACCACTAGACCAGACTTCCTACAACTACAGATCGAACTGTTACGGTTCTTTAGGAAAATACGCCTACAAGCATTCTTTCAAGATACTCCCCATATTCCTTCCACTGCTTTCACGACATTCCGCCCTCCTTCAACTTTCGCCCCACCCAACAACAGTATTCCAGCTGAGATAGTCACCTTCGAAAAACTTATTCTTAAGGAAATCTCAGAGCTTGAACACACACGCAGATTTATTCCATACAACCTCACAATTCAAGAGAAGTCTGCTTTAAAAGAACTCAAACATATGGACAAGTTAATTATCAAGCCTGCTGATAAGGGTGGAGGGATTGTTCTCCAAGATATAGATATATACAAACAAGAGATTCTAAGGCAACTATCTATACCTGAACACTATCTAAAACTTCCCTGTGATCCCACCAGTGAGATACAAAAACTGATCCTCGATGCTACAGAGGAGGGCATTCATCAAGGCTACCTGAGTAAAAAGGAATATCTGTACCTTAATACGAAATCTCCACGTACACCGGTTATTTACACCCTACCGAAGATTCATAAAAACGCCACCACCCCCCCGGGACGACCTATCGTCTCTGGGTGCGGTTCCATACTTGAACCCCTTGGGAATTACATTGATTTTTTCATTAGGGACTTCGTACCCCAAACATCTTGCTATATCAAGGACACCCTGGCTATGGTCAATCTTGTAGAAGAACTCCCCTTTGACCCTCTTAACCATCTACTATGCACCCTTGATGTGGAATCTTTATATACAAACATCCCTCAAGAGGAAGGCATTAACATAATTGGTATTACCCTCAACTCCAGACCCCAACCCCACGCTGTCCCTACCTCTTTTATCATAAAACTCCTCAAAATTTGTTTGACTAGGAATTTTTTCTTATTCGATGGTAACTACTATCAACAAGTGAAGGGTACCAGTATGGGGGCCGTTTTTGCTCCAAATTTTGCCATACTTTATATGGATTGGCTTGAAACACACTGCATACTATCTCCCATGAATCCCTTCAGAAATTCCATTCTAGAATGGAAGCGGTACATCGACGATATTTTCCTGATCTGGAACAACAGTGAAGAGAACCTATCTGAATTTAAGGATTGGCTCGACTCACACTGCAATGGCCTCAAATTCACTGCAAATAATAGCAGAAATGAGATTGCCTTTCTTGACCTATCCATTATAGCTTACAATGGCGGTCTTTATACCACTCTTTATCGCAAACCCACAGAAAAAAACACCCTACTATCCTACAACAGCCATCATCCCAGAGCCTTACGAGACTCCCTTCCCTACTCACAATTCCTTAGGATACGCCGCAACTGTTATCTTAAGAAAGACTATTTTGCGGAGGCCTCCACCCTTTCCAAAAAATTGACCAACAGAGGCTACCCACGTAAACTTGTGAAAAAAGCCCTCAAAAGGGCATGGTACTGCCCAAGGGAAACCCTACTTAGTCCCAAAGAAAAAAGAAGGGACGATAGGATAGTCTGTGTGACCACTTTTTCACCTATCTCTAACTCAGTTAGGAAGAGTATTCTTAAACACTGGCCTACAATTAATGCCGGCAGTTTGAAGTTTGAACGCCCTCTTTTCGCTTTCAAAAAAAGCAAAAACATAAAAGACCATCTTGTCAGGGCCGCACTCCCCACCAAAACTAAGGACCAATCCCTCAGAGGTGCCTGGGGTCTACCACCACTATTAGGCCATTTTAAGTGCGGGAACTGTAGTGTGTGTAACTTCACTAAAGACACGAAAAAATTTGTGCATGGTAATACTGATGTCACTCTTTCACATTTCTCAAATTGTAACACTGCCAATGTGATATATGCAATTACCTGCCCTTGTGATTTGATTTATGTTGGACAAACAACCCAAAAGATCAGGATCCGGATTTGCCAGCACAGAAGTCGTATACGCTGTAAAACACCAAATGCGCCACTTGTGGACCACTTCATCACCCTGAACCACACAGAGGACGACATCAAATGGCAAGTCATTAACGTAATACATCAACCCATAAGGAACACTAACATTGCTGCTATTCTGGATAAAGAAGAACTTAAATGGATAATTCGTACTGACAGTTTACACACCGGGCTCAACCGCCTGGAGGACTGGTCCAATCTTCTGTAATATTATCATTGTATGAATTATCTGTACACCTACTGTGACTGACTTTAATCCCAAGCCAACGAAACCAACAACTACCTTTTCCCCTTCCCCCCCCCCCTTTTTAACCACATATCCCCTTTATTCTAATTCTAATCCAAACCCCGCCCCCCCCACCGTTCCCCCTCCTCCCCTTTTCCCGCACTCACTGCATTCTACCCCCAACACTTCACTCCCTTGCCATCAGTGCCTTTTCTTTTCCCCTTTTCACCCACCCCATATCTTATTTACTGATTCATCGTCCTTTCTCCCCTTATTACCTTTCCCTACTTCTCCTGGTCCCTCCTGCTTATTTCTCCTATTTTTTAATTTATCTTATCACTGCTCGCCGTGACCCTCTCCCTGGTGCACTGCACCTTCTCCTCTTTCCTCTCTGTATCCACATGACACTGCTCCCTTTCCGTGTCCTTTCTCCCTTTTCACATCATCCACATTCAGGACACGCCCCCACCTCCTACATAGGAGACTTCCTTATGACTGCCCCTTCCGGTCCGTCACTCGCTGCAGACCCGGAAACCTCCATTCGAGTATCGTCCTCGCAACGAAGATTGTGCAGACTGAGCCGATCTCCATTCAGGTAATACAATCGCCTCACTTACGGTCACTGGTTCCCTGTCACCCTTCGTTCCTGTCCGCCTCAGCAGCAACCATTCTAATTATTCCTACCCCTAGATCCGCCATCATGGGCTGCCTCTAATTCCTTCCGGTACGAAGTTTAACTTACACGCGGATATTTATTGCCGGTTTTGCCGCACCAGGAAGCATCCATACTGACCTTGTTCCAATACCAGGTAATTACGATCCTATATCACTACCGGCCACCGCTCTGGTTTTACTATTCGCCATTCTCGGCAATTCCTTACCGTTTCCCTCCCCTTTTCCCGCCATTAGAACAACCACCGCTCGTTCCTTTACGACTGTGCCCCCCGCACAGGCTCATCCAGGAGCGCTTGGAGCATCTACCCTCCAGGTAATTATCACCCTCCCCTCCCCTCCCCTGGCACCAGAACGACACAGTGACACTCCCTCACTCCTTATTCTCCCACCCTTCTCCCTATCTAACACAGCAGTACCCCTCACCTCTCCAGAACTGCTATCGAGCAACGTGCGCAATGATTTGCATTCTCTGCTGCAATTGAACAACGTGCCTAGTACGGCTCCTGCATTAATTTGCCTTTCAGCTGTCCCCTGTATATTAAGTTCATCTATCTTTTCCTCCTCCCTTCTTCTCATGGCACCACCTCATCTTACGCCCCTTCTGGTTATCCCTACCTTCGGTCATTTCCTTCACTCACACCCCCACTCCGGTAAATTCCCTCACCTTCAATCCCTCTTACTATTATCCCCTTGAATTTACACCGCTCTCCCCCTCCGGCATAACTTTATGCTTCAATGCACCACACTATGCTATTACCCACAACTCCTTTACCTTTCCTTTTCCCGCATTTTAACTCCCCTTTTTTTTCTCCCCAAACCCCCCCCTCTTCCTTACCCACCCAGGCTCACTTTCCCAGGCATTCCATTACCTTGTTAGTCCTGAAGAGATCCCACCATCAACTTGGGGATCGAAACGTCGTCGACCTACATCTCTAATCTCTTGATGTTACACTGGAATTTTCTATTCAGAGTATGAGATGTTTCTCAATTGTGACTTTAAATAATCTTTATTTCAGATACACCAAAAGTCACTTTTTAAGTCACTTGCCTGCGGTTAGGAAATCGGCTGATTTCCTTTACTACTCACGGGCTGCTCACTTATTTCACCACGTGCATACTTGTTCTTAGCAACTGTATTATATCTTAAATTCATCTTCTGAATAAAACATTAAATCCAATTTTTGATTGGAAAATTGTGATATTGAAAATTGTATCTATTTTTGAATGGGACCTTGTTTCTTCTAAACTACCTCTCTGGGGAGGCTGACCTCCGAGTTCCTAATGGTCAAAACAGATTCTGCTTTTGAGATATTTTTGGATTTAATCCAGCCCCCTTTAGCTAGAAAATTATACACTCAGTTGAGGCATGGGTCATTGCCAATCGGGGCATTAACATCCAGATGGGATAAAACAAAGGAGGGTACTTGCCCAGCCTGTCAAACCTGTCATGAGGACATTATTCACATTATGTTCTTTTGCCCAGTTTACTGTACAATCCGAAAATGTTGGCTTGTCCCACTGTGCAAAAACTTGGGCCAATAAAATCAAGACATATCATTTCCCAAGGCGTACCACCACAATTGCCAGAAATGGAGCCCATGCTTTGCAAACGAACCTTCAGTCGCTTTTCACTCTCTCTACATAGGGAACACCCTTCTACCCAAACCCTGACATCTTCGTCAATACCTGGCCACCAGAAATTGTTCTTAAGATGTTTCATGGTTATGGTCTGACCTAAATACCCTTCATGAGCCAACATGAACAACTTCTTCCTCAGTGCCCTGGGAGGAATGAACCTCTCACCCCTCAATACCAAATCGTCAGAAACACCAATATTAAGTTCCTCTTTGTTGGACTTGGCCCTTCTGGCAGGTTCACCCCTGAACTTTTTGCCTTAAGCTCTGACATATCAGTAGTGATTTTTGGCCTCTGCGCACTTTAGCACTGTGGCCCAGTGTAAAGTGCGTGTGCTCTCTGAGTGCATGTGGTGAGTTAGGCCTGCCCTCGCATAGGAATGCATGGGGGATATGTGTGTCCATGGTAGTTCCTGATGTGAGGGGAGTGCAGGGTCAAGTTTAGTATATGCAAACTTGTAAGAATAAATGCTGCGCAATGATGTGCGTGGATTTATTATAACTATAGGAGAAGTGCCACTTCTAGAAGTTGGCATGTCTGTGTGCTGTATGATGTGAATTGCCTGTCTGGCTGGTGATTGACAGGAGCTGAGAGGGCTGGGGAATTCCAGGAGCCAGGGTGAGTCTGCCCGGTGGTGACTGGAGAGATCTGCATGTAGATGGGAGGGAGGAGTTGCACCTGAGACCTGAATAAGGCTGGGCCTTCCCTCCACAATGCTGGCTCCACCACCTGTGGTGCGTCTGATGTCCCTGGCCTGTCCTGTGAATAGAAAAAAGGAGCTGAGCAAAACAAAGTGCTCAAGTGCTCCTGAACCAGTTGTATCTGGTTCTCCCCTTGCCCTACAGTTGTAAAACAAAGGATTTGCTGATATAAATAGAGGGGCTGTGACCCCATGAAAATGTTCTTGTTCTGGACTTGAATCTACCAGGGGTGTGCTGCTGCTGGGGCTCAGGGTAAGGCTTGCCTCCCTGGGCCCTGCCCTGCCCCTGGATGCCTGATGGACTTCTTGGACCTGTTGCTTTATTCTTTCTTTTGCCAAGGTTTTTGATACTGCCTTAAGAGCCTGGGGGTTGAGCAGCGCGGTGCTGCGGCCCTTGCCGAGGGATTCCCTCTCATAGGGATTCCCCCCTCCTTCGGAGCTTCGTGGGTGCCCACTCCGCTTATTTGATTATTTTTATGTGCGTTTGCCCACCCTGCGACTTTGCCCTTGATGAACGTGGGTGCCCCCCCGCTGTATCTTTTAATTTTGGAGGGAGCCTACCCCTCATTGCCCCCGAGAGCCGAGATCTCTGCCGCCGTCCGCGGCCCGCCTGGTTGTGTGTTGGGACTAATGGACGGAACCGGAAGAGAGGGAGCGATAAAGATGGCGCCGGTGAGCAGGGCTCCCGTATGCGGGGGAGAGCCCTGCCTGTGCCCCAGTGAAGCCCCGGGTCCCAGGAGGGGGCCCGGGTGGGGAAGAAGTCGGTCCGACACCAGCAAGGCTCTCAAAAGAGAGAGAGAGCCCCACGGGGACAGGAAGGCTGGCGCGACTCGAAGCGGAGCTCTCATGAGGAGAGAGAGCCCCGCGTGGAATGGCGCTGCTCCAGAGTCCCCGGAGACCGAGTCCTGCCTCCGCCCCCCAGCCGGTGAGTTGTGCGAGTGAGTCCGGAAGGGGAGAGGCAGAGTCAGAGCGGCCCCGTCTGGCAGCGGGCCGCTCCAACGACATGGCAAAATGTTCCTAGAACCTAGATGGATCCAACCCAGGGCAAAACTATTTTGAAAGTCCCGTGGGGGGGCCAGAGGGCCCGTGGTGCCGTGCCCGCATACCTTGTCCCCAGCTGCCCCGATGCCTAGAGGGCAGCTGCCACAGTTGGCCAGGATTATTTAGAGGGCCCGGAGGGGCCCATGCTTTTCACCGTGTAGGGGCACAGTGGTGTCCGTGTTTTTGGATGATCACAGCTGCCCTGCGAGAGCGCAGGCAGCTGCAACGTTTTTCGTGCAAGTATTGGATTTAGGAGTCCCTGAGAGGTACAGGAGCGGCACAGTGGTGCCAGGCCTCATTGGATTCCCAGCTGCCCAGCAAGTAGTGGGCAGCTGCACCGTTTAGGTCTCGCTTAACTTTGGGGGCATGTCTGAGTTAGGAGTGAGTGGCACACCTTTGTCCCTGACCTTCACAGCTGCGCAGCACTTATCTTATCTTATCTTATCTTATCTTATGCTGTATTTATAGAGCGCACTGACACCAAAGGTTTCCTGGCGCTATGATTGAGATTGGAGGTGGGAGTCATAGTTACATGAGTTTTGAGAAGAGCCATGTTTTTAGGCTCTTTCGGAAGCTTAGTAGGGTACCAGAAGTTTTAATGTGAAGAGGGAGGGAGTTCCATAATTTGGGTGCCAAGTAGCTGAATCTACAGCCGCCCACTTTTTTTAGTTTGGCCGTCGGCGTGGTGAGAAGATGAAGATGGGCAGAGCGGAGGTTACGAACCGGACAATGAGGGTTCAGAAGGGATTCTAAAAAGGCAGGGCCCTTGGACTGCCGGGCCTTGTATACCAGGCAGCCAATTTTAAAAGCAGCTCGCTGTTCGATAGGCAACCAGTGCAGCTTGGCCAGGAGAGGCCTGGCGGATTGCCATTTGGGAGTTTTGCAGATAAGTCTAGCTGCCTGGTTCTGCACCAGCTGGAGACGATGGAGGAGGGACTTGGGTAGCCCCCAGTAGATTGAATTAGAAAAATCCAGGCGGGAGAGGACGAGGGAGATGACAATTTGCACCAGGGATTCGTGGGAGAATAAGTGGGAAATCTTGCGAATTTTGCGTAGCTGAAACATGCTGGCAGAAATGGTGGTACCAACATGAGTTTTAAGAGAGAGATCAGTGTCGATGGTAACGCCCAAGCTTTTTACCGAATTCAAAGGTTTAGGTGGAATGCCAAGCTCCTTAGGCCAGAAGTGAGGGCCCCAGTATAGAGGGCTGGTACCAGGCAGGAGGAGTTCCGTCTTCTCAGGGTTTAATTTGAGCTGGTTGGAGATCATCCATTGTTGGATATGCAGCATTGCTCCCTGAAAGTTAGGTACAGCATCCTGGGAATCTAATGGAAAAATGATTTGCATGTCGTCAGCATAATTGAGGACAGTGCAATTCCAAGAGCTCAGTGAATGGATAAGTGGGCGCAGATATAAATTAAACAATAATGGAGACAGAGAGGAGCCCTGGGGGACTCCACAGGTGGTGGGGACCTGGGTGGCGGTGAAGGGGCCTAGATGGACTGTTTGAGCTCGGCCCGAGAGGAAGGACTTGATCCATTCCCAGGCGGGTCCCTTGATGCCTGCCTGTCCGACACGGTGGAGAAGGATGTCATGATCCACCGTGTCGAAGGCGGCCGAGAGGTCCAAAAGGACCAACGCCTGAGGGGACCCTCTATCGGCATTCTCCCGAAGGGTGTCCAAAACTTTTAGAATGACTGCTTCGGTTGAATGCGCCGGTCTGAAGCCTGCCTGGTTAGGTACCAAGAACCCGGAGCTCTCGACGAACGCTGAGAGGCAGGTGGTGACGTAGGCCTCGAGAAGTTTAGAAATATAAGGCAGAAGAGAAATGGGCCTATAGTTGGCAGGATTGGCGGGGTCGGCTCCTGTCTTCTTTAAGAGGGGGACCAATATGGCTTCCTTAAAAGCCCTGGGGACCGAGCCGGAGCTGAGGGAAGTATTCAGAAGGGGGAGAATACAATCAGGCAGAGCAGAGAAGGTTGCCCTAAGAACTTGGGGGGGGCAGCAGTCCCCAGGAGATCCAGATTTAACACGAGTGGTAAGCTCAGCGAGAGTGCTGGCGGTGATTGGTGGGAACTGGATGAAAGAGCAAGGGTTAAAAGGGGGAGAGTCAGGAAGGCTAGGAGGGGTAGAGGGAGGAATAGCATTCTTGATGTTTACAATTTTTTGAATGAAATAAGAATTGAGCGAATTACAGGTTTCCTGGGTGGGGGCCTGGGTTGGAAGTACTCTGTGGTCAGATGAGAAATCGTTGAAGATTTTAAAGATTTCTTTAGATTTATCACTAGCTGTATCGATTCTTTCCGTGATGTGTAAGGCCTTTGCTTTAGTAATAGCGTTCTTATATTCATTCCGGGCCCTCACAAACTCGGTGCGGTCCTCCTTGGAGTAGCCCCGTCTCCAGTTTCGTTCCAGGTGACGCAGTTTAAGTTTCTGTACTTTCAGTTCCTCTGAGAACCAGCGATGAGAGTTACCATGTCTAGTATGAGCAAATTTGGTGAGAGGGGCGAATATGTCGCTGGCTGATGACAGCCAGGTGGTGATCCCATCCGACATAGAATCTATATCTGATTCGGGGAGGGTAGTGGGGTAGGTGTTGGTCAGGTGATCAATAAATCCCTGGGAATCATAAGAATTCCATTTGCGACTCAGTCCCCCGGGGAGGGGAGGAGCCTTAAGTTTCCCTTTAATTGAAATAGTGACGTCAATCAGGTGGTGGTCAGACCAAAGGCAGGGGGAGATGACTGGGCAAGACAGGACGAGGTTGTGAGTCCAGATGTGGTCCAAAATGTGGCCCTTGATATGAGTTGGGGAAGAGATGTGTTGGGACAGATTTAGGTTTGTCAAGATTTCAAACAGTTCGATGGCGTGGTCATCGTCAAACCAGTAATTGAAGTCGCCAAATACGGCGAGTCGGGAATGGTGGGTGAGCAGGTCGGCTACTTGCTCACTGAAGGACAGTGGAAATGATGGCATTGGCTGGGGGGGGCGATAGAGGAGTACAATCGCCAAGGCACCCCCAGAGGTTTCCACGCTGATAACTATGTTATCTGCCCCTGGTAGGGTAAGTAAGGCGGAGGTGAGGAATCTGAGATTCTTGTGTATGATGGCCGCTACTCCCCCTCCCGGGCGACTAAGAGGGCGGTTTACATTGAGGATGTAATAGTCCGGGGGGAGGGTCACCAGGATATCCGGGTGGGAATCCGGCGTGAGCCAGGTCTCCGTTAGGAGCAAGATGTCGGGTTTATCCATGTTGAGCAGCAAGAATAGATCAAGCTGATGCTTTACCATGGAACGAGTGTTAAGGTAGAGCACACGGAGATGGGTGTCATTGTTAGATGCCAAAGGGGGGGCCATAGGACAAGAATGGACAAGACCATGGTCAGAGTGAGTGCCGGGGTCAGGCAGCTTACTAGTGATCTCCAGGAGGGCAGTGCGCTCCCACACACCAGGCGGCAAAGGGCAGTTGGAAAGCTGCAGGTCCCTGAGTGTTTTCGCAGGGTATGTGATGAGGGGGCCAGGGGTTGTGGCCCCTGGGCCCGGGCGGGCGCGGACGGGCGAAGACGGGCTCGCCTTTGGCGCGCCTTCGGCGCGCCGCCGGCGCGCCCGCTGCGCCCGTCCGCTGCACCGACAGAATGGGGGTTCCATTTTGTAGTGATCGAGGGCGGGAGGGCGGGAGGGGCGAAGCACAGGAATGCTGACCCTGGTCCGGCTCCTCACCTAAGATGGCGGCCCCCCGAGCAGCGTCCAATCGGCTGCGAGGGGTGAGATCAAGCGCGATCAGCAGCCAAGAGATCCCCTATTTTTAAGAGCGAATCTGTGTTCAGGGAGTAATTAAAAGCGCCAAGATACAACAAAGTGAGCAGGTAAATAAAGTGCTGATGACAGATTTTTCGTGGTACTTTTTTAAAAATGCGACGAATTTAAAATTAGCAATTCTACAAAGAGTGCACACAGAGTCCCGGCTTCCGCCTCAGGACGAGGTATCACTGACACACACACACGCAATCGAATCAATCGTGGTGTGGATTAAGAGGGCTTTTGTAGTGATCGAGGGCGGGAGGGCGGGAGGGGCGAAGCACAGGAATGCTGACCCTGGTCCGGCTCCTCACCTAAGATGGCGGCCCCCCGAGCAGCGTCCAATCGGCTGCGAGGGGTGAGATCAAGCGCGATCAGCAGCCAAGAAATCCCCTATTTTTAAGAGCGAATCTGTGTTCAGGGAGTAATTAAAAGCGCCAAGATACAACAAAGTGAGCAGGTAAATAAAGTGCTGATGACAGATTTTTCGTGGTACTTTTTTAAAAATGCGACAAATTTAAAATTAGCAATTCTACAAAGAGTGCACACAGAGTCCCGGCTTCCGCCTCAGGACGAGGTATCACTGACACACACACACGCAATCGAATCACTTAGTGCAAGCTGCTACGTTTAGGTTTGCGCAGTGGCGCACCCTTGACTTTCGCTGCATAGGCAGCGCGCCCTGACTTTTGGGACTATTAGGTTATTAGGGCGCCAGGCCCTAAGGTGATTTTGGGTGCTAGGAAAAGTGATTCATGTAGAATGATTTACGCACCTGTGTTGATACCTCTAAATGTGCGCTATGATTATGAGGTTGGGTCGCATATAATGGTTTATGCTAGTAAGAGTTATTTCCTAATGTAGTTATACTTAGGAGGTTAGGGTCTAATGCGTTTAGACTTCTGAGAGAATTGCATAATGTGTTTATGCTGGTGAGGTTGGCGCAGAATGTAATTCGCGCCTGATGTGATGTTGTGCATAATGTAGTTTATGTTACAGGCTGATGCTAAGTGCAGTGATTACCAGTAGTACTGGTGGTGTTCTATGTTTATGCTAAATTCTACATTTACTAAGTTCACTTTGTGATGGTACTGACAGTGGTCCAGTCGTAATCCCTTGTAAATATGACCTAGTGCCAGGTGGCACCATGTATAATATGTGCTTACTATTCCAATGTGTTATGATATTACAAAGGCTATTTTTATATATAACCTTGTGTGGAGTTTCCTTTGTGGTGGGCCTGGGATGTTGTTGCTTTGTGCGTGCGCAAATGCTTTGCACATTGCCTCCGGGATAAGCCTGACTGCTCGTACCAAGCTACCAAGGAGGTGAGCTGGGGTTATCTTTGGCGTGTAACTTCCATGCCCTGACTAGAGTGGTGGTTTCTGCCTGGCTTTGGCACAAGCCTTAGCCAACCAGAAATCCCATTTCTAACACTCTTGCAATTTGACATAAGTACCTAAAGAAGGTTTAAAAATACCCTCACGCCGCCAACCTGACCGAATGGAGCTGACTAATTCTAAATAGTCAGGATCATCAATGGCAGCTTGATGCCACTCATCCATGGAAATAGAGTTAAACACGTTCACACAGGCATCTTCAATACTAGCTACTTCCTCATCAGATTCCTTATGCTCTTTCACTACTAAAGGAAGTTTCAATAAGCAGTCCTCTTGGACATTTTTCCAACCAGATATGTATTCAAGTTTGTACGTGAATTCTTGTAACTTAGCTGCAAACCTCACTAGATGAACCCTTACTTGCACCTCTTGGACTTAAAATTCTAATCAGGGGTTTGTGGTCAGTCCTAAGTGTTAAGTGATTCTGCCATACATAAGTATGAAAATAGTGTACACCCCATGCTGCCGCTAAAGCCTCACGCTCAATAACGGCATAGTTTCACTCAGAACTGCTAAGTGTATGTGAGGCAAAAGCTACAGGTTTTTCCACACCAAATTTAGTTTGTGACAAGACTGCCCCAACACCATGAGCACTGGCATCCACTGCGATGAAGGTATCTCTGCTTGGTTCAAATGGGGTAAGAATACCGGTACCAATAATTTCATTTTTAATTTTCTGAATAGCTTGAGCTTGTGGAGTATCCCATGAAAATGGTGTACCTTTCCTCAACAACTGCCTCAGCGCCTCCGTTTTGTGTGCAAAATTACTGACAAAATTAGAATAGTATTCGATTAACCCCATAAAGGATTTCAACTGCTCCTTGGTGGAAGGTGTGGATGCACATTTGATAGCTTTTAACAGATCTTCCTTAGGTTGTACACCCCCTTCAGAGATGGTATATCCCAAGTAATCCACCTCTTACATCAGAAACAAGCACTTATCCTTTCTTAGAGTGAGACCAGACTTATGTAACAAGTCTAATACATTAGCTCAGGTGACATTGTGTTCAGGTTTATCTTTTCCAGTGATGAGAATGTCATCCTGGAAATAATGAACATTCCTGATACCTTTAAGTAGTTGATGCATCATGTGTTGGAACACACTAGTGGCTGAGGCAAGGCCGAAGGGAAGCCTCTAAAATTGAAAAACTCCCTCCATGATGAGAAAAGCCGTTAGATTCCTAGAGTTGGGATTTAAGACAACCTGATGATAAGCTGATCTTAGGTCAAGCTTAATAAAAAACTTTGTCTTATCCATTAAGAGGACCATTTCCGAAATGTTTGGAAGAGGAAAACTATCAACAATAATATTCTGGTTCAGCGACCTGAGGTCCACACAGAAACGAAGTTTGCCATCTTTCTTCTTTGTGACAACTATCAGAGAAAGCCACTCCGAAACCTCAACAGGTTCAATGATGTCTTGTTTTTGTTTATAATTTAACATCTCTCTAACCTCATTACAAATAGAAATAGGTATTTTCCTTAGAGGATGTCTGACAGGATGAGCATCCTTCTTGAGTTTAATATCATGTGTGTATCCCACGAGTTTTCCCAAATTTACACAAAATATATCATCATATTCAGCCAAAACAGAGTCAACTGTAGGAGGATCTTTGACTACTAATACATGTTCGGGAGACCTGGGATCAATAATGACATGCAAGTCATGTAGTTGCTCCCAATCTAAAATAGCAGGACCATCATTAGAAATATACACTTTGCCAATAGCACTTCTACCGTTAAATTCAAATCTTGTTTCCATGACTCCATTGGTATCAATAGTTTTGCCACTGTATCCCTTTGGAGAAATATCACTGTTGGTTAAAGTAACATTAGGCCAACATTCTTTAAAAATGCGAAACTGAATGATTGTAAGCATTGAGACTGGTGCTACAATTAGAGATAAAGAGACCTCATTCAAAATAAAAATAGCTTTAGGTCTCTGTGAAGTAAATGAATGGTCATCTTCAACACAAAGAGAAATGTCAGATGGAACACACTCATCATCTATAAAAGCAACTCTATTCCTATTGGGATTTTTGCAGACAGTGCTCAGATGAACTCTCTTACCGTACTTTCTACAAGACTTATCTTTAGCAAAGCAACCAACAAAGTCTGCGGCATGGCTCATACTGCCACATCTATAAAAACCTGTAAATTAGCTTTTATTGTCAGTAGGTTCCCTTGGTTTGAATTCAGGGAGTTGCTTGTTTTGCTATCGCTGACGAAGAAACATCCTTCTTCATCACCACATTTACGGTATCCTCTTTCTTTAGTTCCAAAGAATGCATTTCTTGCATACATTTGTCAGATTCTTCAACTACCTTAGCAATGGCAATGGCTTCAAGTAATGTTGGATTTCTGGCTGCCCAAAGTTTTTCCTGCATCTTTAATTTCTACACTGTACAATTAATTGATCTGTAATTAATTGATCAGTCATGGCGCCAAAGTCACATTTCAGAGCAACTTCTCTTAGACGGGTAACCATTTGATCCACAGTTTCTTTTTCCTTCTGAGGTAATGTATAAAATGTGTGGTGCTGCATGACAATATTGACCTGTTTTCCAAAATACTTAGCAAGTCTTTGTTTGGCCTCAATATAAGCATTGTCAATAGGCTCACCATCCGCACCAATAATTTCAGGAAGAAATTTAAAAGCATGTTGGCCAGCTTTCCCTAAAGAATTTAATAAAATAGCTTTCTTCCTGGATGCTTGAAACCTAACACCATCAATAGCTTCTAAATAATTTTCAAAAATGCCAATTCATTCCACCCATTCTATGGAAGGTGCATCCCCTTCAGATAAAAACGCTTTTGGAGGAGAAATTGTCTGGTTGGCAGCCATATTGAGTAAAAGATAAAAATGAATGGGAAATAATAATAGAAAAACACTCAACAGAATGAGGTGTGCAGATCACCGTGTTAATGTTGTAAAAATGTGGTCAAAAGAGGTGTGCAGATCACCATGATCTGCTAGTAAGGTGTGCAAATCACCGCATTAATATTATAAAAATGTGGTCAGAAAAAATGCTTAATGCAACTTGAAATGTGATCTGCCAATAAAGTGTGCAGATCACTGTGTAAAAATTGGAGAAATACCGTAAGTAGAATACTTAATGCAATTTGTAATGTGATCTGTCAAAAAAAAGGTGTGCAAATCACCATGAAAATACTGTATTGTAAAAATCCAGCCAGGAGAATGCTTAATCAGCTTAAGGCGTTATCTGCCAGGAAGGTGTGCAGATCACTGTGTAAATATTGTATTGTATGAATCCAACCAAGAGAACGCTGAATTCAGCATGAAACGTGCTCTGCCAGGAAGGTGTGCAGATCACCGTGTAAATATTGTGTACAGAAGAAAAAAAACTCTTAGTGCAGTTCGAGGAGTGTCAGCTGACTGTCAGATGAAAGGCATAACGTAAAGAGAGTAACAAGCCACACAAAAGAAATTGACAAAAGATGGCCGCACGTTACTTATTGACGTCGGCTAGGGCACTGAATGAAAGCCCAGTCCAAAATGGTGCCCCCGTCAGCGTGTACGTGCTAACGCCGGTGCAAGCATGAATCAGGCACAAAGGATGACGCTGACGTTGCTAAGTACCTTGATGGGAAACAACCTTTACAACGCAGTCATTACAACGCACTACATTTACAATGCAGTCATTACATCGCAACATCCTTTACAACGCATGTCCTACCACGCAGCCATTACATTGCATGTCACTACAACACATAACACTACAACGTGTGTCACTACAATGCAGGCATTACATCGCATGTCATTACAACGCATACCATTACAACGCATAGTACCTCTACACTATCCAACACTTACCCTACTGTTGCACCCCCTGGAGTTAGAATAGTAATTTTTACCCCTACACTATCCAACGCTTACCCTACTGTTGCACTCCCTGGAGTAAGAATAGTAATTTTTACCCCTACACTATCCAACACTTACCTTAAATGCAATGTAATGGTATGCGTTGTAATGGTGTGTGTTGTCAAGGTATGATGCGATGTAATGGAATGCATTGTAAGTGTAGTTTTAAAAAATTCATTGTAGTGGCATGCAATGTAAATGTGTGCATTGTAAAGGATGTTGCGATGTAAAAACTGCGTTGTAAAGGCATGCGTTGTAAATGTATGCATTGTAACATCATACATTCTACCTTGATAGGGGCAACTACGCCAAAGAAGTCAAACCTGAATGAATGACTGAATGACTGTGACCCACAGAAGAAGAAGTAAGGAAGGCCTCCTTGAACATCAGAAGCTGCACTCGAACATCAAAGGCTGCGCAGGACACGCGTGAACTCTTTCCCCACTGGCGAAGAGCTGGAGCAGGCAATTGTCGCCAAAATGTTGAAGTCCGAATGGAAGAGACAGACAGGTAAGTCCAAGGTAAGTGTATTTATTTTCACTCTTCGTCAGGACAGGGATCACAGCCTGCTATCCGCATCAACTGCCTCTCCAAGAATGCTGTGCCTCTCTGGAATGCCAAGGAAGAATTCCACAGCGAACACTCCATCCTCACGAGACACAGTGAGGAAGACAAACAGCCTTACAACAAAGAGAACAGGGGAAGAAATGAAAAATAGGAAAACAGTGAGAAAAAGCAAAGGCAGGCACGGGAAGTACCTGCAAGAGTGAGGCAGTGTATGGTTGTGAGTTAAAGAGCATTGGTGTGAAACCAAGAATAGACATCTGTGTATAAGGCAACCATAGAATTTGGCAGTGCTGGGGGTGGGCTTCTGACAAACATTAGCCTCTGCACAAATAAAGCACTGACTGCTTTGTTATAATGACAAAAAGATAGGTCTGAGTTGAAGCATCTCTATAGTTATTTCCTGGTTTGGCCAGACACAGCAAGGTCCCTTGTTCCTCCGGTAACTTTATTAGAAAAATGACATTAGGAGGATCTCCAACCCTCAATAATTCACTTTTTGAACCAATCAGCTACAAAGAGATCTCCACTTGGAGACGAGCTTGCTGCAATTCTAATGTTATTCCATGCAGTTCCATCTCATCAGCGTAGATCTGGAAGTGACGTTGATATTGCGTGATCCGCGAGGTGAGATGCCTCATGTATACATTGAATAAGAGGGAAGAGATCAATGGGAAATCTGTAAAATGCTGCCTAAAATGGGTTTTAGTGCCAATGAACCAACTCTGATTGTTGACCTTGGTTTGTGAAATGACACCATTAGAGAGCCATTCCGGTAATCTTGGCCCATTTCTGGTAGATTCATGTTTTGTGAAGCACAGTGTAATGAAAGGTCAAGAAGGATCAGAATGTGAGCACTTCCTGCCACCAAACATGAAAAATGATGTACTCAAATGATTGCAGGTGTGCATGGTTTTCTAACATCCATGCAGAATGTTGTTGCATTTCATGAAGTCCTGCAGCTACCCCGTAGTCTTTCATTATAACCCTGGTAATGGAGGGTAAGTTAGAAATGAGTTTGCAATTTACTGAGCCCAATGTGTTGGCCAGGGAGGTTTCTAGTACTTAAGTGATTATTTAATGTTTACTGCACTTGGAACCATCTTTGCTAAAGAGAAATTTGTATGGAATATGTTATCAGCAGGCCAAATATAGAAGAGTGGTATGTATGCATGTATGTATGTGAACCTGACCAAATGGCAGCGGAGTGCTGTACAGGGTCAAAGACAAGCATCATGCCAATGAGTGATAGGAAAGGTAGCTGGTTTGTAGAGTTCTTTAAAGAGTTGTCACTTCAACCCTTTCTTAAATGTTGCTCCTGATCATGATTGCATGAATGCCCTACTGCCTTGTTTCTTTTTTTCCCCCCACTTTTTTTGTCTGCATTCTGAGGGTGTCCTGGCGATGGATTTAACCCAGATCTTTTGACTGAGGGAGAATGTTTGCATTGTCAGCATTCCGTCCATCATTTGTTTGTTGTAAAACATTTTGACCTAAGTGGAATGGGTATGCCCAGACATGGGTCCCTTGCTCACTGTGCCACTGGATTCAAACTAGCCTGGCTGAAGAAGGGTGACATACCCTGAAACCGGTCTCAGGATGCGTGTTTCCGGTCCAGGGAGGACCTGGCCTGGCAGTTCGGTCTGGACTGTTCCCATGGGGCACAGGGTCAAGACTGATTTGCATATTGCTGGGTCCAAACTGGGGTGGCATAGTGGGCAAAAGAACAATGGATTTAACCAAGATCTTTTGACTGGGGGAGAATGTTTGCATTGTCAGCATTCTGTCCATCATTTGTTGCTGTAACAGCTTTGTAAATGATGCAGTTGGTTTTGAAGATGTTATGGCCCCTCTATGGGACACAATGGAGTTCCATCAGGATAGGGGGGCAGTGTGTTCATATTGCTTCAGGGCCTAGTTGAGATGTGCTGCGGCATGTAGGATTCCCTTAAGAAGTGCCATTAGGGATTTTAGAAGGCCTTGGAGCAGGCCTTACCACCATCTAGATGGGTAATGAAAGAGCCATTGAAAAAAGTCAATCTTCCTTCAATTTCTCTTCAAGGGAAGGTTAATTGATAGAGACAAAGGTTTCCCAATATCTGTTTTTGTTAAACATATTGCTGTATTCATAAAAACTAGTAGTGATTTGGTTTAAGGTTCTCCGTCTTTTGTGATAACAATCACACTTGTTTTTAATGGTGTTTCAAAAATGAACTACCCTGCAGTTTGGTGTATCAGTTAAGCCTCATGTTGACATGTTGCACATCAAGAGGTCCAAGATGTTTTTTTGCTATATGGGTTGATGAAGAAGTTTGGTGATTCCACATGTTGCATAACTTTTGATGTTTGTCATTTGCTCAGGATATTCACCCAGGGGTTGTAATCTCCCCTAACAATGATCTTTCCTGAAGGAGTCTGAAAGAGCCTTGGAAACAGAGCAGTAACCTGGATTTCAGTAGATTAGAAAAGATGAAGATTTAGGAGTTTCATCATTGGAAATGTAGACCAACATTTGCACAAAGGATTTGTAATTAGATCCTGGGACCTCTGTCATGTCTGTTCTTGATTACAATTCTCAGCTTTGCCCCTATCAGGATATCAAGCTCAATAACGGTGTCTGATGCGAACCTAGTCTTGGTTCCCCTGAAATATTGCACTCTTCCTTTTATAGCCGGTAATTTATTTTTAGCAAATTCTCGCTTTCTGAGCGTGTATTTGTAAGCACATGTAGGGATGGTATTCTTAAACCTTGGTAGATTGATGGCGTCTTCTTACTGAGGAATGTACCAGTAAGAAGGCTAGACCCGCTGATCTGTGGTGGTGGACCCCAGATGAGTGGTTAACCTGGCTATTGGATTGAGATTTGGACCTAATCTGTAAACTTTAGTTTTCCTAAGATTATTCATCCCTTGCCTTGGCCTGATGGATACGTCCAAGAGTTTTATAACATGTTCCATCTCGCTCTCTGTGCAGCGTTAATGTCTCTCATCTCTGCGTGTTCCATGACAGACAGTTGCTGCCTCCTCCTGCTACTGATTGCAGGGTGTGTACACCTGGCTCCCTAACAAAGATATTCTCCAATGTACTCTCTGCGGTTCCTCCTGGCACCGCATGCAACCAGAAGTTAAGAAGATTAGTTCTGCAATGACTGCATTTCATTATTTAAGGATTGTGGACATTCATGTTGGTGCATGCCAACAATATGACTGTTGGGTTCATTCTAGTCCACATGCCCTCAGATTGGCTCCTCTCATTGCCCCTTCTACTCCCCAGGCACTGACCCTCTGCTTGGACCCTCTTTCAGAGGCTTTGTTTCCTATTAGATTATTAGAGTGATGCTGAGCTCCTCTTTGGACAGAAATCTACCGATGTGAACCTGCGTCGCAAGTGAGTCGGCAAGTGATGTATATATCTATAGGGGCAGTCAGTTGGCGGACCCCAACCACTACTGTTATGCTTCAGAGGGTCACTTTCTTTTCTCCTCCCTCATATATATATGAATGTCAAGAGCAACGTTTCCCCATTAGATTTACACAGAACCTCTTGTGGTAACTTGCAATCCTCCAAGTTCTCCCCAGTAACTGGGTGAGTAGTTTTAAGAGAGTTAATGCAGTAATATTAGTTTAGAAATATCATTTTAAGTTAAATAGACACAAACATTTACCTTCATGCCTATCAATATTTTGATATTGATAGTATGTTTTCATTTTTTCTGAGGAAAATTGAGCTTTGTTAATAATAGTGTTAAAAAATACTATTTTTGTGCAGAAAATAACAATGCAATATATTGCTGCGAAAAATGTACAACATGCCATAAAAAGCTTCATATTTGCCCTCTCATTTAGAACACATATAAGTTAAGGCCCCGATTGCACGATGTAAGGAGAGAAATTCCAGTGTGGAGTTCTGATCCACACCACTGGATCCTGGCTTGTGTTCCTGCTCCCACATTATCCGGGAACACCAACCCCAGATTTAAGGACCAGAAATTCCAGCTAGTAAAATCATTTGGAAAAGGGCTGCATTGCAGCCTGGATTCATTTTCTCGTAATTGCAGACATTCCACGCGGTACTCTAATTGGTAGCGGTAATTCTGGCCACCCAGAATCTCAGCATGGAATTCTGATTTACTCTCAACTGGCTTCACAGTGCAGGAAACTGCACCTTTTATGGAAATATCTTTTGCAGAGACCCACAGACTTCAAAGTGTGTATTTTTTGGATCAAAAGTATAAAGTATACATAACCCCATTATATTTGGAAATATTACCAGTGCCAAATAGCGGCAGCCAAGCTTGTGGTTTGTGATTTATTAATACATTGCAAATGTTTTTGTTATTGTATTGTCACACACAATAGAGGGATTAGTTCTGTGTTGGATCATGCAGGTCTGTGCCAGGTGTACTGTAATTTACATGGTACCAAATATATAACTGTATATTATTAAATAACAATATCTTCAACAAAGTCTCCTACTGTCTTCTGCAGTGATCCACAGTCTCCCGAGTGGAACAGAGAAATAAATCAGCAACAGAAGTCAAGACCACTTTGGACAAAGGAAGAGGAGAAATTAGAAGGCAAAAGCACAGACAGAGCTGAGGACCATTTTCATTATACATTGTGGCAGCAGGCAGAGGATGGGGCAGTAGGGAGGAGCATGCCAGGCCTAATTACCCCGTGAAGGCTAATATGCCCTTATCTCTCCATCCATTTATGTAATTTCACAGTGTAATAACTGATGCTTGGTTAGTGCTGTGCTTAGGGCATTGTGCCTACTATTTGTCTCTCTGCCTGGTATTTGATGACGTACCTGCCTGGGTGTTAGATGCTGTAATTTTCCATTCAAAGCTGTTGGTGGGAGGTTGGGGCTCCATGGGCATATGATGCTTTGCTTAGGTGATTGATGATTATGCCTGGGAGTGTGAAGCTGTGTGTGGTAATTTGAGGGCTTTGATACGATGTGCTTAGGTGATTGATGATTATGCCTGGGAGTGTGAAGCTGTGTGTGGCTATTTGAGGGGTTTGAAGCACTGTGCTTAGGTGATTGATGATTATGCCTGGGAGTGTGAAGCTGTGTGTAGCTATTTGAGGGGTTTGAAGCGCTGTGCTGAGGTTATTGATGATTATGCCTGGGAGTGTGAAGCTGTGTGTGGCTATTTGAGGGGTTTGAAGTGCAATGCTTAGGTGATTGATGATTATGCCTGGGAGTGTGAAGCGGTGTGTGGCTATTTGAGGGCTTTGATACGATGTGCTTAGGTGATTGATGATTATGCCTGGGAGTGTGAAGCTGTGTGTGGCTATTTGAGGGGTTTGAAGTGCTGTGCTTAGGTGATTGATGATTATGCCTGGGAATGTGAAGCTGTATGTGGCTATTTGAGGGGTTTGAAGCACTGTGCTTAGGTGATTGAGGATTATGCCTGGGAGTGTGAAGCTGTGTGTGGCTATTTGAGGGCTTTGATACGCTGTGCTTAGGTGGTTGATGATTATGGCTGGGAGTGTGAGGGGTTTGAAGCACTATGTTTAGGTGATTGATGATCATGCCTGGGAATACAAAGCTATGTGTGGCAATTTGAGGGGTTTGAAGTGCTGTGCTTAGGTGATTGATGATTATGCTTGGGAGTGTGAAGCTGTGTGTGGCTATTTGAGGGCTTTGATACGCTGTGCTTAGGTGATTGATGATTATGCCTGGGAGTGTGAAGCTGTGTGTGGCTATTTGAGGGCTTTGATATGCTGTGCTTAGGTGATTGATGATTTTGCCTGTGAGTGTGAGGGGTTTGAAGCTCTGTGCTTAGGTGATTGATGATCATGCCTGGGAATACATAGCTGTGTGTGGCAATTTGAGGGGTTTGAAGCGCTGTGCTGAGGTGATTGATGATTATGCCTGTGAGTGTAAAGTTGTGTGTGGCTATTTGAGGGTTTTGAAGTGTGGTGCTTAGGTGATTGATGATCATGCCTGTGAGTGTAAAGCTGTGTGTGGCTATTTGAGGGCTTTGATATGTGGTGCTTAGGTTATTGATGATTATGACTGGAAGTGTGAAGATGTGTGTGGCTATTTGAGGGGTTTGAAGCACTGTGCTTAGGTGATTGATGATTATGCCTGGGAGTGTGAAGCTGTGTGTGGCTATTTGAGGGCTTTGAAATGTTGTGCTTAGTTGATTGATGATTATGCCTGGGATTGTGAAGCTGTGTGTGGCTATTTGAGGGGTTTGAAGCGCTGTGCTTAGGTGATTGATGATTGTGCCTGGGAGTGTGAAGCTGTGTGTGGCTATTTGAGGGGTTTGAAGTGCAATGCTTAGGTGATTGATGAATATGCCTGGGAGTGTGAAGTGGTGTGTGGCTATTTGAGGGGTTTGAATTGCTGTGCTTAGGTGATTGATGACTATGCCAGGGAGTGTGAAGCCGTGTGTGGCTATTTGAGAGATTGAAGCGCTGTGCTTCGGTGATTGATGATCATGCCTGGGAATTCAAGGCTGTGTGTGACTATTTGAGGGGTTTGAAGCGCTGTGGATTGAGGACTAGGCCTGGGAGTGTGAAGCTGTGTGTGGCTATTTGAGGGATTTGAAGTGCTGTGCTCAGGTGATTGATGATTATGCCTGGGAGTGTGAAGCTGTGTGACGCTATTTGAGGGCTTTGAAGCGCTGTACTTAGGTGATTGATGATTATGCCTGGGAATACGAAGCTGTGTGTGGCTAGTTGACGGTTTTGAAGCTGGTACTTTGTATATGAGGTATATCTGGGCACATGCTGGTTGTGCCCGGACTTTTGAGACTGCACATGGGCAGATAAGCCTGTGCTTGAGTACATCCCATTTTTCTGTTGGCACTTTTCAGCTGTAATTGGGATTTTGCTGTTCTAAATAACAATGTGAGAATGTACTTGGGCATAGGATGACACGGCCAGCAAATATAATGGCTGTAGCCCTGAGATAGCATATCTGCACATGTATGGCTGCATGTATAGGATATCACGGTAGCACCACAGTTACAAAGGGGAACCAACTCAGTCAAAGTACATTTTAGTTATATGTAATTTTATTGTTCTTCATATAGTCATTAGGGTCTCAGCACATCTCATGTCTACTGTGAGTGAGTTCCTCAGTACTCAAGGAGAATGGCAACCATAGGGTGGGGCACTGCAACAGTTACTGGGTAGCATCATAAATCTCTAAGAGGCTTCTGCAAGATATGGCCACCACCACATAGTGTAAGCATGGTGGGAGCCCAGCCATGACTGGGTCTAACACAAAGGAACAGATGGCTGTAAGTCTTTTCTGATCCGCATGACTTTGAACCGATACCATAAGCGCACATCCATTTCATTCACCACAAAATAAAGTCAAACATTTTGTATAATCGGGTGCTGAACTTTTCCTTAGGTCTAGTGGTGCTGGAACTCTTGTTACTGCCAAGGGCAGCGGGCCCTGGTCCTTTCAGTGAAACCTACTTCCCTCGATGAGGAACTGGAACTTCTCTCTTAATACTGGGCTATGCAGAAAGTGCTGGAAAAAGGGAGGACGGTGGATACTTAGGAGTATAGTGGACCAGCAGTAACTGGACAATTCTTTTGCCTGATGTTTAAGGAACATTATTTAGGTGCATGTGAAGTGCAGAATGGCATTCAGGCACCGAAAAATTGATGCTACATTGTTCGAGGTTTCTGGGAGTTGAGTTACTGTTCACATCAAGACTGCTATGCCTCTTTCCCTAATGTAACTGTCCGGTTTACTACATATCCCTTCTTGTTTAGGTGATCCAGTAGGACTCTCATACCTTCCCCTGATTCATCCGCCTGTATTACAAAGTGTCAACTAGATCCAGATCCATGTATTGCAAGTGCTTCACTAACAACTTTTTTTACTGTTTCAAAAGCTTCCTGAAACTTTGCAGTTCTGCTGACCTTTATCAACTGCATGGCATTTAAAGGAACAGTTATGGATGCAGAGATCTCCAGAAATTTCTATTACCCAATGTCGCCAAGGAATGGTTCCATCTGAGTCTGGGTGGTGGGTGCTTCAAGGTGCATCCCAGCCGGAAATGTGACTTTCAATTCCCCTCCATTGGGTGGCAGAGCTCTACCACGCCCCCAGGTCCTCTCTTTGGAATAGCGAAAGGTGTGACACTTTCTGAGCGGTCACTGTTGTCCTACCTAGCAAACATAAGAGAACATGGGTCAACTTCTCCCTTTGTTCCTGCACAATTTATAGCCTGTCCTTTTAAGTGGCAGCTGGGGAGCAGATTAAACAAAATGTATGAAGTGAAAGCAATCTCAGATAGAAATGGCATAAAAAGGCACTTCAGCTCAGCTTTCCTAGAATGTGTTTCAAACTTCAAAATTGTTATAAGAGTAATTGGTAACAGGAGTTCTACTGCACCACTAGTCTTTTTAATCCAGGCTGTCCATATGGTACAAATACGATTTTGATAGCTGAAGTTAATGTTTCAAGGCGAGGAACCTGAGAAAACACAAGATTCTTTGGTGCAAGCCCACTGGAGCCCTGAGGCAGCGAGGCCTGAGGCCAGTTAGAGGAACATCAGTAAACTCAGCTGTAATCACTTGAAAGTAAACAACATTCGAAGGCAAGGGATACATGCCTCAGAAGAGTGTAAACAACATTAGAAGTAAAGAGAGACACATGCCTCAGATTTTTGTTGGTGCCATTTAAAGGTGGTGTAAAGGAAGGCAAAGGAGCGGGGAAGTAATATGGAAGACGAAAAATAATGGAACAACACTATGATTTAAGGTAAGATTCTAAGTGTGAAATACTGAGAGGCATGTTTATGGGATGGTAACGCAACGCAGTACATCAAGTCACCTTTCTGCACTGCATTACAGGGAACGTGTAGATTCCTATCCTTTCCCCTGCGCAGGTGCACAATGGGCTGCCTAGCACCAATGCAGTCACCCTTGCACCATGGTACAAGGGTGACTGCATTGCATGCACAATTGTTTTTGAGTAGTAAGAGACACCTTCCTGTACAAAAATAATCCTGAGTGCATATTCCTATTTCTATGGTTGCTGTAAAATGCAGCACCCATAGAAAGAGGAAATAACCAGGAGAAATAAAGATGTCCCTCCTCTTTATGCCTCCCCTGAGAAGGCAAATCTGTGTGGCACATTCTCAGGTCTACCAATTTTGGTAAATCTAGCAATGAGTCAAAAACCATGGGAGTTGCCTAGGAACACCCATGCAGAGCCAATGGAAGGCCTTCCCAGGGCAAAGTAACGCAATGGAGTGCTTTGCGAGATGTTGTGTTACTCCAGGTTAATGAAGCCACTCAGGGCCATGCAAAGAGTCCTCATGTGGCTTCATAAATCCTATTTTTGAGCTGCGTCTCTCTTGCACCACTGTGCGTGGTGCAAGAGGGATGCAACTGGGCTCATAAATATTGCCCTGAGTCTAAAAGTAACAAAGCCATCACCAAGGTGAATGTAGAATAGTGCAATAGCATGTTCTGATGAAGGATTAAATATTGAAAATATAACATCACATCCAATATAGCAGAAAATATATCCTGCATGTTGGAACTTTGGTTTCTGGTTGGCAGAGGTATGCACCTTGTCCAGTCAGGAACCACAATCCTAGTCATGGTAAATCAGATACACACGATAAATTAACTTGTGCTCACCCTCTTCTAGCTTGGCATAGAGTGACAGGCTTAACTTAAGAGGCAATGTTTAGAGTATTTGTGCAACATTTCAAACATTAACACAGTGAAAACACCACAAAAGACTCCACACCAGTTTAGAAAAATAGATTATGATTTTATGAATAAAACAAGACCAAAATGACAAACAATCTGTAAGTAAAGCCAACATATGAATTTTTAAAGATTAAAAGTAAAAAATGGTGCCTAGAAGCAATAGGCGCCTATGGGCTTATTAAAGTCAAGAATTCAGACTGACTGTGATAGAGTGCGGGCCGGGTACAGGAGCCATGCAAGTCCTGCTGACAAAAGTACCTTGATTCTGGTCGTAACAGCGAGATGCAGGGTGAAGCTGAGTGATGCGTCAGTGTCAATCCCTCAGTCGAGGTGATTCTTCGATTTTCCCCATACATTGATGAAGATGTGCCAGGTCTGAAGACCATGCGCTCATTCCGAGTTGCATTGGTTCTGAGTGTGATGTGCCAGGTTTCTCCACGCATTAGAGGGGATGGGTCAATCATCTCTTCTGCAGCAGTGGTGATGCGATGGCTCCGATGGGGATGCACTAGTTCCAAGTGCGATGTGCCAGTTCTCGTCCCGCAACTGCGGCGACGCATTGATTCTGCCTCATGCAGTAGAGAATGTGTCGGTTCCACTGGAGCAAGCACCTGGGTCCCCTACCAATGGACCAGGCACAGGAGCAGGGGGTAAGATTTTGATATCTTTGAGTCTTAGAACAGGAGGCAAGCCAGCATGCACTAGGAGATCACTCCAGGTTCAAGCAAGAGTCTAGTTCTTCTGCAGGACAAAGCTTAGCAGGCAGCAGGGCAGCACAGCAGAAGGGGGGGGTATGCATCTCTTTGTGTGGGGACAGGACACAGACCTTTCAGGTGTAAGTGTCAGCTCCTCCCTCCCATCCTGCCCAGGATGATCCATCAGGATGTAGATGGCATCTCAGTCGTACGTATCCTTCTTTTGTGTGTGGCTGTCTAAAGGGAGGGCTCAAAGTCTAGCTTTCACCTACCCAGACATGTATTTGAGACTGGCTGCAGGCACACAGAGCTAAGAGCAGAGAAATGCAATTTTTCTAAAAGTGGAATTTCTAAAACAGTAATAATCAATTCAGTTTTGCCAGCAAAGAGGATTTATCATTCAAATGATATGAAATATGACAGAGCTACTCCTTCTCAACAGGAATTACAGCTTATAAGTGTAATGAGGAATTCCCAATGTTAACCTATGAGAGGGGTAGGCCTCACATTAGTGAACATTGAATCTGGCTTTTTTTCACTGTCAGGACATCCAAACTTTAAAAGTACATGTTCTACCTTTTAGTTACTGTGACGGAACGGGACAAGCAGAACGGAAAGACATTAAAGACTGGTGGACACACGTACCGTTCTCACCCCCTCTTGTCCCCCCACAGCAGAACGAGTGGCTGCCATCACCAAAGAGTACGGATCAGCTGCGGGAAGGAGTGGAGCCCTTTAAGTGGAACCCGGAAGTGTCACCGGACACACCCCTGAGTGACGTTGCGGCAGCTGGGACGTCAAAGGGAGGAGAGACCCGACAGTGGACGGACGGCGATTCCTGGAGGAGCGGAGACGAAGAGTGGAGTGTCAGAGGAGAGTCGAGAGGAGGAGGTGGTTCGTCAAGTAGCGAGAGCGAGGACTACTGCGGAGGAAGCAGAGAGACGATCGGCGGCAGGCCAGGAGGCCCGGGATTCCGCGAAGCGCCCCGCCACGTTCCCAGGGGAGGAGCGTGGCTAGGACAGGTACGGGACCGCGTAGTGGGCTGGATAGCGAGGGGAGAGAAGCCGCCTACTTAGTACGTTGTGTATAATCCCCTGTTCCCCCCCCCCTTGTTGGAGTGCACGAATTCACGAAGGGTAGAGTTCGTCAGGTCATTCACTGGTGCACGCATTAGGGTGTTCCCTCACGTCCCGGTCCCGGTGTCAGGTAGTACATGTAAAGAAAGGTTCCCTGACATCTTCCGTGTTTGTTTCCTTTTATTTTGGGGCCTTGCTCTTCACGGGGAGAACCGTATCACCTGCATCCCTTGGTCCCAAGAGAATCAACGACGGAGATCAGGCTGGAAAGGAGACCCCAACCCCAGAGGAACCACGGATCCAGCAGTGTGGCCGAGGGAGAGACTGACAAGTCGTTTAAGAAAGCGATATATTTCAATAAAGCCACGTTTACAACGTACCCGTGTCCCGTCTGTCCCTGACCCCCCGTCACAGTTACATAGCACCCTGCCCTATGGGCTACCTAGGCACTATTTTAGGGTTGACTTATTTGTAATAAAAGAGGAGTTTAAGGCTTGGCAAGGGTTTACATTGCCAAGTCGACATGGCAGTGTAAACTGCATACACAGGCTCTGCAGTGCCAAGTCTGAGACATGTTTAAGGTGCGACGTGTGTGGGTGGCACAATCAGTGCAGCAGACCCTGGGCGGGGGCGCTAGTGAACCCACTGCAAGATGGCCACACTTTAGTGCAGCTGTGCTGGCCGGAATCAGTAATCCCCCATTAATCCATGGAATGGGTGCTAAAAATGTTGAGCTGTTAGAGGAAAATAATGAAGAATCGAAGAGCTGCAGGGAACTTGCAGTGATCCAAGATGACAGCCCGGAGCTATCACAGCAGAGACTAACGGCTGAATCTTGTGGACGGAATAGGCTGTCCTGGCGGCTGGGGCACTGGCGCTGCTCAGCATCCAAGCACTGACTCAATGCAGGACCCACAGTGTTGCAAGGTGGGAACTGTGTGGTGTTGGCTGCTGTGTGCACGAACGTGCCTGGGGAGGCTGCAGCTGGCACTCGGCCTGCATTTCACAGATGAGCATTAAATAAGAAGCCACCGCACGGCGGCCTACCGAAGTCGCAGCTCCTGTTCGGTGTGTGATGTCACGCTGTGGCAAAGTGGAGAAGTGGGGCAGTTTCCTCCACACTACCAGCGCATGTGACGTGTGTCAGCCCGGTGCAAGAATCGTGCCAGCCCCGAAAATGTGATCTGCCTGAAGGTGATGCAATGGAGTTCAGTTGCTGTTCTGCGAAGACTTGGGTGAGTCTTCAGCGGTTGTGACGTTATGGTCTCTTCAGGGCATATGTGGTAGCCGCTGTGGATCGCGGGCCTCCTAAGCACCCTGTGGGAAGACGGTGTGGGGTTGCCCCACTTCAGAGACTTTACGGGTGGCGAGGGGGGGAGACTGCGCAGGGGCCTCGTGTGGCCTAGTGATCACTGGCGCTGGGCATTTACCATGCAGTGCTCTTTCCCCCATCCTACCACCCATAGAAGGCAACGGCAGCCTTTGCCTGACACAATTCGTGGACAGTCATAGGAAGCGGCAGCCGACTCAAACAAGGGAACCCTGAGAATTGCCACAGTGTCAAAGTAGGGTGAGAGAGCGTGGCAGTATAAGGAGTTGCTGAGTGCTGCGAGTGAGGTTCAGTCTTTACTAGCTTTCTGGTCCATAGGGGGCTAACAGTTAGTCGATCAGCTATTACAAGGAACACTCCCCCTCTGCCGGCACTTTAGCTCTGAGCAGTCTGCAAATATGGGCAAGACTGATAAGCACCAGTCACGATTAACCTTAGACTCACGCCGCTCGACATGCCCTGCGATGACACATTTAGACACCGAAATGAAGGTCGAACAGTTGAGCACACCCCTATTGGAGTCCACATTGCTGGCGATGCAGCAGAGTCTCCAGACCATAGATGGCGCAAGATAGACACTCTCTCATTGTGAATGGATAACATTGCTGCCAAGTTGGATAAACAGGCAGCTCGCCTCACAACAGCAGAGCAGCAAATATCCACCGTAGAGGATGAATCTCATGAGACAGCAGGCAAGTGCTGAGTCATTGAAAAGATCCTGGAAGTTATAAGAGCGAAAAATGACGATTTGGAAGCACGCTCTTGGCGCAACAATCTCTGAATCATGGGGGTCCCAGAAAGTACCAACACGGGCCGCTTGGAGGACTGCATTGAAGCGATGCTAAAGGAAGTCTTTGGCTTAGAGCATCTCTCCCAGGTCCTAATCATTGAGAGAGCACACAGATCACTTGGCCACAGACGACTGCTGGGGGCCCTCCCCAGGCCTATCATAGCCAGGCTCTTAAACTACTGTGATCATGACACTGTTTTGGGATTGGCACAGGAAAAGCAGAACACCAGCTATCAAGGCAACAAGTTAGATTTTTTCCTGGATTTTACTGTTGCGGTCCAGATGCCGACAGAGTGTTTGCAACAGTCAAGAAGAAACTTCGAGCAGCGGACATACCCTATGCGATGATGTACCCCGCTCATCTATGAATCACACATGATAGCAAAACAAAAATCTTCACCGCCCCGGGTACAGTTACATATTTCCTGAAACATCTGCGATGTAACTGACCAAGCCCAAGGCGATGCCCATCTCCCACACACTCGGAATAACCATGGCTCTGGTGAGGTAATTAAATAGGGACTAGATACCACACTGACAGAGTCTGCCGTAACATGTTGGCATTGTCTTCTGCTCGTGTCGCCGAAGCATAGCCCTTGTGAATGGAACTGATTGACTATCTACACTTGCGCCCCCCGGGCTACATTAGTGTGGTGCTGGGGTAAATGTGGTGATCTCATAATGCATACTGTGCCGGGGGTAAAGTGATTGAAGTTGCATGGTGCTGCTGATAATGCTAACAGCGGTGATGCTTGTGGGTTATTTGGGGGTCCACTGTTATGTGATGATATATGGCCTTGTAGTCATAGTGACTGTTTATGTGCTGTTATAGTTCCTCAGGAAGGTGCATCTGCATAAAGTGCAAGGTCATAGCAATAAATATCCTCTTGTAGATGACTCATGCTAAAAAACAGGTTGATACTTACCCACAATGTTCTTTCCGGCCACACCCATCCTGCAGATGGGATCTAGGGCTTCTGGTTGCCCCCTACCAAGGGTATACACCATATTTGTTGTAAATACATCTTCTGTAAATGGTGTAGGAGAGTAGAATCTGCTTCTTATAGTTGCCTCCACTTTTTGCTGATATTTCACTGTTTTAGACTTAGTCTGACTGGGATCCTGCTAATCAGGACCCCAGTCTATCTGCTTTCTCCTCTAAATTGATTGAATGTACTTTAGGTACACTCCAGATTGGATTCTGGGGTACCCTTATAAGTCCCTAGTATATGGTATACTATATACCCAGGGCATAGGTACCCCAGATGCCTCTCAGGGGCTGCAGCATGTGTTATGCCACCCCTGGGAGACCATTAAAAATGACACAACAGGTCTGCTACAGCAGCCTGTGTAAGGTGGTGCATGCACCCCTTACTTAGATATAGGTTCATTATACCTATCCATATCACTGCACATATAAACCTATCAGTCACCTCTATGGCAGGCCTTAACAATCCTGAAGGTAGGTGCTGGGTTTTATGTGAGAGGGTGCCCATGCATCAGCAGAGCCCCTCTGCAGCCTTCGGAACCTATTCTCCGGGGTTGTTTGTGATGCAGCTTACCATATATACTTAAGTGCGTTATAACCTCACGGTAACTGCTAAGTTTAAAACGACTGCATGGCAACATGTCGTGTTTGGTGTCAAACACCTTGGAATCATACCTCCACACCAGTAACTGGTATGGGAGGTATGATTCCACCCTACTAGAGGGAGAAATATGACAACACCGGCACACCCGGAACCAGCCTCACAGAACCCTGGCATCACAAAATGGATGCTGCCAGCCACAGACACAAGTCTGCCCTCCTGCTGCTGGATGAAACTCTGGCAGGGGAGGCTGGACAATAGGTTTCCTGGCACAGGGAGGTGTGACCACCTCCCCGACAGGCTTTAGTGTATTTGGGCTGAGTGGGTGCACTCTGAGAGTGCTTTGATGTCCGCACTGGGGGCACATTTGGTGTCCCTGTGCATAGTCCAGCTCAAACCGGTTGCAGGGGGTTTCAGCCCTGCTCTGGCACGAAACTGGACAAAGGAAATGGGTGTAGCCACCCCTCTGTCCTGACCCTCCCACAGGTGGGTCCCCAGAGTTTGTCCCACCCCTTCCTTGGGTATAAAGTAGGAACCCCTGGCTACAGGACTTTGGATTTACCTGGACGAAACTCTGCTACAGAAATCAAGTGCTTCGACTATCTACACTTCGTTGGATGACTGAAGAATCTCCCTTGGAGTAAATAAGTTACTCCTCTGCAAGCTGCAAGGCAGGCACCTGAAACGCATCTAACCGGTTTGCATCTACACAGCTCCTGAAGGACTAGTGCTCTCAGCAAATCTGAGACCCACAGCCCTCGTGGGGACCGTGTAACCCGTACCCCTGGGCACCGTGTTCATTTGCAGCAGCATATGCTTTTTGGAGATCCTTAAGGCTGTGCTTTGGGCTACTTATAGTCCAGACCCCGAGCAGTTGGCAATGCTTTTTGGTGTTCAATCCGGCCACTGACCCCCCAGCACTCGCCATCCTTTGTGGGACAACTCACCTGTGGACTTTGGTTGTCGTCGATGTCTCCTGGTCCCCGTGGCTGCAGAGTCAAGCTTCACCTCTTCTCACCTGAAACACCCGACATCTGTGGGCATTCCTTTATCATGCCCCTGGTCACTGTAAAGTGACCCAGACTCTGTACCCTCTGCTTTCAGCTTCTTCTCAGCTCCAATTCAGGCTTGGATCACACCGGGCACTTTTAGTCTTCCTGGCAGCAGCACTTCTTCTCATCACGCCATTGAAATCAATGAGCGTTTCCGACACCACTTGACCCCTATGCACCTGGCTCTCCTGGGATAGGTCACACAGGTACCTCAGTACTCTCAAGGGTGCTGGGCTTAGAACCTTCTATGTTCCAAAGGGTTTGCTTGAAGTCCTCTCCTAAGTGTCCTTAATCTTTAAAATTCCAACCGCGACTTTCCCATAGAGCTCGCGTCTGTATTCTCACACTGCACCCATCCTCTGTGGGTCCCCTGTGTCACTACCTTGGGTGGTTCCTTGGGATCCCATCAATTCTTTATGCTCTAGGCACTGTGTCTAGTCATGTCGGGTTGTTATACCACTTTCTTAATATATGGTTTGGTCTCCCCCTGGGGCTCACTGTGTATTGTGCTATTTACTGTCGTTCTAGTGATTTAATATTGTGTGTTTTGTTCTCTAATCTCATAAAGAGGTTAGTAGAGAGTGCTTAGTAATAAATACATATATTTTATATATACCTTGTGTGGTTCTCCTTGCATTTGGTCATTCAGGAGGTTATGATCTGGTAAAACAAGCTGCTTTACATTCCTTAGCCTGAAGGTTGCTCCCCATAGCTACCACTAGGATAGCTTTCAATAAAGGTTGTCTTTAACCTAATCATCAATAAGGGTCGTTTGGACTGGTGCAAGGTGCCCACTTTAATTAGTGGACAGCATATACCAGGCCAACTTCTCACAAATGGGATATCTCAGTGTTTACTGGATGAAATCAGGCTGAAATATAACTTCACGGTGTCTAGCCTTCTTATCTACCCTCCTCCAGGTCCCTCTAGCCTGTTCAGGGAAGATTTATTGAACAGAGTCATACTACACACAAGCAGTGCAACTAATTTTACCATCTTAGGCGACATTAATCTCCATCTTGAGAATAATGGAAAGGCTAAGATCACCAGTTTTTTGGCTGACCTAGAGGCCTACCAGCTGGCTCAGCATGTCCTTTAGTGCACGCATGTGGCAGGTCACCCACTGGACCCCATATTTTCGAATTTAAGTTCGCTAGAGGTTCTGCTGCCGGTTCCGCAGGCCTGGACAGACCATTTTTTGGTCTCGTTCTCGCTGCGGCTGCAGGGAAAGGTAGACCTGAATCGTCCAGTCCCATTCTTAAAACGTCCTTGGCATAAACTGGACATCGGTCTATTTTCTGATTTCCTGTCCAGCCAGATGCCTTAGATGCCACCGGACATGGAACTGGCAAACTCGCGTTTTCATGAGTGGTTGACGCTAGGCTTGGATAGTTGTATCCAGGCTAAATTGGGAGGGAAGAATCGCGGGCCATCCAACCCTTGGTTCAATGACTTGTTAACTCTAGCCAAAAAGGGCTGTAAACAGCTTGAGCACGCCTGGAGACGCTCTTATGATGTGGCAGCAAAAAGTAAATATAGAGCGGCCATCAAGCAGTACCACAAACTAATCCGGAGAGCTCGAGTATGTGGCCGATAAAATCTCGGTCAGTACTAACCCCGCTCAGACAATCTTCTCTCTGCTTAAGGGCATCAAGTGCGCGGGAGCAACTAGGGTTTCCCCTATTTCCTCGAACAATCAGTGTAATGAGCTGGCTAGGTAGTTTGTGAACAAAGTTGAGAAGATATACCTTGGCCTGCCTACCTTGGCCTCGTTTGCTGAGGTGGCTGTCCCGGGGGTTATCAGTCTCTCGGCGGGCAACACTCTGTCCTCTTTTCCTCTCTTGTCCCCCTTGGAATATGAGTCCCTGTGTTTGAAAATCAAATCGGGATCGCCGGCTGACCCTTTGACACCTGCCCATTTTCGCCAGTTTCATGCCCTTATTTCTCCTGTGAACATTGATCTAGTTAACCTTTCTCTGTCTTCAGCATCAGTACCTGGGGCGTGGAAACACACCAAAGTCATTACACTGTTAAATAAACCTTCTTTGGATCCAGCTGAGTTGGGCAACTATCGCTCCATCTCCCAGCTGCCTTTTTTGGTGAAGCTGGCTGAATCTCATGTGAATTCCATTCTCTCTGAGTTTATTGAGCAGAATGCCTTCCTGGACCCTTCTCAGAATCGTTTCCGAGCGCGTCACAGCACCGAGTCTGCCCTGCTGGCAGTGACGGAAGCAATCCGGGGGAGTCTGGATGTTGGTGATTCAGCGGCCTTAGTCCTTTTGGACTTAAGTGCCGCGTTCGATACCATTTCTCACGCGATACTTTTAAAGCACCTACAGGAAATTGGTATCAGGCATGTGGCTTTGGACTGGCTCCGGTCCTTTCTGGAGGGGAGGTCATTTCAGGTCTCCGTGCCACCTTTTTATTCGCAGGAGTTTGCTTTGCATCAGGGGGTGCCCCAGGGCTCAATTTTGAGCCCCCTACTGTTCAACATCTATATCCGATCCCTGGATTCGGTAGCCAAAGGTAGGGGATTGTCATTGGTGTCGTATGCTGACGACACCCAATTGGTGATCGCCTTCTCTAAGAAATGCAGCGCCAATCTGGAGGAGTTCAAAGAGGACCTTTTAGTGGTGGCGGACTGGATGGTGGCAAACTGCTTGCAGTTGAACGCCAGTAAGTCTGAGGTCTTATTGTTCGGAAGGGACTGGGAGTTGTGGTCCGAGCAGTGTTGGCTGGATTGTCTTAAACCCGCCCCCTTGCCCAAGGAGGCTGTGAAGAACCTGGGCGTGTGGTTCGACAGTGGCCTGACTTTCGACATCCAATCGAAAGCAATGGCAGGGGTCTGTTTTGGGCTTTTGAGAGGTCTGAAACCACTTTTGGGATTCTTTCCTCCCAAAGTACGTCA
Source organism: Triturus cristatus (assembly GCF_964204655.1). Lineage (NCBI taxonomy): Eukaryota > Metazoa > Chordata > Amphibia > Caudata > Salamandridae > Triturus > Triturus cristatus. The sequence continues at coordinate 198,888,034 of NC_140585.1, read as the reverse complement.
AACCATTGTCCAGGTGACAATCCTATCTAGACTGGACTATGGCAATTCCCTCTATCTGGGCGCCAATAAGTCCAGCATTAGGCGTCTGCAGAGAGTACAGAATGCAGCGGCTCGCATCCTGGGGGCTCTTCCGTAATCTTGCTCGGTTGCCCATGTGCTTCATAAACTTCATTGGTTGCCTGTTGAAAAGCGTATTCAGTTCAAGTCTCTTTGTGTGTCGCACAGGATCCTGACCCTACAGGCACCTTTAGGGCTGGCCAACTTGTTAGAGTTTTACGTGCCGCGTTGTTCTCTTAGATCTGCTGACCAAGCATTGGCCAGCATTCCTCGAGTTCTGAAAGCTAGAGCTGGTGGCCGTTCTTTTTGCAGTCTTGCTGTGAAACTCTGGAATTCGCTCCCTGCTTCCATCAGAACGATCCAGAACCACCTTGATTTCCGCAAAGCCATTCCCTGTCTAACTTTTAATTTTCCTCCCTTGGCTCACGTCTATGGTCTTTGGTGGTGCTGGGAACGCCTTGTTGCTGGGGCAGCTATGCGCAATACAAATTCGACTAATAATAATAATAATAATAATAAATCAAATGTTACTCAATGTTATGATACCTAGAGTATGTCTTTGGCATGATTGGAATGCTAAAGTGGGAGGGGGGATAGTGGGCTGTTTCTGTTTGGTGTATGCAAAGTATATCATGAGCATGCAAACAAATATATCATACAGGTACAGCTAGTCGAGTTACAAGGGAGGATGTGACTTCATGTTCAGAGTTCGAGAGATCAGTGCTACAGAAGGTTAGACTTATGACTTGGAATGTCACAGGACTGAATAACCCCCCAAAAATCAGACAGGTGTGTGCCTATTTAGATAGGCACCATGTACATTTGGCACTACAGTAGTAGTCCCACCTTAAGAGCATAGGAGAGAAGTGGGTAGGGACTAAATTGGCAATGGTGCGAGCGGCATCCTCATATTCATTATATGCCAGCGGGTGATTATATTAGTGAAAAGGGGTACACTTTTTTCGCCTACACATACGGAATCAGATGACATAGGGCGCTTTATGCTCATACAGGGTAATCTCTGAGGAACGAAAATTACTGTTATCACAACATATGGGCCAAATGATGACGACCCGGAGTTCTATCGTACATTGGAGAGTAAACTCTTTACCCTCCAACCAGAAATAATAATATGGGGAGGGGACCTTAATACCTACTTAAATCCTGACATGGATCACAGTGTGGTCAAGGAGTGGCAGGGTAAAAGTTCAGCACGTGTTATCCATGAAATTCTGCATGCTCATAAGTTAATTGATATCTGGGCAGCACGGTATCCCTTGGAATGGGAGGGTACACATATCTCCTCAATACACAAAGCATGGTCCAGATTGGATTGTTGGCTAATCTCTGAGGCGGTAGCTCCATACTTGAGAGAGGTTGCACATCTTCCACGTTCTCTATCAGATCGCTAAACTGTGGTGTTACATTTGGGGATACCCACACATCTGGCCCAACCTTTCCAGTGGCGACTGCAGGCAACATCACTGCTGGACCCTGTTTTCAGATAGAGGGTGTGGAAGGCTAGTATTCATTACTTTAAGGAATATGAGGGCAGGGTGGAGGGGGCAGACACGCTCTGGGAAGCTTTTAAGGCAACAATGAGGGGGGCGATGCAATGGGTTGCAGACGGGTGTGCTGAGGGATTTACGCTCCAGCTCCACACGACTGAGAAGACACTAGCGGGTTGGAAAGACAGTATGAGGGTAACCATGGCATAGAAACATTGGCAGAAATTGGGGAATTGATCACAGAATTTAATGAGTCAGCGGATCAAGAAATAAAACATCTGTCCAGGCGCTGGGTGGCCAGAGCCTATGGAGACTGTGGGAGACCAGGGTGTAGTTTGGCCTCTAAAATCAGGGCACTGCGTGCACAAGAATTCATCACAGAGTTAGAATGGGACAAAAAGCACATCTGAAATATTCAACCAATTTGTAGATTACTATTCAGAACCATATGGGCCTGAGAGGCAGCTACTGGGTACGAGACGCTTGCTTATTTTGAGGCAATTGCGCTTGCTTTGTTGTCCCCGGGGCAACGAGAATTTCTAGTGCAACCGATTACGGTTGAGTAGGTTAAGGAGGCCATTCAAGCATTGCCTTGTGGTAAGGCATCAGGTAGCTACCTAGTGAATTTTATAAAAAAACGTACTCAGGTTTGCTAGCGCCGCACTTACATAAAATGTAGGTCGAAGCTTATGAGGTAAAATGGCTTCCCCCAAAGCAGCTCGAGGCACTAGCGATTACTCTACTAAAACCATACAAACATCCAGCGAGATGCGAATCGTATAGACCACTATCGCTTCTGAATATAGACACGAAAATCATAGCTAAAGTTAAAGCATCTAGACTGCGCCCGTCGCTCTGGTACATCATGACCAGTTGGGGTTTGTCCCAGGATGCTTATTTCCGGTCTAGGGAAGACATGGCTTGGCAGTTCGGGCTGGACTGTTCCCATGAGGCACAGGGTCAGACTGATTTGCATATGGCCATGTCTGAACTGGGGGGGGTGGAGTGAGCTAATAAATGATGATGGATTAAACCCAGATCAGTTGACTGGGGGTGAGTGTTTGATTTGCTCAAACTCTCCGTCCATCATCCCCTTTGGTATCGCTTTGTTCGCCCTAAATTGGCAGGGTATGCCCAGACGTGGGTCCCTTGCTCACTTTGCCACTGGATTCAAGATAGCCTGGCTGATGAGGGTTATGAACCCGAAACTGGTCCCAGGATGCTTGTTTCCTGGCCAGGGAAGACATGGCTTGGCAGTTCGGGCTGGACTGTTCCCATGAGGCACAGGGTTAGACTGATTTGCATATGGCCATGTCTGAACTGGGGTGGTGGAGTGAGCTAAAGAATGATGATGGATTAAACCCAGATCAGTTGACTGGGGGTGAGTGTTTGATTTGGTCAAACACTCCGTCCATCATCCCCTTTTGTATCGCTTTGTGCTTTTAGATGCAGCCAAGGAATTTGACTCAGTATAGTGGAAGTTTATGTTTGACGTGCTGCATCGCATGGGGATGCTGTACGCATTTACAGGGTAGATAGGGTTACTATATACAGTGCCGGTAGCCAGGGTTAATATCAATCACTGTCACACCGAACTCATCCCAATATGCAGGGTAAGCGTCAGGGCTGTCCAGTATCCCCACTGGTGTTTGCCTTTCTGTTGGAGCCCTTGGCATGTAGGGTGCGACAGAGAAATGCAGACGCAGCGCTGATATTTCGGCAGCGGCCACTGGCTATATCGCGGTATGCAGACGATAAAGGGGCATATCAGCAAGGGCCTGCGATAATTATCGCTCAGCGCTCTTAGCGCGAGGGTTATTATCGCAGGCTAGTGCTGGATTCTATCGCGGAGATAGCATTCTATCAGCAATGCTTATCTCCCAAGCGATAGAAATCCATGCGTTAGCCACAAAACAGTGGAATTATCGCTGGAAATCCAGTGATAATCGCAGTGCGACCGGCGATACCTTGCTGATAGGGCAGGATGGATTTAGCCATGTAATCCACCTCCCATTGGATTACATGGCTAAGTCAGAATAAAAGTAGCGATAACCGCGGTTAGTGCTACTTTTCTTATCACTCTGTATGTTAGCGTACACCTTGATAATTGGAGAAATGTCGCTTAGTGACATTTCTCCAGTTATTTTGGTGAGGAACACCCACTTTGCATCTCATTAGAGATGCAAAGCTGGGCGTTCAGGAACTAGGCTCTAAGGCATGGATTCACGCGTTAGCGTGACCATTCTGATAGGGCGATAAAATTATCGCCGCTTTTCATCCGAAAACGGACGCTAAAGCGGCGATAATTTTATTGCATCACCTTGCTGATATGCCCCATAGTGCTTTATGTCCCCTATCTGGAAAACCATGCTAAACAATTTGATAAGGGAATTTACTACATATGAACGCCTGTCGGGTCTCAGTATAAACTGGGATAAAGCAACCATTTTTCCACTGACCACTGGTATGGTGCCCTATGATCTGGATTTTCCGCTCAAATGGAGCGTTGAGCCAGTCAAATATCTGGGGGTTTGGGTTCATATGGAACCCGACAATTTTCTGAGAGAAAATTATGGCTGCGCATTGGTGAAGGGTGAGGAACAAGTAGAGCGCTGGATTTAACTACCTTTGTCACTGTCGGACAGGGTGGCGGTTTTCAAATTGTGGTTTTCCCAAGATTTCTTTATTTATTCACTAACGTCCCCCTCAGCCAGTTTTTTTTGCCACTTTGTGCTCCGCTCTAATCAGATTGGTGTGGGCAGGGAAACAGCCGTAGTGCTGCTGGGATGTCCTTACCTGGCCATACACACAGGGAGAATTTGGGGCCCCTGACTTAGATGTATATTACTTGTGTGCACAAGTGTACTTTGCACATTATTGGTATAATCCCCCATCTTTCCTCCCACATGTAGCAGTAGAAGCAGATGGTGCATATCTGACGCCCCTAACTGCTATGCTGCCACAAACACACTCATTATGTCCCCAGCAGGCAAAGAGCACGATAGATTGAATGTTACGGCTTGGCAGTCGCAAGTGGCACAGGCGGGGAAACTACCACTGTGTGACCCTGCACTGCCATTTGCACACACCCCTGACATCTCTGTGGCACAAGAGCTTGGGGTCATATTAACAAAGGCTTTAGCTCCGCTTCTTTGGCTTTAAAAGCCAAAAAAGTGGGGATAAAACTATCACCCTATTTACAAGAGGGTGCTAACATGCATAATCGCATGTTAGCACCCTTTTTCCCGATGCCTCCCTTTGCATCTCTAATGAGATGCAAAGTGGGCGTCACTGGGCAGTACAGCCTTGCAAATATCGCTGATGTGCACATCGTGATAATTACAAGGCTGCCCCAGCGTTTTAGCAGACGTTAGTTTTTGGAGAAAACCGCTGTTTTCTCCAAAAACTAACGTCTGCTAAAATCCTGACTTACTCATCCCTAACATAAGGGGTGGATTATGCTGCTACGACCACAGGGTGGTATCAGCAAGGTTATCGCCCTTTTGCATGGAACATCACTGGAAATCCAGCGATGTTCCCTGCAAAACAGCGACTTCTCCCGCTATCTCTGGAATTTTTATCGCCCTGGAGCAACGCGTTGTTGATAACGCGCTACCAGAGCGTTAAATTCCAGAGATAGACGGCGATGAATAACAAACGCGCTAAGCACGCTTTGCGTTATTCATCACCGTTCCTTGCTGATATGCCCCTTAAAGCGCTATCTTTTTTAGCAGATTCAGAAATTGTCGGATTGGGTGATGCATACCTGGGCGGTACGTTCATTACGTTGGAGGCCATTCAAGCGCGAAACAGTAGTACCCAGCTATTGATATTTAAATACTATAGCCTGAAAGAGGCCCTCAAAACCTTAAACGCACTACACCCAGTTGCACCGCTGACACTGAAACCGCTACAGGCTATGCTTGCCAGCACCTCCCGCACAAAACCAATCACTCGAATATAACGCAATGCAGACAGACACTGCCTCACAACATAGTAGAGGGATGGAGAGGTGGAATGGGGTACTTGACACTCCAATAACAGGGAAAGACTGAGAATACTATTGCGGTGTAACTGAAGTACTGGGAATTTTAAGCCCAGCGGTGCAGGGGAACACACCCTAAGACTTCGGGTTCTTCCTGTTTCAGACCTACAGAAACACAGAGTCTTCTAGGTGAAGTCAAAGATCGATTTATTGGCTGCAGACCAATTACAGGTATCCGAGAAGTACAACACAATGTATGTTCTCAGGAGACTGCTTAAAGTTACAGAAACGAGCTTCTCCTTAAATACAAAATATCATGCTTCAGGCATACATTCCTTGTTTTACGATATGGCCATATACATGTATCCATTACAAACGAAAAGGCAGAGTCATGATGACCATCCCACATTCCAGTTAAGCCAGCCCACAATTATTTACCCAGCGAGGCTCAGATCCCACATCAGATATCAATAGGCCCCAATAAACACGGACATCTCCTGTTTGGAAAACAAGCCCTAAAGCAGCAATAGTCAGGTGTGAAAGAGATTAGCCGGAGGCTCGTGTGGGATGAAAAGGCTTTATGGTGTGTCGAACCCTGATGCTAATCACAGGTGGCCGTAGGACGGGGAGCTCGTGAGACCGGACTGACCTGGGGCAGCGGAGCCAAGCTGCACAGGTCACAGAGAAGTCAGACAGAAAGTACATGTAATCCAAAGGCCCGTACTTGTTCGTAATGTGTAGCCTATGTGAGGGCAACCATAAGATGGCCACCGCTCTAAGATGGAACCCACGTAGTCAATGTATAATATTGTATACACAGTGCATTCATAGCTAAAACGTTATACAAAGCACTTGTACATACCGCATTGACCATTCGCGGTTCGCTAATACCGGAATAGACAGGGGTAGGGCCCTGTCTCCTACGCGGTCCCAAATTTCAAAGTACCACAGACCCTCCTTTTGCCCTTACATAGGCAATAACTATACTCATTTCAATCCGAGTCCAGGTCAATATTCACGAAGTCATGGAGATGTTGCTGTAGCATCATCCTATTGCTTAGCTCGTCCCTCGATACAGGTTTCCTTACACATAATGTAGCACAGAGGCCATGTATCGCAGGAGCACACTGTATGCACAGACAGAACAGGAAAAGAATGGCTAAGATCATTCCAATGACCATCAGAACTTTCCAACCCCAGGCAGATATCAGTTCCCAGAACCACCCCACCAGTGACCAATCTCCCTTATCCACGTGTAGGGATTCAGATATTTTATGCAGTTTGGAGATGGCCTGGTAAACTGTTGGAGCGTTATCTGGTATGAAAATGCAACAACTAGATTGGATAACCTTACATACCCCACCGCGGTCTGCAAGTATGACGTCTAGAACCATACGGTTCTGCAAAGTCATGAGGCGATCCGCTTGGAGCTCAGCTGTCAAATTACCAAGGGCACCAGCCGTAACATTAACAGTGGATTCAACCACACGAGTCAGTTGTCTCAGGTTCCTACTATTGACCATAGGTCCCCAAAACGTCAGGAAACCCAAAAAGAAGTCTCCCGCTTCCTGACCGGCAGTATCCTCCTTATTAATCACGCCTCTTACAACTCTGGTCTTGTGATAGTCAGAGGCAGCAGTAAATGTTGGCGGTAGCAGATTTGCAATATAACATGTGCCCGAGAAATCAGGGGGAAACCATGTATATGCTCGGTCATTGCAGACAAAATATGTACCCTTGGCAGCCAAAAACGCAGGGGAAAACTGTGATGGGAAAGTGTACGTTTCAGTACAGTCACTTCTCCCCAGTTGAGCTCTTGGATTCTGACCATTACCTTGTAAACAGAACCGACCTATGTGGGGTACGACCCAGATTGGGGATGAGATTTTTCGCTGCCTTTCACCCAGACTAATACTATACCCCGTCGCGTTCCACCCTACATAAGCTCTCAATTCATCCTTGGGTATAGATGAGTATGCGTCGATATCTCTGCTCATATCGGCAACTCCTTTCATTAAGGCCTTATTGTTTGTGCTAGGTCTGATGGAACGCGGTTGTCGCGGGGAGTAGGCATCTAGTGCAAAGAGAAACATGGTCTGGAATGCCCATGATGATCCATTGTAACTAAACGGCAGCACTAGATAAGGAATACCTTTATTAATGGTATGTGGCATCAAACCACACACCCAGCAATTGGTTGTATTCATGACTAGTTGGTGCTGATGCAGGAGCTGAATAAACGAGTTGTTCACAAACTCTGATCGTCTGGCTTGTTCGTGTTCAGGCAGAGGGTGAAAAGAGTGCAAGGAGGCAGTAGGAGGCGGTATAGGCTGTACAGTGGGTGCAAAGGGCTCTTGAGAGGAGAAGAATACAAATCCTACAGTAAACACTATCATACAACATAGTATAAACAGACATAAAAATACAAAACGTTTGCTCTTCATTATTTTACATATTTTTGCTTTAAAGTTCATTTCCTCAGCGGGTCTCTCCATCTTGAAAAACTCCATCCTCTAATAGTGCCGCTCGCGGCGGGTGAGTATCTTCTGCTAAGGAGTACGCCTGTCAGTCTAGGGAACGCCCTAGACCAACCAGAACCGTTGACCTAACGTCTTCGGCCTATACCCCAAAGTCTTGGCACCGTGACCCTGCGGCTGAACCCGGATGGTGGTTCGAAAAACAAAAATCAAGAAAGTCCTTCAGATGGGAGAGCTATAATACCAAAAAATAGTGAGGGAATCTTTATTTGTCCATAGGCCTTGGTCTCAGGTTGTAGTGGAAACGGCCAGGTACTGTCTGATCTTGAAATAAGAGTTCAGGCTCTGTTGTGTCCAATCGAATCGACGGTGGCACAGCTTCTTGTAAAATATCGTCACTTTCTTGTGCTGAAGTTGTGCCTCTTACGCGTGCATCACTGAACGGCACAAAACGAGGTACAGTGTCTGTTTCAGAATCGGCGATACCCTCCTGGACCCACTGGTCATACGGTAGAGGCAAAGGGATCATTTTGATGTGGGCGCCGTGAATCCAATTCTTTTTCCCCTTTACTCGAACAGCTGATCTTGTAGACAGAAGTACGAGGTGAGGGCCAATCCAACGGGGCTCATCGTTGCTCTTTCGCTGGAAGTTCTTTATGAGAACCCACGTGCCAGGGTCGATAGGGTGTCCCGGAGCTTCAGAGGCCTGGGGGAGAGTATCATGCACCTGTTGGTGTAAAACACGCAATTTAGCCGTCAATTCATACAAATAATCAAGCAGTACTGGATGTTCGATTTCACTGAATTTCGTCGGTCTTGGCACACCCCATACATTGGCCGGGCGGCCAAAAATAATCTCGTATGGGCTAAGTCCCACTCGTGAGTGTACGGTCATTCTGGTGGATAGGAGCGCTAAAGGCAGAGCGTCAGGCCATTTAAGACCGGAGCTCACCTGGATTTTGGCCAGCTTTAGCTTCAGAGTTCCATTGTAGCACTCTACTAATCCAGCTGATTGGGGGTGATTTGCAGCGTGAAACTTTTGCTTGATCCCTAACCCCTCACACACATTCTTCATCACTCGACCCACAAATTCACTCCCATTATCACTCCACACCATTCTTGGCATTCCAAACCTAGGGAAAAATTCCTTCACAAGGGCTTTGGCTGTGGATAAAGCAGTGTTGTCCTTTAGGGGATATGCTTCTATCCATTTTGAAAAAGCGCAAACAACAACCAATACATATTTCAAGTTGTTGCACCTTTCCATGTGGATAAAATCTAGCTGCAAAACTTCAAATGGATATGATGGAGGCGCAAAATGACCAGCTGGAGTTGGGGTTCCCCTACCAGGGTTGTACTTCAAACATACCATACAATTCTTGACCACATTCTCTGCACACTTGGGAATTCCAGCATTCTGCCATACTGGAGCCAACAACTTACAGATTCCTTTCATACTGATATGTGCCATTCCATGTGCCATAGTAACCACTGGAAGCACATATGCATCAGGTAGCAACCATCGCCGATGTTCTGACAAATCAACCCAACAACCATTCTCATCCAATTTACCCGTACTTTCTCTCCACTTGCTCAACTCTTTCTCTGTGGCTTCAGCTTGAAGGGACTTCACACTCTCTATCATGTTTTCACACATTCCAACATCACCAACCCATCTTGCAGGGCCTGCAACATACATTCGAGTCTTCACATCTTTGGCTGTTTCTTTCGCGATTTCATCAGCAAACGCATTACCACGACCAACATCATCAGTGACTTTCTTGTGCGCACTGCATTTCATAATCGCAACTTGTAACGGTAGGGTCAGTGACTCAAGGAGATCATTCACCAACTTGCCATTCTGAATCTTAGCTCCATGCGAAGTCAGGAACCCACGTTCTTCCCACAATCGCCCAAAACTATGCGCCACGCCAAAGGCGTACTGGCTGTCAGTATATATGTTCACTTTCATTCCTTCAGACAACACGCATGCTCTTGTAAGGGCAATCAGTTCTGCTGCTTGAGCCGAATTATGTGGCACTCGTGCAGTTTCAACAATCGTGTGCAAAGTCGTGATAGCATATGCAGCAGTCGTATCACCATTCAGAAGCTTGAAACACGAACCATCCACCCATAAGGTACCATCACACTCAGTCAGGGGAGTATCTTTAAGATCTATTCTCCCTTTTGTCTCTTCTTCTGTTCTGAACAGACAATCATGTTGCTCAATCTCATCTAGGTCTGCTGGAATCGGCAATAATGTAGCTGGATTCAACGTGTTGCATCTCTTTATGTGTATATGATTTGCTAACAGTGTCAGTTCATATCCTGACAATCGCGCACTAGTTAAGTGCTGTGTCTTGGTCCTGTTTAACAATGTGTCCACAGCATGTGGAACCATAACAATCAATGTATTATCCATCACCGTACCCCCCCCTGCCCCCGCATGTACGCGCCGTACCCCCCCCCAGCCCCCGCATGTACGTGCCGTACCCCCCCCTGCCCCTGCATTTACGCACCGTACCCCCCCCTGCCCCCGCATGTACGCGCCGTACCCCCCCCTGCCCCCACATGTACGCGCCGTACCCCCCCCCAGCCCCCCCATGTACGCACCGTACCCCCCCAGCCCCCGCATGTATGCACCGTACCCCCACCTGCCCCCGCATGTACGTACCGTACCCCCCCCAGCCCCCGCATGTACGTGTCAAACCCCCGTGTATGTACACCCGAGTACGTTCGAGTCGTACCCCCGTGTATGTACACCCGAGTACGAGTCGTACCCCCCCGTGTATGTACACCCGAGTACGTGTCGAACCCCCCGTGTATGTACACCCGAGTACGTTCGAGTCGTACCCCCACCCGTGTATGTACACCCGAGTACGGGTCGTACCCCCCGTGTATGTACACCTGAGTACGTGTCGAACCCCCCCGTGTATGTACACCCGAGTACGTTCGAGTCGTACCCCCACCCGTGTATGTACACCCGAGTACGTGTCGAACCCCCCCGTGTATGTACACCCGAGTACGTTCGAGTCGTACCCCCACCCGTGTATGTACACCCGAGTACGTGTCGAACCCCCCGTGTATGTACACCCGAGTACGTGTCGAACCCCTGTGTATGTACACCCGAGTACGTGTCGAACCCCCCGTGTATGTACACCCGAGTACGTGTCGAACCCCCCCGTGTATGTACACCCGCGTACGTGTCGAACCCCCCGTGTATGTACACCCGAGTACGTTTGAGTCGTACCCCCACCCGTGTATGTACACCCGAGTACGTGTCGAACCCCCCGTGTATGTACACCCGAGTACGTTCGAGTCGTACCCCCACCCGTGTATGTACGGTGCGTACCCCCACGCTCGGGGTACGCACCGTACATACACGGGTGGGGGTACGGGGGGTATGCACCGTACATACACGGGTGGGGGTATGACTCGAACGTACTCGGGTGTACATACACGGGGGGGTTCGACACGTACTCGGGTGTACATACACGGGGGGGTTCGACACGTACTCGGGTGTACATACACGGGTGGGGGTACGACTCGAACGTACTCGGGTGTACACACACGGGGGGTTCGACACGTACATGCGGGGGCTGGGGGGGGTACGGTGCGTACATGCGGGGGCAGGGGGGGATACGGCGCGTACATGCGGGGGCTGGGGGGGGTACGGCGCGTACATGCGGGGGCAGGGGGGGGTACGGCGCGTACATGCGGGGGCAGGGGGGGGTACGGCGCGGGTATGTGGGGGCTGGGGGGGGTACGGCGCGTACATGCGGGGGCTGGGGGGGGGTACGGCGCGTACATGCGGGGGCTGGGGGGGGTACGGCACGTACCGGGCACCTGTTTGGACGTCTCCATGGTTGTTATAGGAGTTCGGTGCGGACGGTCTTTTAACCATACGGTTGTACATTCGGACGCCCGGGACGGATCGTGATTCCCCGGTCGGACTTCGCTTTTCACGTTTGTACGGTAAATCGTACGAGGACGTGTCAGACACTTTTTCCGACCCGAGGACGTGTGGGGAATTATTCCCAATGCGATTCGTATGGTCTTTTTCCCATGCGAATCGTGATTGCCAGTTCGTACGGCACTTGTACGATTCGTACGGTAAAAAGACCGGATACGAGTCGCACGGAGAATTTTTTTACCGGATCGTGATCGGCACCTTTGTGATGAAAGGCAGACAAATGACGCAACAATGACAATGTAGCGTCTTTACAAATCTTTTCAGTATCCGCGGCGATTAGTAAATCGTCAACATACTGAATGAGGGTAGCACCATTAGGTAAAACAAGTGAATCAAGCTGCGCTTTTAAAGCTTGACTGTATATTGATGGACTTTCACAGTAGCCCTGGGGAGCGCGTTTGAAGCGGAAGCTTCAACCTCCTAAACTGAAGCCAAAAATGTCTCTGCTCTCTTCTGCAATTGGGATGCTAAAGAAGGCATTCTTTAAATCGATCACTGAGAACCATGCAGCGGATGCTGGAATCATAGTTAACAAGGCAGTTATATCAGGGACAACTGGAAACTGTGGCACAACAATCTTATTAACCTCTCTAAGATCAATCACAAATCTGTAAACAGGTGGCTGTGAAGGGTCCGTTCGTTTTAAGACAGGTAAAACAGGACTATTGCAAATGTTGCCTCTTGTCTCTTCAATTACATCCTTTTTAACCAAACCGCTGACAATTGCTAACAACGCTTTTTGACCTTCATTGGATATCTTGTACTGGGGAATGCGTGGCAATCTGACATTAGCTTTTAAAGTGACCACGTATGGCGGTATTTCCAGGAGACCCACATCATTTGGACCAGTAGCCCAAAGGACATCCGGAAGGGATGACAACTCAGGTGGCATTGTATTCTTAGACAAATACATTGGGGAAATCACTTTCTTACCTAATGTAAGTTGTACTCCTGAGGGAGAACAATATAGCGTCGCATGCAATCTTTTTAGCAAATATAATCCTAGCAGATTTTCACCACATCCTGCCGTTAGGATGAGGGGTGCTTTTAGCTCACAAGGTCCAACAGAAAGTGGCATAGGACTAGAAATCATTTGTTTCGCCAGACAAAGGCGCGCCAGGGAGTTTTGACTTTTGAATGCATGATTGAACTCTTTGCAGCACCAGTGTCCAGCAGAAAGGGCTCCGTTACATGTGCTGTAGTCACTTTGACATACGGTCCACTCTGATCCACTGGTACTGAAAATAACTCCCTCTCTCTGTCCATGGCTGTCCTAGTAATCATTACCTTCCACATTGTCGTCTTCTGCATAATAGTCATTATTATAGTACTGAGCTGTATTACCAGTTGCATTAGCTTGCTGATCAAAGCTATTTATCGTATTTTGAGGCGGAAGAGGACGCACGTTCTGGGGAACATTTCCACGCCCTGTACCTCTAGGAGCTTGCTGACCACCTCTACCTCTTGCGCCATACGCATTACTGTTACGCTGCATTAATTTAGGACAACTATACTTAAAATGACCTTCCTCTCTGCAATATGAACATTAATTGGGACCTACAGGAATACGTGGTTGATAATACCCATTCATTTGCTGGTTATTCTGAAACTGTTAGGGCTGCTGATAGATACCTTGGGGTTGCCTATAATTATTCTGTCCTCCACGTGGCGGATAAGCCTGCTGTAAAAGGACCTTCGTTTTCAGTTCTTTAGTTTTCTTATCTGTTCTATCCTTCTCATCTTTATCTCTATTTTCATAATACTGTGCAGTAGCCAGTATTTGTGCTGAAGAGGAAACAGCCCAAGAACTTTCTGAGTCTTTTAATTTCTTACACAACTCGGGAAGTAGATTCTGCACAAATTTATCCACAAATAACCGTTGGCCACCTTCAGTGCTCATGTCTTGACCACTGTGGTCGATAAACGTTTCTTCAAACCTTGTAAAGAAATCGGACACTGTCTCATCTTTCTTCTGCTTACATGCGGATAGTTTATCCCAATTTACGCGCATCGCGGGCATTAAAGTTTTCATGTATGTAATAATTCTACCAGGGAGGTCTGCTACTAAAGGGTCAGGCTTCGCGCCACCAACTTGGCCAGCGTCTGCAGCAATGATATTAGCCCATGTGTTACCCAATTCTGCAGCGTGATCTACATTACGAATGGATCCCCATAAAGGCTGTGGAACAACATTCCCGAACAACATATCTATGTCAGCCAGATTCATGATGCATGATTCTGCAGTTTGGGATAACTCCTTCTAGTATCCTGTAGGGTTTTTACGGGGGTCAGGCAATGTCTGCTTAAGCGCTAACACCTCAGAACGCTTCCATGGGACATGTACCCAAACACGCTGAAAATGTGCTAAGACAGGTGGAGCAGCATTTGGATCAGCAGGTCTCCAAACTGGGGGAACCTCACGCATCGGATATTGGCGCGCTTTTACCTTTTTCCCCACAGGGAATTCCTGTTCGAACAATGATTGCTGACAATCGCTATTCCTGAAGGACAGTAAAATCGCAACTGCTTTATTTACATCGGGACCCACAATTATACCTTTTTCGAAATCAAATCGCACGCGACACAATTCCTGCGAGATTGTGCTTGAACCATGATCCTCCAATTCCTCACAGAGGCATTCACACATTTTGTCAAAGACATATCTCTGTTTTGGGGCATCCCATTGGTCGAAAACGTTAACAACTGATTCCACATTATAGAGTGAAGGGAAACCAATCCACCTACGCGCTAGATGATCTAACACCTCTTTCTCGTCAGGACCAGGCAACTGACTACGCAATTGCTTACGTTGTAAACCACGGGTCACACTAGATGACCCAAAGAGAGGCGACATGAAACTAGTAACTACATTAGCTAGACGTTGTCGTGCTGAAGGAGAAGTTGAGGCAAAAACGGGGGGATAGACACAGGTACCGGGGTAGTGCAACAAGGAGAGCCAGGGGAGGCAGCTGACATACTAGGCAAAGTCGCAGGAAGCGCAGGGGCAATAGGTAACACAACTGGCGGCCCTTGAGAGGGCTGCACTACAGGGATAGGAGCCAGCTGAGGAGGAGCTGGCGGTTGTGGGAAGGCTTGCGGCACATTTACTGGAGGCTGCACATTTAGAAGCTGTGGAGGCGCTGTGGCATTTTGCGCATACGGGGGTGGCGAACTTAGCAAATGGGACATTAGGGAATCTTTCTCTTTCTCTTTTGTTTCATCTTGCACAAGGGGTGACAAAACAGGGTAACATTTATCGATCCCTAGTTTGCGCTGTCTATGTAACTGCTCATTCATTTGTTCCTCCTCATTATCTTTAAATTGCACAGCTGCTTGCATCATTGACATACCTCTTTCTCTCTTATTCCTTTTTGCTAGCTTAATTTCCTTCTGTTTGGCTTCCTTTCACCATAGGCGGAAAGAATCAAACATCGCCGGCCGGGCTTTCTTTTTAAACAATTTCACTTCGAAATTATCTAAGATATCTGTATCGAAACTAACATTTTGGGGCCATTTTAAAACACCGTCCTTTCTGGTGTATCGGATCCATACTTCATTATATGCAATGGGGCCCACGCCATGTTTTACATAAAGCTCATAGGTTGGAGTTCCAATTGGAGGAACCGGACATGAATCCTCTAACTGGAAATCCCTTCTACAACTCAAACAAAACCAATTACCAAATACACTAGAACCAGGCATCTTCGCTCACTAGTCTAGTTTCAAACGTCAAAGGATTATCGATTACGATAGTCTTGTGAATACACGAGTCCTCTGGCTTTGGGACTTGCAAGCTCCAAATCAAAATGATCCCGAAGGATACCAAAAATCCCGAAGGATACCAAACAAACTGGGAGACGCTCCACTTATACTTAACTGAATATCGATGATCGATGGCGTCACCAGAAGACTCTCTCGACTGTTTCGCTCTACCAAAATCGTCAAGGGTCCAAAACAGGCTGATTAATCAGGGCAGCAGTCCTTCGTAGCCGTCGGGACGCGGAGAACCTCGCAGAAAAGACTTTCGGACCACGTCGACATGCAGGGGTCGATGAAGTGGCGGCCTTCCTCCGGAATTTCCACACGAAGCTCCTCACGAACCTCTGGCTTGGACTGGTACCGCTGAAATCGTCCCGAGTTGGGCGCCAACTGAAGTACTGGGAATTTTAAGCCCAGCGGTGCAGGGGAACACACCCTAAGACTTCGGGTTCTTCCTGTTTCAGACCTACAGAAACACAGAGTCTTCTAGGTGAAGTCAAAGATCGATTTATTGGCTGCAGACCAATTACAGGTATCCGAGAAGTACAACACAATGTATGTTCTCAGGAGACTGCTTAAAGTTACAGAAACGAGCTTCTCCTTAAATACAAAATATCATGCTTCAGGCATACATTCCTTGTTTTACGATATGGCCATATACATGTATCCATTACAAACGAAAAGGCAGAGTCATGATGACCATCCCACATTCCAGTTAAGCCAGCCCACAATTATTTACCCAGCGAGGCTCAGATCCCACATCAGATATCAATAGGCCCCAATAAACACGGGCATCTCCTGTTTGGAAAACAAGCCATTAAGCAGGAAGAGTCAGGTGTGAAAGAGATTAGCCGGAGGCTCGTGTGGGATGAAAAGGCTTTATGGTGTGTCGAACCCTGATGCTAATCACAGGTGGCCGTAGGACGGGGAGCTCGTGAGACCGGACTGACCTGGGGCAGCGGAGCCAAGCTGCACAGGTCACAGAGAAGTCAGACAGAAAGTACATGTAATCTAAAGGCCCGTACTTGTTCGTAATGTGTAGCCTATGTGAGGGCAACCATAAGATGGCCACCGCTCTAAGATGGAACCCACGTAGTCAATGTATAATATTGTATACACAGTGCATTCATAGCTAAAACGTTATACAAAGCACTTGTACATACCGCATTGACCATTCGCGGTTCGCTAATACCGGAATAGACAGGGGTAGGGCCCTGTCTCCTACGCGGTCCCAAATTTCAAAGTAACACATAACAAGATATTTAACAGCTAACTGTAATTTGCGTATTATCCATTTAAAATTTAAACAACTGTACTATTCGCCCAAGCAGTTGCAGAGATAGGATTTGAGAGAGTTGGCTAACTGTAAGCGATGAAAAAGGCCAGATATAGATTTCATACACCTGGCGTGGTACTGCGAAAGAGTGCATGAATTTGGGGTACAGGTTACTAAGGCGTTATCTGAAATGGTCCTGCAACCCGTGGGTTGCGCCCCACAATTGTGTCTGTTGGGACATATTGGACACTTAAGATCCAAAAAACCTGAGACTGGTGTTGGTTGCACGTTTGCTGGCAAAAAGGAAAGTGGCTCAAAACTGGAAGGGTAGAGGTGTCCCAAATTTCAGCAATGGTTAGTGGATAGCACATATTGTAGAGATCAGCTGACCCAGTATGCGGAGGAACTTCCAGTACCGTCCAGACCTAAAGATATTTTGGCACCCTTTACCGCATATTTGCTGACAAATCAATGTGAAAATTTGCCTGATGACTACCTGATGTTTGATCTTTGGGACAATTCCTGCTCCCTTCATGAATATTCTATGCTGTATAACAAACAATATGGTGTGCAACGGCCCTGAGTACAGTAAGAGCAGTATGATGTACTTTTGTATGCGTTATGTCGTTGTGATTGACTGAAATTCAATAAAAATAATACAAAAATAAAATAATAATTTACAGGCCCTGGGCACAACATGTATTGCCACTCTACTAGGGACGTATAGGTTAATTAAATATGCCAGTTGTGGATAGACAATCAAACCATGTTTTAGGGGAGAAGTGCATGCAACTTAGCACTGGGTGGTAGTGGTGAGGTGCTCAGAGTCATTAGGCCAACAAAAAAGAAACCAGCAAGAGGTGAGGCAAACAGGCAAAAGGTTTGGGGAAGACCATCCTAAGGCTGTCCGGTTTAACACTGCAGAAGAGTTTGATAGAAAAACATGCAATTGAAAAGCATGTGTTAAAAGCAGGTGTGGCGACAGCAGCCACTGCAGATGTCAAAGTCCTGAATCATAGTGTTTCTTCATCTGCCAGTGATAACCTGTATCGGTATTTGAGAGTGAACCATTCTCCACGACGTTTTCTCTAACACCAATTATGTCTTCATTCACTTACTCAATCACTTGAATTCCTATTGTATCAACAAGGTAACAAAATGTTAGCCCTTGGGCTGGGAACGCAATGCCTGAGAACTGTGGTGAGATGGGCATTGGATTCGTAGCTCAGTGCTCCAGTGTTTCAGAAGCCACTGGAGGTCTTTCATAATCAAAAGACACACAATTGATGGACGGAATGCAGAACAAATCAAAACATTCACCCCCAGTCAAGAGACCTGGGTTAAATCCGTCATTCTTTTGCTCACCGTGCCACCCCAGTTTAGACCTGTCTATATGCAAATCAGTCTTGACCCTGTGCCTCATGGGAAAAGTCCAGCCCGAACTGCCAAGCCAGGTTCTTCCTTGGACCGGAAACAAGCATCCTAGGACCGGTTTCGGGGTTTCACCCCTCTTCAGCCAGGATACTTGATTCCAGTGGCACAGTGAGCCCAGGACTCACGTCTGAGCATACCTGGCGCACTTAGGTCGAGAAAGCAAAAGATACACTATTGATGGACGGAATGCAGAACAAACCAAAACATTCACCCCCGTCAAGAGATCTGGGTCTTTCATAATCCCCTGAGAGCACCACCGCCACTTATGGATGCCTGCACATGACATAAGTGTTCATCCGCCAACAGCTGATCAATTAACCCTTCCCTTTACCTACCCTCTCAGAGTCGAATTATTAGCATGCATCAAAAGTCTCCCGAAGAGCATTTTGCACTTTTTGAGCACTTGTAAAGTTTTTGGACTCATATGAAGGTGAGTGCAAAATCCTCCCATTCGAGTTTATCTTTCCTCAGCCACTTCTGTTGCCACTTTTCAATTCACTGAGATGACTTGAAATGCTGCCTTGTCTTCCTCAGTGTGCGTTTGCATCTTACAAAGCATTTGAAATGTATCCAGCCTCGGAAGCACATCAGATCCAATGTAGCTTGCCACATGTTCCTTGGTGACACAAGGCCTGGCTAGGTTAGAGCTTCCATTAGCAGCTGCATTCCTAAGGCTGTGCTGCCTTTATTTTCAGCATCTTGATCTTCGTGGCAGAAGGTCTTTTTCCCTCCCTACTCTTTCCATCTTCTCTTGTCCCTTTCTCCCCCACTCTTTTAACTTATTTCAAACAGATTTGCACTAAAATTCTTTATTTTTGACTCCTCCTCTTCTGATAAAGGAAATCATCATGCAGTGATGCTTCTTAGCATGCATACCAGACATACACAGAAACTGCACAACACACAATGGGAAATTAAAAGGCATTGTTCGGAAAGACTGCACGTATTTTGACATGGGATTTGTAAACACTTCCCTCAGTGATACTGATGAAAATGACAGACTGTGACCATGTGCGATGAATCAGCGACCACCATCCGACAATCTACCCGGAGGCGAATTTCACTGGTTTTAGTTTTTGTCTTGAAACCATAACTTTACTTTAACTGTGTTTTTTCAGTGGACATCCATAATCGGATGAGGTGTCAGTAGTTACCCTGAACTATGGAAGAATGTACACTTTGGGCTCATGGCCTGTCCAGCAGGGCATTAATATACAGCATATTAGATTTTCGCAGGTTGGCTTGATGAAGTGGAGACACCATACATGATAAATCAGAACACACAAAATAGGATAGGTTTCAATTGTGCTCTATCCATGAGGTGCCTTTCTTCTCAAATTGCCTAAGATGGTTGGTCAATATCTTCTGAGTCAGAGTTTCTAATCCTTCTATCAGGAGTGCTGTACATAGCATTTAATTTTTCTCGAGGGCATAAACAGTTTGGCTGGTTAAACAAAGGTAGATCTCTGATATGTTATTATTTAAGTAGGGGAAGTAACCACTACTACGGACGAGGGTCCCTGAAGGCGGATGGCAGGCAGGTTGGACAGGGGAGGGAACCAGAAAACAATCTAGAAAAATCCAAGCTCCCTGAAAAATGATATGAAAGTGCTCATAAAGTCACTGATGCTTAAAAACATCGCTATGTAAACAGAAAAAGTTACCCCAAGAGCGAGTAAATCAAAAAGGGTAGAGAAAATATATATATTTTTTTATTGTTTCTACTATATTGCCAAAATTCTTGTAAATAGCAAGAAATTGAAGAACATTTCAATGTATATAAATATATCCAGGGTCCCTCATTCACACATTCAAAACATACTAAACAACCACTAATACAGCCATACTCATACACTCGCCGCACTCAAGGGAAATTTTCAATTTATAATCAGGTACAAACTCAAAATGGTTCACATTCATGGAATAAGATACAAAAATAGGCATCAAATAATCAATAGATGTTCATGTGTCTTCTTGTTATAAAAGGTGGTAATAAGCGAAGGCACAAGGTTCGCCAACGCGCGTTTCGGGGTCTAACCCAATGTGGATCACACCTGCGTCAGGGCGGTCAAATCAGTTGTGGGACACACGAATAACAATAGATGAGCCTAAAAGGATAATAAAATCAAGTAAGCTGGTGTATCAGAAAAATTGGATGATATCAAACACAGCACATTTTCTAGATATATAACATATGAGACGAAAACGTAAACATTTTCAGCGAAGATCATTTTACATAAGATTAATTCGATTCGATCTCAAGTGGGGGGGAGGTGGGCACAAGGAAATTTAGGCATGGAGATGGCAAACAGGGAGAGTCCAAAGATTTACATGAATGTAGGCCTAGCACATTAATAGAGAAAACACCCGATGTGCCCATAGTGAAGAAAAAGGAAAATGAATGTGATGAAATAAACACAAGAGTTGTATCGTTTCTAGGATATATATGTACCTGGATGGAAGGCATCTAAGGTAATCAACAACGGATAAAGAATCGGTTGGCAGGGATGCTCAACACACAAAGTCTTAGGAAATAAGAAATGTGGAGCGAGAATCAAACAAGATAAGTTTCTCAGGATAGATATACCAAGTCCCAAGTACTAATGCAGATATATTTAGGCTTACCGAGATGCTCAAAAAGATACAGCTGAATAGTAAACAAGATGATTATCCGACTCCACTAGTATTATGGTCGAAAGATAAAGGGATGATTTTAGGATATTAGTCTGATCTCCAAGGAAGTAGCGGTCAAAGGCGCATATTCAGAGGAATGTAAAATACATCTGTAACAATAATAGAAACACACAGAATAAACAAATAGACTGTATAAAAGGTGGATAGAGGGAAAACAAGCCACCCCCAGACAAAAGGGCAGCACACTAATAGAAATACACATGGATACACAAAGTATGTCATTGTAGATAAACCCCGAGACGGTCATACGAAGGGATATTACAACATGGGTTTGTCATAATGTCATAGTGGGACGGGCATCCATAGATTGAGGGAATGCATAACACCATGATCGCCGCACTGGGCTAAGTGGAAACGTGTGGCAGACGGATGTCCATGGTGGTTTATGCACATTCGGCATAAGGCCGCAAATAATAATATAGCGGACAAAAAACGTAGGGGAAGTAGACAAGCTATATACAAAAATACAAAGACATTTCTGCAGGGGTTAGCTTCTCAATGTAGATGATTAGGCTGCCTGAGTTGGCAAGAGAGGGGCAATTAGTTATCACTGGCATGGTCCTTCCAGGTTAAGCACTTAAGAACAGTGGTCACTGTTTAAACTTAGTGAGGAATAGAGTGACTCTGAGGTACAAATGGATAGAATTCGGATGTACCTTGAATTAACTTTGGGGAGTTGCTTGGAAGTTTGAGTATGACAAGCAGATGAAGAATGGGGGACTGAGGGGCATATTATCAAGCCAGGCGATAAAATTATCGCCGCTTTAGCGACAGAAAACTGCCTCTAAAACGGCGATAATGGGCTTGATAATATGCTCTATGGAATTCTAATTGAAGCCTCGCACGTCATGGTTGCGTTGGGAGTGTCCTTCACACGTCATAGTTGTGTTAGGAATGTGTTTTGCCTCGCACTTCAGGGTTGCGTTGGCGGTGTCCATCGCACGTCATGGTTGCGTTGGGAGTGTCCTTCACACGTCATGGTTGTGTTAGGAATGTGTTTTGGCCTCGCACTTCTGGATTGCGTTGGCAGTCTCCCTCACACGTCAAGGTTGTGTTGGGAAGGTGCAATTGCCTCTCACGTCAGGGTTGCGTTGGTAGAGTACTCAAGAATTTGTGTTGTAGTTGTCGTGTGCATTATTTTTATCTTTTGCCTCGCACGTCAAGGTTGCGGTGGTAGTGCTCTAGACATTTAGTTCTCCCTCGCGGATCATTTATTGTACGTTATTAATTCCTACTGGAACATGTACACGTTTTTCTTTCATGTTCTTTAGCAGAGGGAGATAGGTGTGTTGTGATGTTCTTCAGGGTGTACTGGGTAAGTGTTTTGTGTGCATTTTCCCTGAAACATTTGCCATATGTTTTGATTGCACCCTGCATGAAACATGTGCAATTTTTTAACACTATTATTTATGCTATATGTTCTTATGTGAACTAGAGAGAAATCAATTATCTCTTATCATTTTATTTGATCTTGTCGATCTTAATATCCTAGAATGCTAATTGATTGATATTGTGAACTAAGAATGCATTTACTTATCTAATATGATTTTGTGACCTATCTTGATTTAATTTCCAAGTAACGGAATGTGATTTTTTCACTTTGTTATTTGTTGTTCTGGTATATCAAAAGGAAGGAGATGTGTTGTATCCTATGTCTCTTAGTCCTGGCTGCTCAGCCTGCATGAGTATGATGTCATAGAATGTTGGGAGTGTGTGCATGCTTTGAATGAGGATCAGTTGAATTGAATGGGGCTGAGCAGCAGGATGCTGTTCCCGGTGGGGCACCCTGTACCATCTTACCTGAAACAATAAATCTACTTAACTACATCTCTGGCACCTGGTCTACTTAAGAGGACAGTACCTTTCTTCAGTTACAAAAATGTACACTCTTCAAAGCATGCACACACTCCCAACATTCCATGACATCATACTCATGCAGGCTGAGCAGCCAGGACTAGGAAGTATAGGATGTAACAAAGCCCATGTTAGACGTCCTTCACATTTAATATGGGCTTCAATTGGAATTTCATAGAGCATATTATCAAGCCCATTATCGCAGTTTTAGCGGCAGTTTTCTGCCGCTAAAGCGGCGATAATTTTATCGCCTGGCTTGATAATACGCCCCAGAGAGAGATAAGATTTGGTATGGTATGTGAACACCTGGCAGAGGCAAGGAGGTTCAATGGCATGTCTTACTTTGAATTACAATGTGTGCTTCTCATAGTGTGCTTTCCTTTTGGCCGACAACTAACCTTGTTGATGATGGTTGTTTGAGGTGGGTGAATTTCTTGGCAGTTTACATAGTGATAATTTTATGATAAATTGACAATGCGTGAAGGCAGAGTCCCATGAGTACACTATTACAGCAGAGCAGCTTGATGTGATGCCACCCATGCTTGAGGCAGGCATGTATCTACTTACTTTGTTGTATTGCATGTTTAATCTCACTGTAGACGCAAGTGTCTGGTCTGCTCTTCTGGTCAGATGAATATGTGCTCGCAAGTCATTGAGTTCACCACGTGAGATGTTGTAGAAAATAACTTTCATTATGCGTGCACTTGAGGGGACTGCTATGGTGTCTCTGGTCGAACCATCTCCTTGCAGAGTGCTTTTGCTGTTGATTTCTGCAGCTTTTCTGCTGTTGCTTGTCTTTCCATTACCTCTCTGTTGGTTCTTCTATGAGTTCTTTTGAAATTGCCATTCAACATACTCTCCTTTAATCAGGTTATGCACGGTTCGCATGCATGTGTTTGTACTGTTCTAAGTTAGCTTTTAACTATATTTATCTTGAGAAAAAGGTATTGTCCTTCTATGTAATGGCATTATGGTCACAGCGATGTGGTGGAGATGATTGGATTTCCAATCATTTTAAACATCATTTTACTCTGGCCCACTTCTCTGGTACATGGATGTACTAAACATGTACTGGGATCCGTGGACTGGATCATATTCTAATGTCTGCTTGCTCATGGCTGTATTTGATGAAGCAGTAGCATGGTGCTCTGCTGTCCTTCAAAATGGTAGATAATACACCTGCAATGTTGTGATACATGGTGGCTATGTTATGTGGCTTTCCATCTTGCACTGCCGTGTGTTTCCTGCGCGGCCCATTGTAGTTTTCCCTATGTTAGCCTAACTGTGCACATTGTAGGCCTCATTTTCCTTTGCACTCGTTACTAGATAACCATGCTGCATTTGTGCCACAATGTAATTTCACTGGCACCTGTATGTGTTTTTGCGTTTTGTTCTTTTCCTGGGATTTAGTCTGAACACCATAGACAAGGTCAAACAACAATGTCCCTAGTTATTCTTTCTGGTTAGGCACTAGCACCAAGACATAACACAAGAATGCTGATGTTGTTTATGTGTATACTTACAATTCTTTTATGTTTTGTCTCTTGTTGTATGTCTGTTAACTACCAGAATAAACTCGTTTCTCTCCACCACTATAATTACTGGCGGATTTTTTACCATTATTTTTCACACATAGTCCTCGGCAGGGTGAGCCTTAGCGCGCTCATTCAACCGGGACTCTGCACCCCCACTCTGGTCCTGACGAAAGCCTGTATACCATACAACAAGGCAGAAACATGTTGACCGCCACAGAGTGAATCTGGTCTTTTATTTTTTGACCCTCACTCTCCCTTTTAATATTTCCAATTAGCAAAACAAATAAAACTGCTTTTTTGACTTAATTGGAAGTGTTTAAATTCACTGTCACCTCACACGAACCCCGCTCCGCAGTAACCTGGCGTTGTAGCACACTGGGTTGGCATTCGGCCAGACCTAGTGGAGCCCGATGATGAAGCATGTCACCAACCAGGTTGGCGAGTGAGGGCTTTATATAAAACCTATAAAATCTATGTAGGTTTCTTTCCCCTTAACAACATAAAGCGTTGTTTTGAGTCAGCAGACTCGTGCTCCTTTGACCCAAAGAGGTTGTGTTTAAATCACACGGACTTTGTTGTTTTCTGAGATCTATCCCTTGAGGGGAGTAGTCGTGTTGTGGTCCCTTCCTCTCCTGTTGTTTTTGTGTTGTTTATGTGTATACATGTACTATCATATAGGAACCAAAACACACACATGGAACGAGAGTTCTGAGACCAGAGTACTGCGTCTGCTGAGATGTAGATCATCCATCTGTGAATGCTAAGGTACACGGTCTGCCAGTAATCCCTGAGATCTTTGATAAATAATCATTTAGCTTCATTATTAAGAGAGGGGGGTTCAGGTTACACTGTCCTATAAAATGACAGAGCTTTTCATGATATATGGGTTATTAACAATGGTAACAGTTTTTTGTAGTGTGCATTTGTTTTTGAATTGTGGCACGTATACTGCATTTCAGAGCATGATAGTTTAAATAAATATTCTAAACTTCCTTCATGTCTCCTGGGTATCTTATTGTGAATGAGTACGAGTGAGAGAGCGAAAGGGTGTGTCCTGTTACCGGGATCCCTGAGAGGATCGAGAATGGTGTGTTCGGAGGTACCAATTCACTTTTTTTCCTGGTAAGGTTAGGGGGGCAAATGAGGCACTATAGCTAGTTTGACTCATAGATACAAAGGTGGTGTGGTGGCTCAGTCCCTACAATACTGATGTTCTATGGTTCCAAGCATAGTTCAGTTCCAGAGCAGAATCCTTGCACCAGGCTGCTGCCAACATTTGGTCTGGGAATCCTGAGTAGTGCTTGTCCACAATACCCTGCACCTTTTCTGGTAGACGTCCAAGGTGCTGGGGATTTCTCCTTCACAGTTATGAGAGAGTATCTAGTTCTGTTTGATTTTTCAAGTTCGAATATTAAAAGGTTTTATAGCCCTCATTGTGCTGCGCTGTGAATTCTTTCTAGATTAATTATGGCACAGCCCATTGTTATTCCTGTTAGCTGCCGTCTGGCAGTTACTCAGCACTTACTACAACATGGAATCCCTAATGCAGGCGCTTCTGTGATTTTTGTTATAGTTGGGGGACACAGCATACCGCTTTGAAGATTTTTATTCCTGGGTCACATTTCTGGTTGTCAATGCTAATGATAGTACTTTTCATGAATACATAGTGCTGCAGGCACCTAATGCGTATCGTCCATGTGTGCTTCTTTAAATTCCTCTTATGGCCTGGGAACATCAGACGTGGTTTTATGGCACGTTGTTTAATGGCACTCGTCCCCTTGGGACTGTAACAATGGCTTCCTTTAAGTATTAAAGAGGACCCATGGGCAGCATTCGCAGCCTATAGTCCATACCCAAATATAGTGAATATTAATTAAGAAGAGACACGTGCTTTGTATAATATACTAGTTGACCTATATACTAGTTGACCTATATCGATGACTAATGCAGTATATACTTTCAGTGCCTTGATAGCTGGTCCAGCTCGACTTGACATACAAGGACAGGCCCAACAACTGATAAGACCTTTGATTAGTCCTGTTATTGTTCATTCAGTTATGGGCAAAAGACCCACGAATCGTGAACAATTCCATTTTAGATCGCCCAGAAAATAGACCAACTTGAAGCTGTGTTTCCCCTTACGGGACCACAAGACAAGCACAGAATTTTGACCATGTGCTTACCCAATGGACTGCCTGACTGCTACACCTGAGGGGCTATTTTTGCCACAGTATACACTCTTTGTCATGGCACTCTCTCAATGGCCATTCTACTGAACGTCCTTAAACAAATACAGAATGAGCATGGGGCAGGTCCTGCCCTCTATTTGGGGATAAAACTCATTGGAAATTTCAATGTAGTCTCCAAAGTGATTATTTCTAATGTTAAAGGTGATGCAGCCTCTTTGTCTATACGCCAGCAACTTGCGGCAGTAGCTGACCACAAACGTGAGTTGCCTGTCATTATTGCTAATATGTAGACATCTCTAGGACGTAACAAAGGCAGAATCGAAGAAGGTAAAGTATAAACATTTTCATATTGCAAAAATGTGTGTGTTTGCAAAGCAAAGTCAAATACAAAGTCTGCATGTGCAGCTGTCAAAGACGTAGCCCATTGTGTCCATCGGAGATGGAGAGCTTTCGCGTTAGGGACACTGACTTTTCTGACCGTCTCTAGGGCAGGCAGAGGAGATACAACAATAATGCATTTCCCTTGAGCAAGTGGCCTTTCCTTAAGAATGGCCATCTGTATAGCAGTCAGAAGTTTTGCAGTAGAGGCAAAACACATTTCCTTGGATGACTAGAGATGCAATTTATACACAATGGGTTCCGTTTCACCATCATTAAAGGTTACGTATGTACTTCTAATTCCACCTGGCAAAACACGGACAACCAAGTTAGTTGTATTAACATGTGTATGCTGGCTACGTGCTTCAAGTAAATCAGACTGTAAAGTCTGAGTGTGGCAGTATGTCCTGCAGATAGCATGTGTTCAAAGTTTCTATGGGTGATGTAATAGTACTGGGATAAGGGGCCAGATGTTTTGCGATTCCCTGATTGCGAATACTTGGATCCGCAATTAGGAAATCACAAAATGGCGTGTATGAAAGTGTGATTCGCAGTGGGTTGAAAATGACCAATCTCATGAATATTAATGAGGTAGGTTAACAATTTGCGACCCCTTAGGAATCGCAAAAATCACATGGATGGTGGCCTGTTGAGGTCAGCAGACCACCATGTTTGTGATTGCTTTTAATTAAAGCAATCTTTTTTTTGTAAAGCAGCCCGTTTTCCTTAACCCCTTGCATGCCCGCCCCTTTCCCCGCCCAGTGCCGCGCTTAACATTAGCGGGCGGAGTTCATGACGAGCTGGACTCGTCATGGGCACAGCGCCACCGCAGCCCATGACGAGTCCAGCTCGTCATGGGCACTGAAGGGGTTAAAGGAACACAGGATACGTTACAAAAAGAAAAATGAAAAGCCTGTTCTTAAAAAAAGTTTTTGCATACATTCACAAAGGGGTACGTGTCCCTTAGGGCTCTTTGTATCCATGTGTGTAATGTTTTGTCCTTTGTAGTTCTTTGTGGCTATATTTCTACAGATTTGTTTCTGATAATGCAGCACCTTCAATACTTAGTTGCATGTAACGGGAGAACCTAGAATTTGTGTGTCACTTCTGTCAGAATATTAAGAACAAACCTACATATTGTGTCCTAAATATCGTTCACAAAAATGTCTCTCCATTACATGCAGATTTTTATTATCAACTCCACTGTAGTGATATCTTTGTAAACAATATTTAGGACACTGAACAGCTTGAGGTGTGCGGTACAGCAGCACTTTAAGCAGCAATACAGTCACGTGATCAAGAACACAGAACTGACTTTGTGTTTGATTAGTTGAGTAACTGTAAACTGCAAGAACTGTAAAAATAGTACTGATCTAAAGCTACATTGTAGCTTAACTACTAGGGGTTTTTGATGCCAGTAATTTATGCTGATGGGTATGAGGAAGATAAAATCTCTAAGAGACTCTGAAGACTTAGGGGTCATCACAAATTGCCTGGAACTCGTTGCATGGGGAGGGGCGATATCCAACCATTATGTCTGTATTCTGGCTATTGAGGTTTTTCCCCCAAATTGAGAAAAACTGCTTGGACTAAGATAGTGGAACTGGAAGGGACTGTGATTGTAGCAGGTTGAGTGGGGGAGCAGGGGTGCTGGGCATGCATAAGCACGCCAGGAGCTGTTATCTTCATCTCCAAGACTGCTGCCTGGTGGGCGGGGGCAGGGCCATTCTGCTGCTGCCTGCTTCCCTTGGCCCTTCAGCAACCATGGAAAGTCTGGTGCCTCCGTGCTTGGAATTATCAGATAAGGAGTTTGCATTTCAAATAATTCTGGGCCTGGATGCACATGGGAATGTGATTTGTGGTATTTCACTCAGATTTAGGTGTAATACCCAACTTGTAGTGAGGGCCTATGTGGAAAATTCATAGTTTGTAGGATGAAGAGGAACTGACAAATATTAGTAAATGTCCCCTACACTCTAGCTGGAATGTATAAAAAGGTGTGCATTCTAGACACATTGGACAGGACACCCACCAATGGCAAAACTCGAAATGACTGCCTGCATGTTCAATAAATTATCAGTGGGACCTGTTGATCCATGAGTGCATGGCTAGAAACTGCATGTATGTCTGTATGACTGTTTTGGCATTTGTACAGGGGTGGCTAACAAATACAACAATAGCATTTTATTTTTAAGCAGCTGGCTCAGCCAGAGTGTGCAGGGACGGGTGGGGGCATGGGAGGCAGTAGGAGGAGTGCTATGTGCACTGTATAGGTGTACGTGTGTTTGGCCGGCTGTCTCAGGTCGACCAAAACACACATGCGCACTTAGGTGACGCCAGCCCGGCTGTATTGTGAGCAGCCCGGCTTGAGAAACCCCACAGACTCCCTGCTCTGAAGGAGGCATCTTTCTAGCCTGCTCAGGCCAATCCCCGCACTGCAGAGTCTAATGTAGCCCCACTGCCTGCTGGGACCCGGAAGAAGAAGCTCCCGGCGCGACGAGGGACTTAAGTTAAGTTTTTTTCTTTTTTTTCTTATTCCCCCCTGCTCTCCCCCTCCAGCACGCCCCCCTTTCCGGCCTCACTATCTTTTGTATGTGGCAACCGCCACTGCATTTGTATAACATAAACCTAGGTTGAGAACAATGAAGCACTGAACCTGGGTCCTGCCCACTTGGGAAGATACGATTATTGGGGTCTGTGATTTTAAAAGTGTTATAGAAAATGAAGGTTAGTGCTGTCAGGATACATCACACATCTTTATCAAGCCCATCCTGCGGGCCTAGGGGAGGGTCTAGGATTCCTGTCCTAGAAACCCTCCTGTAGTCGAGGGAATTACCTTCGACCGGGGAGGATGTTTGGAGTGTGGCACTCCTCAAATGCAGTCTTGGGTTGGTAGTTGAGTCTGGGGTCCCTGAGTCAGGTCTGCTATGTCTATGTCGGTTTTTCTTGTCATTCGCATTTCACTAAGAGCTTGTAATCTGGTCTTTTTTTGGAGCGGAAAGTTAAATATATATAGCGACTTGTTTACCAAAAAAAGTAGTAAATCTGCATCCAAGTCAAGCAGTACATTTGTACCGTCCAAACGAACGCCGTCTCTGTCTCCTGCTTTCACACACTCGAAATGCTTAAGAAGATCTTCATTTATGAACTGAGCTCTGGCACTGCCGTCCATGCTGGAATCAAAGCTGAACAGAGCAGAAGACTACAGACCAAACGAAACTCAGCAGCCAGGCTCACCTTCAACCTCCCATCCCTGCGGCTTATGGGAGCTCCACCCTTGAGTTCCGCAAGAAACTGAAGACCTAGCCCCCACCTTGGCTCAGGACAGCGCCTGCTTCAGCACCTACATACCCTCCCGTATGAGTTGTGTGCTTTACAAATACACTTAACATAACAACACTCAGATAAGTACTCTTTGAATGGGTGCAAACTTACCACTTTTAGGAATTCTCAAACATTGCAGTAGTAGGCTTGGAGAGGTTTCCAGGCACACTCCTGGCAATTAAAGACAGAAAAGACAATGGGAGGAATGCTTTCAAATAGTCTAGCCAGTGGCAATCGCTGTGGGTAGCGTCCATGCCACTGAATACCAGGATAGCCTCCCGGGAGATGATGCGCTCCACAAATCTGCATAAAATGACATCATTCAAACCAATACTAACCCTGCTCCTCATGGGAGCAGTCCATCCCGAACCTTGATCATCTCACGGCTCCACCCTTCGGACCACCGCTGTCTAAGTTGGGAAATGTTGCCGTGAGGCAGTACTACTAAGAGGCACCTAACACAATGGTTCTGTCGGATGGAATTATATACAGAAACAATAAAAAAGGAAATCGCCCAAATGCTTAATCAATACAATTCGAAATTCATTTATCACACAAACATGTAGGCTCAGTCAAAGCAATTATTGAATAAATGCCACGTAATCATAGTAGTTTCATAACAGTACATCATTAAATCTAATAATCTGGTGCTCCATAAGTGCAAAGTGGAAAGGTGCACGTCCAGTGCACCAAAGAGTGACTGTGCATAGGCGAAAAAATAATGAATTACAAATCCTTTCAGCAAGACTGCCCCCTGTGTCCCGATATAGGCTTCTCAGTAATGGAAAAATAACCGTATGTCCATCGTTGCACAGAAAGGAACATTTTAGAGATGCAGGTGACAGAATCGTCGACGTTTGTTCCCTAGGAAACATGACCCCCTGCAGGATAGTCTTGTACTGTCAAATACTTATTTTTGACACAACCTTATCACCCTTTTCCCTTCATTTAACCCTGTCCACAATGTAGACCATATATAATTGTGTTCTGTGCGAATGATAATGTGTATCCATGACAGGAATGTGGGAGTTATACCTTTTCAAGGCCATGATTCTCCCTGTATACTTTCTAAAAGGAGCATTGAAACTCTCCAGTTAACCACGTGTTCTCTGGAGGAAATAATATTCACATTCAACATTTTCTTCTTTTGGAGTGTATTCAGGCACAACAAATAAAATGTGTTAGTGTAACCCTCAGACTTATTCACAGGTGGTACCTTATATGGGGCCTGTGTGACAGAAAGATGCTCGTGGTGTGATTCTTATGAAGCTTTGGTACAACTTCTTCCCAGTCTGTGATGGAATATCTTTCCAGTATACTTCATGTGAAGCATCTATCTTGCCTCCAACTCTCATGACCCCTGAATTTCACAAAGCTACTCCCCTGCCTGTGAAGATTTAGGCATACTTCTCCTAAAAGCATCATTTGCATTTGATTTTCCTTTTCCCTCCAGACTCAGACTTTGCCCTTTGTGTATCAATGCCATGTCTGACTAAAGTGTAAACACTTGTATTTTCTTGAAACTACATTTCAAATCATGGTATTTAATATCACTTTTACATTGGAGACCGCTATCCCCAATTTGTAAGCTTCCAGAATTGAAGTTTATGGACTGTAAGTGACTAATGTCCATATTTATAATTCAATATTAATTATTTCTGGAAGGGTACAGTTGTGTGCTTTTCACCCTCACAGTTCTGCAGCTCACCCTCTCAGTGCAACTTTGAGTCCAACGCATTCCGCTCTCTCTGCCGCTGTGTTGATCCTGCTCCAGCTGGAACCGTCCAACCAGAGCCGCAGACAGCTTGTGGCTGAGACTAACTCAAATATTACTTTGTTGTTTGTTCCATTACATAAAAGGTCACATTACTGTGTATTGTGATTAAAATCCCACACCACACAATGGGGGTGCACTGAAAATAGAAAACACTCTTCTTGGTAACTACAACATTGTGCCCTTTGCTCCCTGCAGCCACAATGTGGCACATGGCATTATATGCCAGTAAAAATAACCCTGTGGTGCAATTAGATAATAGCCTTGCGAGAAAGTCATTATTTTTGCCCTACCCACCCCCATTTTCCAACTGATACCGGTGGTAACTGACTGACTGTTCCCTAGGCTCTGCTAAACAGGCCCAGGGCCAGGGCTCTGATGAAAAAGATACATGGTAATTAGGTATAATTACAATTGCCAATGACAGACCCTATAAGTTCCTTGTACATAATAGGGCAGGGAAATTTAGAGGCTCAGTAGATTTCCTTCACTGGAGTGAGCACTGCTGTGAGCCTACTGTCCTTTTTAAAGGCAGCCTTGCTTTGCAGACTGTCTATAAATCTAAGGGCCATATTATCAAGGAACAGAGATAACATTATCGCCGCTTTAGCGGCAGGAAACTGCCGCTAAAGCGGAGATAATGAGCTTGATAATATGCCCCTGTGAATTCCCATAGAAGCCCATGTTCACACCAGAACATGGGCTTCTGTTGGAAATTCACAAGGGCAATTATCAAGCCCATTATCGTTGCTTTAGTGGCAGTTTCCTGCCGCTAAAGCAGCGATAATGTTATCTCCGTTCCTTGATAACATGGCCCTAAATTACAAGCAAATTCGACTTTAGTGGTAAAAGTATTTCCAAACTAGTAATCTACCTTATTTTTACATATTATTTATTTATTTATTTTTATTTATGTCATTTATAAAGCGCATCAATCACCCCGGGTGGGGTATCTCCGCGCTGAGGACAAAAAGGGAGAAAGCTGAATGAATTTTAGAAGAGTGTTGTTTCCAATTTTTTCCTAAAAGACAGGTAGTTGTTGATGTCCAGAGGTAGCTGGTTCCATAGTTGGGGGGCAAGGTAGGAAAATGATTTGCCTCCCAATCTGGTTTGTTTTATCCTTGGGATGGTGAGGAGACCTTTTCCTTGGGAGCGAAGGGTACGTGAAGGGGAATACCTAACTAGTTTGTCCGCCAAGTATGTTGGTCCCATATGGTTGAGGCCTTTGAACACCAAACAGCAGATTTTGAACTGGATCCTCTTACGTATTGGTAACCAGTGTAGTTTACGGAGAAGGGGAAGAGAAGGTGTGTGGTGGGGTGCACTGGCTATCAGGCGAGCTGCCGTATTCTGTACTACCTGTAGGCTGTTCAGGGAGGACTCCTTTGCGGCAATAAGAAGGGCATTGCTAAAGTCCAGACGGCTGAGTACTAAAGCATGTACCAAAGTTTTCCGAGTGGAAGAAGGGAGAAAATGGAATACTCTACGGAGTAGGCCAAGGGCATGGAAGCATGCACGTTTAGTTGAATTTATGTGCTCATCCAGATTGAGTTTGCTGTCAATTTAGAACCCCTAGGTTTTTAACCACTGGTTTCGGGGAAGGGGGCGGGCCTAGTTCTTCGGGCCACCAGCTCGGTGCCCAACTAGTGATTGCGTCCTTGAACAGCATTATTTCTGTTTTTCCTGCGTTAAGCTGTAGGAAGTTATTGCTCATCCATGATGTTATAGTTTTCATGCCTTCTGAGAAGATATTTTTAGTGTTGGAGGAATCTTTGTCAAAAGAGAGGAGAAGCTGAGTATCGTCAGCGTAAGAGAGTGGAGTGAATCCAATGTTTCTCAGGAGAGTGGCCAGAGGAGCGACGTATACATTAAAGAGGGAGGGACTGAGGCAGGAGCCCTGAGGAACTCCCTTTGTGACCGAGGTGGTCTTAGAGCTGAGAGGGCCCAAATTTACTGTTTGGGTTCTTCCTTCAAGGAAGTTCCTTAGCCAATCCAGAGCCGTGTCCTGTATTCCTATGGTTTGTAATCTTTCCATTAAAATCTGGTGTGAAACGGTGTCGAATGCCGCGGACAGGTCGAGCAGTATAAGAATTACTGCTCGGCCAGCGTCCGTCTGCATTCGAATGTTATCAATGACATTGACTAAAGCTGATTCTGTGCTGTGTCGAGGCCGAAATCCTGATTGTGTGTGGTCAAGACAGCCGGAAGATTCAATGAATGCGGACAGGTGGGTGTTGATATGTTTTTCTAACAGTTTGCTGTGTAAGGGGAGTAATGAAATTGGGCGATAGTTGGATATCACATTTGGGGCTAGTTTAGTGTTCTTTCTTATAGGCATGATCTGTGCTGCCTTCCAGTCATCGGGTAGCTTGCCTTCCTCGATGGATTTGTTAAGAATATGACAAAGGGGTGTAGCAAGTTCTCCTGCTAAGCTTTTTGAAGTTTTGGCCGGAATGAGGTCCTTGGGGGAACCTGACTTGGCAGATCTCAGGAGCGATTCAGTTTCTAGGGTCGTGAGCAGAGGGAATTTTTGAAGGATGAGTGTGGTGGGAGGAGGGAAGGCTAATGTAATGTGCTGGTTCTGGTACGTAGTAGTGGTAGTTATTTTGTTATATATATCATTTATTTTCTGTGAGAAATGATTGGCTATGTTGTCACAAAGTGCCTGAGTGGGTTCATCTTCTGGGTTGCATGCTTTGGGGTTAATGAGGGTGTTGAGTACTTGAAAAAGGACTTTGGGCGTGTTATCTGTAGTCTTTAATAGGTTGGCTATGTGGTTTTTTCGAGCAAATTTAAAATTTTTGTGATAGGAGTCCAGTGCTGATTTGTATTTGCCTTTATCCAAAGGGTCTTGAGTTTTGCGCCATAGACGTTCTAATTTTTTGCAGTGGCTTTTTTCTGCACTGAGGTTTTCGGATTACCAGGGGGCCTGAGTGCGTTTAGTGGTGACCGAGGAATGTTTCAGGGGGATTAGGGCATCTATAGTGGATTTAATTGAATTATGGAGGGTGGTTATACATGTATCTAGTGAATCAGCGGCAGAATATTGAGGAGGGATGAATGTGTCACGGAATAGTGTGGGAGTTAATTTATTAGTGTGTGTTGTGTCTTACTTATTTAATAAATTAGTCACCCCTAAGTTCTCCCCTAGGTGATCCAGGGGCGGGGTGCCTTGAAACTATAAGCAGGGACATTATAAAATATGTTTTATGAACCCTGGTGAGGGAAAAATTGCCAAATTCATTTGACCCCATTCTACATTATTAGCTCAATAGGCTAACATGGGAATATGTTATTAACTTACAAACATTACTAGGAAGAAGCTTAAAATGTGAATCAAAGACTTAGAAGATGGACAATGGAATTCAACAACTTGGTACTGTTGAATGTATCATACCTTAAACAGAAAGGACGCTGAAGAACTTTCTCTTCTGTAAGCCAAATCCAGCCTCCTAGCAGTCTCCTATGATTGGTCAGCATTACCAGGCTTAGCCAGGCTGCTTTGCTGAGGTGATAAGTGCCCAGCAGGGAGAAAAGGTTATCTGATGGGGGGAGATTCCGCAGCTGCAGAAAAGCAGACCAGGTCACAGGTTGGTTAAATAAAACTGGGCAGGCCTACTTACCCCCACATCCTGTGCTCACCCAGCCAGATAGCAGGGCCAGAAAAGGAATTTTAAGTTGGGCTTGGGGAGTGCTAATGGAAATGAGCCACACCAGTGGGTTGGTTTAGCAAGGTCTAACTCTCTTAGAGGGGATTTGTCCATCTTGAATCCTAAAGTGTTGTGCATTGTGGGACAAGACAATGCCACACTTTGGAAGAAGCTATCATGATTTTGAATGGCATCCTGCACCCCACTGGACAGGAGTGCCCCCCTGCTTGTCACCACCGATCATTGAATAAATAGGTGGGAGCTGCTGAGCAAATCAGCTCTGAATTTGAATTTACTGCCTGAAACCACAAGAAGAAGCATTGCCCTTCTGGAACCCTGGTCTGCATCACACAGGATTGCTCCCTGAAGGACTGCTCCTGTTTGCAAACTTGGAACTACAGCCCTGAGGACTTTGCCTTGCTTCACAAAGGCTAAAGGAGTGGACTCCCTGAAAGCAACAGAATAAAAGAGCTTGCCTGCATCATCTCCTCCAAGAAGTCCCCAGACTAGGGTGAATCCAGTGGCCCTTTATGGATTTGGCCAAGTGCATTGTGGCAACTGTAGCCCAAGCTTCCAAGGACCATCTCAGAGCTTCAAGACCCTTGGATTTGTGTTTGGACACTTTGAACCCACAAGAGTAACTTCAGGTAGAAGTTCCAGAACTTCGGAGACGTTTAGAGGAACTTTAGGAAAAAGAAAAAAAATAAGTGGACCAGCATGACTTTGAGAGTCAAGCCGACTATTTTCAACTACGACCCGCCCTTGGATTTCAGGATTGTCCAGCTGAAAGCTCTGGAGCTCAAGCCTACCAGGATTTGACCAGGGCCTCTCTGAAAATCAGTCAGATGAATTTGCATCAAAATCAGTCTGCTAGAGGGGACCGCACAAATTCAAGAACAAATCGTCCAGAAAAGTGGCTAAGTGTGAAGGCGGGACCTCCCGCTTAGCGTATCCGACAATGGCTCGGTTGCGTTCTGACACAAACTTTGACTTTGTCCCGGTCAAGTGTGATTAGATGTCCCAGGTTGGTGCTAAATGTTTTTAAGCATTATAAAGTGATCAATCTTTTAAAATTCACGTCTCATGTTCCCTCCGTTGGAATTTTGTCATTTCTAGGACATTTTAAACATAAAAATATTTCCTACATTTAAAAATTAGTGTGGGTTTTTTACTGTGTGTTGTGTCTTACTTATTTAATGCATTAGTGTTTTCAAATGCTTTACATACCTGTCTCCTGAATTAAGCCTGCCTGCTAGCAGCCAGCTGTCTAGGGTTGGCATTCTCCTACCATCTTCTTCCTGTAAATAATGTAATGCAGAGGCGTAGCGCAAAATAATGCCCCCTCCTGCAGAAAGGGCTCAATGAGGCGCTCCTGAACGGTTGGGCCCCCAACCATCCCTACAATCCATGGGACCCGCCCCTACATTCCAGGGGCCTGCTCGGTAAAGCAGAGTGGATTTCCCGAGCGTTTAACTATTTGTCATTCCATGTCATTGCAAGCATTCTGCAAGACATGCAAAGACATGGCTTTGAGGGCGATTGGGCCCCTTGCAAAACAAACATCTCTGAGGACCCCACAACCCAAGGGCTGCAGGGACCTCCGTTCCTTCCTGATCTAATGTGTCCTTAGGCGTTAGTGTAGTCTCCAGTGTGATTCATGGGTGCCACTTTTTATTGGGCCTGAGTGAGGCAATGATGCCTGAAGCTTTGGCACAGCTTCCTACCAGTCTACGTTGTAACATCTTACAAGTACTTCATTTAAAGTATCTCTCTTGCCTCCAACTGTCCTGACTGCTTTATAAAGAGCTGTATATGTACAGTGCGCTGAAGCACATACAGCCTATGAAAAACGGAGATAAGTTAAATATTAATTAATAGGTCTTCAGAGTACAGGGAAGGTGGTTTAAATCCCCTAGGGTGACACCTGCCAGAGGCTTAAGTGAAGCTGTCATTTGTCTTCTGATGTCAAACGTCAGCAATGGGTTGGCAAAGTACAGAGGAAGGTGTGGCCTATTAGGGCCTGTCTAGCATGTACTTCAAGGAGAGGTATAATTAGATATTGCTCAGTTATTCTGGCATCTGGGAATTCCATGATTTCCATATCCTTTCTCTCCTGACCTACTTAATCAGCATTTCTGCTGCTGCTTCTGGGGCGTTGGCAGCTCCTGGACTTTGCTGTTCTGTCAGTAGTCTGGAACCTTATTAGTCTCTACTGTGTAGATCAGTGGTTCCCAAACTTTTGACTCCTGAGGACCCCCATTGAGTCATCACTGAAAGCCGGGAACCCCCAAGCAATTTTAGGATATAAATTTCCAACATTAAAACAGTAATTCAAAAAAAATAAAAACACATGTGCACACAAAACAAATACTCGAATTACTAAGGATTTCAGGGGCATATTTACAAGTCCATATCGCCATGGGAACGTCACTTTTAGTGATGTTCCTGTGGCAATAGGGGCTTCGCCTTATTTACAAGGCAGCGTTAAGCCACTTATTGTGGCTTAAGCTGCCTTGTAAATAACTCCCCCTATCACGCAATGCTTAGCGTGAAAAAGGTGGGCAGTGGGAGTTACAGTGGGCGTTTCACTCCAACACCCATTGATTTTGACTCTGCCCTCTATTTACAAGGTCAGCTTAAATAGGAGACAGCACCCAAATTAAGACCATGAAAAACCTGGTCTTAACTTTCCGAAATGAGGAGAAATGCCTTATTTCTCCTCCTTTTTACTTTTTCCAACGGAAAAAGCAAAACACCTTTGATTGTTTTTGTTCAGGAAGATGACCCTTCCTGCACATAAACAATCTTTAATAAAAATTACGTTTTGTAACTTTCATGTGTGCTGCATTAGGCAGCACACATAGAAGTGACAAAACAGCATTACAAAATTGTTCATGTGCAGGAAGTGGGAACATAGCAGCATCAGGATAATGATAGACTGGGAATAAACATATGTTGCTAACTTTTACCATGCAGTTTGCAAGCAGCTCTTTGATGACAGTTTATAGGACACTGCTAGATTACGATTGTCTCTTATGAATTGCACAGTGACGAAAGAATCTCTGTGACCTATGCACATAAAATACTGTTTTTTAAAATGCGTTGTACACGTTCTTTGCAGTAGGCATATTAACTCTCTGTGTCACATTAGATAAGTCAAAGCTGCCACTGGACAAAACTCTAATCTCTCTCCAGCAGGTACATTAATCACTGGCATTTTCTTGACACTTTTATAGTTGCTCGAAAACTGCTAATTTCACAAAGAACTTTGCATTGCTTTTAAAATTGCTGGCTGAGGACCCCCTGGGAATGTGCCACGGACCCCTGGGGGTCCTCGGACCCCAGTTTGGGAAACACTGGTGTAGATCATGACGAAGCAACATATTTCAAACCCACATTACATGACACTTTACCGAGTGAGACACAAAAACCTGAGTGTGCACATTGCACAAAATGATACAATGATAGAGACAAATGAAGTAACAGCACCATAAATGCGTGCTTGAAAGAGTTAGACAAGGAGAAAATACATTTCAAATAGATTTTCATAACAAGATTACTCATGGAATGATGGTTTACTATTCACATACTGATGAAAACTAATGAATTTAATGATGAGTCCTAACAGTTCTAACCTTTCATTGCAATTAGATTGTGGTGTAATTATGCAATGAAAGTAGTTAGGAAATTAAACCTTACAGAGGTGATAGTAGAGACCTCAAGTTCAATGTGAGATGGCTCGGTGGGAAAATCAACTCTCACCCGATGCTATAGTCTATTACATTGTATATTTCTTACCATTGACAAACCTGTGAGGCCCAGAAAGCCAAGCTGTTCACACGAAGCACAACTTTGTAAATATGGAGCAGGGCATGGCGCCACAGGAATGCCGTTAATAGTGACATTCCTGTGGCGTAATGCCCTTGTAAATACTCCCTTTAGTCTGTTTTCTGTTTGGAGTCACATCAGGAAGCCAGCAAGTAGTTTCTTATTTTCTCTTCTAGCAGGACCCAAAACAAAGGCCAAATTTAAATGGCCATCAGACTTCATTTTGTTCAATGCCAGTGCAATGGAGGGAAACAAAGCACACAGATAGTTATTACTTCACAAGTTCGTAGGAGAAACATGAATAACAATTTAGCCCTGTAGGCAGGGCCGGACTTGGAACTGAAAGCAGCCCTGGCAAATTTTGCCAGACCAGCCCTTGTCTGGCGCGTAGTGAGCGAGCGCAGTGAGCGTGCCCGACCGTTACTAGGGGGGGTTTTCCCCCCAAGAAAATTTTGGAAAAAGACAGACCAAAATGGTGAATTTTACAGCACATTTTTCATTACATATTCAATTGTATCAACTTTCAAAGCACAGTAAATAGTAGATGATGACCTTAAAGAGCACCAGGTTACCCACCAAGTCCTATGTGCCCATAGACCTTCTTTCAGAGAGCACCAAAAATAGACACAAGTGGTGAATCAGAAAGAACAAAGCAAAATTGAGACCAGCCCCCACATGGTGTGTAGCGAGCAAGCGAAGTGAGTAACCACTACTAGTGGAGGTTTGGGGGGTTGTCCCCCCAAGAAAATTTGAGACAGAAAGGCCAAAACAAAGCATTTTTCAACACATTTTTCATTACATATTTGATTGTATTAACTTTTAAAGCATAGTAAATGATTACCTTATGGAGCACCAGGATACCCAGTCATAAATCACAGACATTCCTACAGAGAACACTAAAAAATGAAATGTCGAGCACGAAACATGAATTTAAACCAATTTATTCTTCATATAAAATAGCATAAAGTCATTTAAAAACGCACTTAACTTCAAACAATTGTGCAAAGGTTCAGAGTAAAAAGTGTTCAAGACAATGTGTACTTCAACCCTTTTGGTACCAACACTTTCGCAAAGAGCTGCTACTCTTTAGTGCGACCGGAAGTCACACTTCTAAAGAGGACTGATTTCCTTTCTTGGTGCAGCACGTCACTGCCAGGGTGTAATAACTGTGATAGGTCAGTGACTGCACTTCTGAGGTGAATGCAGCAATATGGGACAGTGAGCACCCACTTTATTTATTTTAAACATTTGCTAACCCGTTTGCAGCAATGCTGTGTGTGGGCTGAGGCATTTTTTGTTTGCTTTTTATACTGAATGACTGATCTTTGTAGCGGTCTGGTGAAACTGCAAGATTTGGGTGCCCTTTGAGTTGAGTTGTTCTGCCATAAGGGTGCACTCACTGAATAGTTCTTGAAAAAGGACGTTTCTGAATTTCTCAGTTCATTGAGGAAAAAAAGACCCATAATATTAATAATTAAAAAAAAAAAGTAACAGAAGACCAGTTAGGTTTCCCCTGAGTGAGGCAATGTACGTTTTGCCAATTAGTTTTGCAGTGTATGTATTCTCTAATGAGTTCTGGAAAAGGCCCGAGTGATGCTTTAGCCAAAATATAGCGAAGGCTCTCCGCCTCCTCCTGCCCCCTTCTCACCACATGCCCTCGAGGTCCTCCTGGATTCCAGGTTGATTCATGTAGCATGTTTCGACCTCTGAGGGGTGATGATGGCTCATGGCTGGCTAAGTTACATGGAGGATCGGGGTCCTGGATAGCCGCTTCTCGAGTCATCAATCAGAGCCTGTCTGGCCTAGAGCCTGAGGCCTGCCACCACCTCGCTCCACCCCTGCTCACAAAAACAAAACCACTATGCTGCGGAACCGGGCCAGGGCCTAGCCCGGCTGCCCCTTCCCCTTTAGGCCCCTTTTGCTTTTATTCATTTCTCTGGCCCGGTCACGACGCCCCCATACAGTGCCACCCAGCGTCCACAACCTAGTGGTCGAAGTGGGGGGAAAAAAGTAGGGGAACTGTGGGCCGAGAATCAGAGGGCAGGATTAGCCCATGGATTGGGTCAGTGGGCGGGGTCAGAGGTGTGGCAGAAAGAGCAAAATATCCCAATTTTTAGTATTTGTTTCCCATTTCACTAACCGGTTATAGCTTATTACGGTTATTTAATTTAACCAATGGATACACATGTTTATTTAAGGTTTAATATTAGTTATTGACATTAAAATACATTCACAAAGTGGGATACGTTTCCAATCATAGAATGTCCCAAATAGTCTTTGGTCTCCCAGCCATGGAGTTTCTGTCATCAGCACTTCTACTCCCTTTTCCACAAGAGCAGTTCAAACATGAATGGCAAAATATCCTAGTTTGCAAATGCTTTCCACATAATTATGGCTCTGTCATATTTGCCACATGATACATCATCTGCTGCATATTCGGACATTTTAACTAATAAATTGTTTATACCTCAAAAGTATCAAAAGTTACTAAGAAATGTGACTTGTGCTGCTGTGAAGTGGAGGGCCCCATGAACAGATTGACTGGTCACCTTTCTCACTGCTGCAGTTGTATGTTCCACTGGTACTAATAAGTAAAAAATCTTTGCAGAGGCTGTTAGCATGTGTAAAAATGTCAAAATAATAAAGTATCAGAAAATTTACAGCACCACTTATACCCGTGTAGGGTGTCAGAGCGCTTTACATCACACATATTACACAGAGACAATCAATCATACGTGTGTAAATCACTGTATAGGAAATGTTACATAAGAAAAAGGACTACAAGGTGTAGGAGTCACATGACAACCATACTGGTAAACAGCATAGCTTAATAGTGATTGGTCTGGAGAAACACAAACTCAGAATTTAAAACGTAATAGCATGGTTGGGGGTTCTCTTTAATAATCAGAATTGATTTCTACCCTAATGAACCCTTTTTTGTAACATTAGGATAATTAAAGACTGGGGAAAAAACCATAACACTCTAATTTATACCTTGCAGTTTGCATGCAGCTCTTACATGACAGTTAATAGCTCACTGTTCTATGTTAGGATTTTGACTTATTAACTGCAAGTAACAATAGGGCCTCTCTGGCTAAAGCAGGAACCCACTGACCTATTTACATTATGCAAAAACAACAATTGATGAACAGAATGCAGAACAATGTCATGCATTCACCCCAGTACAGAGATCTGGGCCTAAATCCATTGTTTGTTTTGCTCACCATGCCATTCCAGTTTGAACCCAGCCATACGCAAATCAGTCTTGACCCTGTGCCCAATGGGAACAGTCCAGCCTGAACTGCCAGGCCAGGTCCTCCCTGAACTGGACACAAGCATCCTAGGACCAGTTTCATTTGTTGTAGTTACACTATTTACATTATGTGCACTTTGTGATCTATATAGTACATGTTCTTAGCAGCAGGGACATTAACCCTCTTTCCATGAGTTAAAACATCCACTAGACTAAACACCTTCTGTCTCTACTAAGAACATGAATCACTGGAGTTATCATGACATTTTTATTGTTGCCGAAAATTGTTGGAGGCCATGAAGGAGGCAGCAAGTGCTTTTAAAACCATATTATACTTGCAAACACGAAATCCCCACCTTAAGTCAGCGCCAGCCGCAGTTCCTGCAGGTAAGAGCGGTGGGTGGTGGGGCCAGGTAAAGGGGCATTTCGAGGGACAATGCAGAGGGAAAATTAATTATTTATTTAATTTTCCCTCTGCATCATTCCTCGAACTCTCCCCTTACCCGGCCCCTCTGCCCCACTGCTGTTACCTACACGGACCGCGGCTGGTCCGTGCCTGGTGCGGTCGCACTGCCCTAGAGCCACCCTGCTCAAGGGTCCTGTGATCTCAGTGACAGAGTCACTGTCACTCTATGGTGTGCTGCTTCATAGGCCTGCCTGCAAGACTGAAGGTGAACTTCAGAATGAATTGTGGCGGACAGGCTTGCTAGGTCCCTTAGGAGAGTGGTCTGGTGGACTGGTCATGAAGGCTGAACCTGATTCCCCAGTTCCAAATTCAGCAGCTCTGACCATAGTGACACCTCCTCTCCCCCACTGAACACCATACTGCCCCACTGAGAGAAACTTGCACTGCACTGACAGCTATAAACACCTGGATGTGACCCAATTCAAATCACGCAGCAGACAAGAGCAATATGCTGCCTAGAAAAAATAATTAACAACATTCTAGAAAAAGCAAACACTCACAGGGAATACAAGATTAAGTAAAGCATGTGAAATGTAAGCAGGAAACAACATGGTTACATTTTTCTTTATACACTGATTATTGAGAAATTAGTGAGTGCTTTTGCCTGAAAAGTTAAGGCCATGACTACAGGGCGTAGAAGGGACCCGTTTCAATGCCCATTGCTAATATCCTTACAAAACATAAGCAGTATGGTTTAAAAAGACCATGTTTGTGAACACAAAGCCGCTGTACATATTTTGTTTTCCAACTCACCCATCAAGCAGGTATTTCAGTACCTCCAGAAATAGTGCACTTTCCCACCCAGGGTAAGCAATGTTGAGAGATGAGAAAATAAAAGTAGCACTTCACTGGCATACACTGTAAAGTGGCGCTAATGGGTTTAGGTGTGAATAAATCAATCTGGCCACCTTGCAACCACCCTGTCTTGCTTTAGTTTGTTAGTTAGTTAGTTATTTTTCATATTCTGAA
This sequence comes from Triturus cristatus, assembly GCF_964204655.1. Lineage (NCBI taxonomy): Eukaryota > Metazoa > Chordata > Amphibia > Caudata > Salamandridae > Triturus > Triturus cristatus. The sequence continues at coordinate 198,843,651 of NC_140585.1, read as the reverse complement.
TGTTTTACTTCTCTCCACCCCAAAGCTGCACTTAGAAATTGAAAAATGTCAAAAAAAGAGACGTTTCCATCAAAAGTGTTTTTCTTTTTTGGATCCATTTCACAGGGAGCAAATAAACGAAAGGAGGACAGAGAAGGTAATGCCTGTTTCTTGAAGTTTCGGTTTTCACTAAATGAGGAGGAGCGAGACAGAAAGAGAGGGAAGAGGGGGAACAAAGAGAGGGGGGGCAGTTGCCAGCGGCAGGAGATCTGGACACTGTCTTCTCTGGGCACGAAGGAAAAGACAGTCCTTTTTAGGTCTCGCCTACGCAGCGCGTAGGCAAAATGTCCTATTCCTATCGCTTCGGCTTTTCGGCCAAACACATGCACGCGTTCCATTGCCTTCGATGGCAACACGTGCACGTCTGGCGATTTCCTTGCAGGAGTGCGCGGAGCCATATGGTGGCGGCATATGGTCGCACGCTCCCGCAAGGGAATCGCGCAGGCCCCCTCCCCCTGCTGCTGCGCGAGCCCTTTAGGCTTTGCCAAGGCTTGTTTCAAAAGTGCCCGTGAAATTGAAGGAATGCGCAGACAAACGAAAATGCCACTAGACTTGTGCTTTTTAGTTTGTCTCCGCATTCCTTCAATGCTGTGGTACCCTTGCCAATAACCTTCCTCCCCCCCCACCCCCCTTGTTTACAAAACTGCGCCACCTATCTGTAAGCTCAGGCATATGATGAATCGTGCATGGAAGCGCCTATGGATTCCTGTACGTACCAGCATAGTAGTAGGAAATGACAGGGGCATGTCTGTACCACTGGGGAAGCTGGCTTGGACTTTTCAGACCGGATGCTGGTTTTGGTGACCTGATGCTTGCACAGGCTGGGAGGTCTTTCATGGTCAGGCTAAGCCTTGCAGTTTGCTGCTTGCGTCTGTGCTCCACACAGTCTGATTTAAACACTCAACTCAAGGGTTCCTAATTTTCTACATTTTTCTGAAATATTTCAATGATATTTTAAGGTAGGTAAATTAACTTCTTGTACCTTAATTAGTCTGGGATTGCTTTAAAGGACAACTGAATCAATGAGTGCAACATAATTAAGAATTTGGACATACAAATGATTTATTTTTGGTGACAAAATTTTTCATGTGCCAGATCATAAGTAACAGGATATGCGTATACGTGGTGTGAGAGGAAAGTGCCAACCAGTATAGTACAAATAATATATAAGTAAAGCATATTCCTTTATTATGTAGGGAGGGGCGAGGCCAGGGCCATGGGAGGGGGGAGGGGGGAGGGGGAGGAGGACTGGTTGGTGCACTTATAAGCATAACGGAAATTTCACCAGCGCATAAGATTCATGTGGGACAGTATTTCCTGCTGTAGGGTGTGTGATTTGCACCATTTCTAAATGTACCAGTAAGTTCTGTTTTGCAGCGGCCAAATAGCCTAGATTCACAAAGAAAAGTACAGGCTGAGGTCTATGACTACGTCTGAATGTATTTTTACACTTTTTCCCAGTTCACAAAACAGATGTGACATCTGAAAGCCATGCCATCTGCCATTGCCTGTGTTGAATTATACAATTTGGTACCATGTTTTTCTTCTTCTGGGGTAACACTTTTTTCCCCATGGAGAAAACCCTTCCACCTACCAGCAAAAAACACACAAAAAGTATGAGGAATCCCTCAGCAGTCAACAGACTGCTGCAAAATTATCAGCTTGCATTGGGCTAGTTTGAGGTTGTTCCAGGGCTGTTCTGAGTGCCTGACAGCAGCCAATCAGAATGGGATTGACTCTCAAACATATCCTGATTTATTGGAAAACTTGCCAGTTATATTTCTAAAATAGAACTGTGACTGGCCAGCCTTTAGACCATGGGTATTCGCAAACCACATCCCAAGGGCCAAAATGTTTGGTCTGTGATGTGATAGAGGGCCACATTGATGCCAGCGGGGTGGTGGTCAAGGTAGAGGGTTGGCAGAGTGGTGTTTGCCCTACGGTGGGTTTAGGGAAAGCGAAGCATATACATCTAGTGACTGAACTGCACAATGTGAAACCATAAAACCTTGTATTAATCCTGTGTTCCCCTTTTTACCAAATTGTGCGATCCTAGTCAATTGTTTTCACTTTCCCTCCTTTTTCTCAATGATCCCATACAAGAGGACCTCGAAATATGATTTCAGGATGTGCGCTTTACAAAATCCTCTCCTGTGTTTGATTTGAACATTTTTAATGTTCCTGTATATGAACCTAGGCCACCAAGAGGATGCACAGAACAGCTGACTGAACTATTAGTTCAATATTCACATTGTTGTCAGGGTGGGGGGAAGAATAAATGTCAACACACTGATGTAACCTGACATACTGACAGTGCTTAATTTGAGCCAGTGGTTTCCGGTGCTCGGCACCAACACTTAATTGTTAGCACCGGCGTGTGTGACAGTCCGCCACAAGGTGGTGCTGTCCGGCTAATGTAGAGGTGACCAGAACAACAGTTGATTATTAATTCAATACACAATAAAAATGGCTATTACCTGCCGCCCAAGCCTTTCTTAATGCTTTGGGGGCCTGAAATAGTCGCAATTGCCACACTTGTAGGAGTGTGATGGTTAGTAGTTGTGTTGGTACTGTCATTGGCAACATGGCAGGGGCAATGTGTGATGCAAGCTGCAGTGGTCTCCTGATGAAAGCCCGGGCCCTTTATTTTTTTTTTAACAAATTAAACACTGCGTACTAAGGAGATACAAATCAATTAATGTAATGATGGCACAGTACTCAAGCTGAAAGTAATGTGAACATAAATGGTGCATGATACACACCGTAGATAAACCTAGCAGCCTAAATACTGTACCCAGTGCTTGCCTGTAAACTTTCATGTTGTAAAATACCTCCTAAAAATAAGATCTCTGCGTTTGGTGTTGAAAGAATTGCAAAATAAAGTGCCGCAAAATTCCCATATTTGTGCCGCAAAATTTGCTAATCCATGCCGCAATATCCTGGGGGGTCTGCAACGTGATGCGGAGCTTATTGTGAGCAGTATCCCTTGTTAGGTTACAGGTCGCTAAATAATGTATGCGTTTTGGCAACTCTATCTTTAAGCACACCTTCAAAGCACAGTCTTTGATTTAGAAACCTTATTGACAAACCAGGACTTTTAAAAATTATTTCCACAACGACACCTGCCTTGAAACGCAACAAATATGTGTGCTGCATTAAGTTGACTTTTACTGTGGGACTCTTACATCTCATGGACTAACTGGAAGTGTATTGAATAAACATATTTTGGAGTGCAGTTTGACAGCATGTAGAAACCAGATAATAGCTAGGCATAAAGTTTGTCACGACAACATTTAAAATGCGGTTTTTATTCATTTTAGCCTATAGCCCCTTAATAGTTAGGTGAAATACATATGTTCACAATGACCTGCTCACAACACCGACCTGCATGGGTTTGTCCAAGGCCACGAGGTAGTTCTCTCACCCCAACGGAGACATTCACCAGATACACCATACGCCACAGTGCACAGATAAGAGCAGGGAGTGAATAGAAAGGACGCATCCGCACACGCTTCGTGGAAAGTCGCGGTAGAACTGAACTCGCAGAGAAGCACTCTTTTGCAGTAACTTGCAATCGAGCACACATCTTGAGGTCCCCTACAGCTGCCACGGGACATGAAGAAATGTATGTTGTTTTATATAAATACCTTATGTTAAAAAGTATTTTCTTGTAATTCCTGCTTCCCTCATGCTAAGGATTTCTATTATTTCAATGTTACTGTGGCAAACTTGATCATAATCGGCTCTGAAAATGTTGCGCTGTTTCGTTGTGCAAAAAATGGGTAGGCCCTTACTGTTGTGTCCGACTGCCCCTCCCATCTAGTTGAGAGGGGACGGTGAGCTAGGATTATGTACCAACTTTACAATCAATATTTTCAATATGTACATTATTGTTAGTTTAACAGTTTATGATGGCTTCCTATCCCTCAGCCATCGCAAGGTATAATTTCAAAAGGCTTCCCCAGTTTTGTGTTTTTCACTTGGGCTGGTAGTAGCTTGGGGGTTCACAGCTGAGAATCTGTTCAGAGGAGAGGGTGTAGAATGTATTTTTTCTAGCACACAAAAAAAGAACTGCTGATGTTTCAGAATGTATCCGAATTAGTGCAAATGAAGCACATTTGTTTGTAATTTTGTAATTCTGGAGCGTGGTGGAAACATATTTGAATACGATTGCTCCGGCCCATTTGGGTATCTCGCAATTATCTACTGGAACCCACTCTGGTCAGATGGACCTTTTTACTTGCCCAATAGCGTGGAGGGAAAAACACACAATTACCAATTACTGTCCGCAATTTGCCATAATCAAGGACTCGAGACTTAATCTCTTGGCTCTCTGGTTTTTATTATCAGCATGAAGATTTGCAGATACAAAGTCCTCAATACGAGGCACAACAAGTACATAGGCACTAACACAAAAGCTACTCTACGGAGAATCCGCATACGGCTAAAAATAACTAAAAGTACAATCTCTAAAAGCATGAGGTAGAACACCACCAAGCAAATGTCGATACTAGGGACACTGAACCATACCATCTCTGTCCCTACTCTGCACTAGATGACATCCCTACTTAGCAATCCCTTGAGACCCTCATCGAATAAAAGGTGTCAGAGTGAAACTTCATAAGAAGACTTCACTTAGAGAGCTGGTCTAAGTTGCCCCCTCTATCTCTTCGCCTAGCCTTCCTCTGCTCAGGGCTGCTCTGATCTGCCTCCACCCTCGGGGCGCTGTCCCTAATACAGAACCCCAAATCCCAGAACACGCCCTTTGCGCCTCCTCTTCTGCGGGGTCGTCTTTCAGTAAATTTCCACAGAGCGCTGTCCAGTTCCATCGTCCATCGCTTGGCCTTGAGTCCCAGACGCCATCCGCACTAGGAGTTACGATTGGCACATTCCAATACACTCCCATGTCTGGCTTTTACTACATAAGTCAATTTGTGAACAAAGAGCTTCTCTACTAACGAGCAACTGTCCTTGCACCTGGGGTGAGATCATGCAAAGCAGACATTCTTCACATCTTTTAAGTTGCAATTTACTACAGCCTAAAACCTCTACTGGAATAAATCCTTTTTGGCCTATTGCCCTTGGCTAACATAAGAAAATATCAGGTCTTTCGCCTCAACGATATATGCGAATTCTGGCCACTACTTCGGTTACACAAGCAGGTTTCAATCACAGTATTGACATTTACGTCTTTCTTTCATGTGTGGTCAAGCTAAACAAACTACAGACACGGAGTCTAGGGTGCACATTTCTAACACCACATTACATTTCACATAAACTAAACTCTATACATTTCTCCAATACGTTTACAATGGGCTTGTACATAGCTAGCACTTCTATTAAAATCGATATAGGTTATACAATTCGTAATACACTGCACACAAGATACCTGAGTACACATTTGATTATATGCGGGTGCCGACTAACAGTGAGTATGATGCACCCCTACAATTTTCAAACTTTTAAGCGCTACATCAGTTCCCCCCTTTGATGACATCCGTCATCACACCCTTACATTTCTCTTCTTTAGAACTGATTTAGACCACGCTAGTCATAACTTTGCCATGTCGAACTCCCTCCAGTTTCTTAAGACTCTCATATTGCTGCTCCTGGAGCTTCGCCATCCTTTTCTCGTTTGCCTTAAGAGCCCTTTCAACCTTGCCTCCTTGATACCACTTCCATGCCTTCACGCATCCCCACAAACAAATCACGCAAACCACAGCAATGATAATTGGCTTCAACACTGATCCCAGAAATCCTCTTCCCAAATTCGCAAACCAGGTTCCCACTCTTCCAAAGCCTAATCCAATCTTCTCCCACACATTCTCCTCCGTCAAATCCATAATCTCCTTGTGAATAGTCGTGATGTTATCTATGTACTTCCCTATCTCCTTCGTGTTGTCTGGAATATATGTGCAGCATTCCTGAACCTTCAATAATTTGCAGACTCCGCCTTCTTTTGCTAATAATACGTCTAAAGCAAGGCGATTCTGCATAACCATATTCCGTATCGACAACATCTCTCCAGCCACCAACAACAAAGATCTCGCCGTGTTCATAGACAACTCATCAACCACAGTCGCCAACCTCCTGATCTTCACATCATTCAACACCACACCCATACTAGGTATCATTGCTCCGTATATGTCCCCAATCACTGCACCAGCGTTCGTAGCCCTACGTTTCCTAGACTGTCGCTTCGTCTCTAACAACTCCAAGTCCTCGGTGTGATAGATCTTCGGGAATATAATGGCCAAATAGCATATGCCATACCAATTCGCAGGTAGCCTGACATAAGCATTCTTCCCACATACATAATATACTGTCGGAATTACCTCTACTGGACCTACCATAAAATTCTTAGCAGAAGCTTCCACTGTGAAGGTCTGAGAACAAGTGCTATGTCCTACTGCGACCTTATCCGTATCGGATTGAGGCCGCCCAATACACAAATTCCCTCTCTGTACCTCATCTAACGCTATTGGTCCATAACTTCCCTTGGATCTGTGAGCCCTCTCCTCGTCTGTCCAATCTACTGGGCTATCTCCGGTGTGTCGTGTCTGGGTCAACCGTCTGTATCTGTCCTCTACCTGGTCTATGAATTTCTTCTCTATCTCAGATAACGCACATGTCAGGTTATTCCTGTGAGCATGCGCCGTATCCAACTTCATAGTCGGTCTAAAATACTTCAGGAGTCTATCCTCTTTCTTATTAGAATCATATTTGTTCAAATGCTTGATTGCTGGAACTTCAGGAAGTACCGTGTCAAAATTTGAAAAGAAATACTCGAACTGTCTCCTGTCATAAAATAAACTGAGCAATAAACTACAAGAAATCCCATATGTCAATGGGAGATGATGATACTTGATACCCTCATCCACTGAAGCAGGCAACTGCATACACACATAGCAGTCCTTCACATCCATCGCATCAACATACTCATACAGCAACCTTGCATACGCATTAAGCTTAAAGTCACCCTTTGACAAATCCATGTGGAGTCTGCGATCATCCCTCAACTTCGATATTTCCTGCTCCCTGATACTGACACCACTCTGCCCTGGGGTAATAGGTGTGGGTGCTCCCTGAACCTTCCCCTCTTGCCTGTGAGCCACCATGTACGAACTTATCACTACCGCAAATATGGTGATTATCACAACTCCTACCAACGTGCCTATTATCAATTTAGCCCTACGATGTGGGTTTGCAGGATCTGCCATCTTCGGAATGTACTCAGTGTCCAATACAGTCTCTGAAAGGGTAAGTCTCTTTCTCATCAGTGTCTCTTTCGTGAACTTTTAGGCAAACCTCCCTAACTTTTCTTCGTTCTATAACGGAAAAATCCCTGATTTTGTTCTTCTTCCGCTCGGATCTAGGTTATCTTCTTTTCTGCTTGCAACCTTCTCAAATCAGTCTAACATAAGCGCTGGTCCCAACAGCTCCAAGACTCCCTGCAATATTTCGAGCTTAAGAATGATCAGTTCTTGTGGATCTGGCACAGTCGTGAACGTCGGGAACTCCAAATTGTACAAGATCATACCTCGAATGACACTTAGGAATGGCGGACTCGGAATATGAATCGTCAAAATTCCTTCGATCTCCAATCCCGGAACCTTCAGCAACACTTCCACCCTCTGGATCGGGACACTGTTGACCAATGTCATCGACCTCAACCTTCCCGTGCTCGGTAACCCTGGCATCAGTCACTTGATATGCCCACTCGGGTGAAGCGTACTTCCGACTTGGCACTCTTGTTCTCTTTGATCTTCTCACACCTTGAGGATTCTCCTCATCCCCTGATTCTTCTTCTGGTTCTTCCGAAACTGGTGCAAGGTCTGTGTCCGGAGCCAACCTCAGGTTTACCCGGTTCTGTCTTGCGGGCCAGACCCTTTCTGCTTCGGTGGCACCTCCGGTCTTCTCCCCGATACCCTGTGCACTGACTTCCTCTTCTTCGGCCGAACTCGATTCAGTACTACCCACTGCACCTCTTGCTCTTTCGCCGGTTTCTGGGTCAGTACTCCTTTCACGTTCTTCCCCAACTCGATTCAGTGCACCATCAGCCGCTTCAGCAACCCTTACAGCTTGACTGGCCCTCTCAGGAGGCTCTGTCGGCTCACTGGGATCTTTGTTCTCGAGAGGGGCTGTATCTTCCAAGGGTGCTGGAACTCTACGGGTATGAGAAGCATGCACCCAGTTCGGTAAACCTCCACACTTGACGGCTGTGTTCGTGACAAGGATCACTTGGAAAGGGCCGCGCCACCTAGCATCCAAACAACTCTTCCTCACGTGCTTTCGGACTAGGACCCAATCGCCTGGGTCCAAGTCGTGGCACCGGTCACTCGCAGCTGGAACCGTTGCTGTCTGCACCTGCTGAGACACAGAACGGACCACGTCAGCAAGGCCTTTACAATAGTCCAGGATCATATCATCAGTGATATTTATCAGAGCAGTAGCAGGTATTGCAGGCAAACGCATCGCTCTTCCCATGAGGATTTCATGGGGCGACAACCCAGTCCTTCTATCAGGCACACTTCGGAGGCTCATAAGGACCAAAGGTAATGCGTCAGGCCATTTCAGAGACGTAGACGAACACACTTTCGCCATCCGAGCCTTCAGAGTTCCATTCACCTGCTCCACTATCCCTGAAGCTTCTGGTCTATAGCTACAGTGTAACTTCTGATCTATATTCAAAGCAGCACAAAGCAACTTCATAACTTCGCTGTGGAAATGAGTTCCTCTGTCCGATTCAAAGGACGTCGGGAACCCGTACCTTGGAATGAGTTCTCTCAATAATAGTTTCGCTACTGTGAGTGTGTCACATCTGCGTGTAGGGTACGCCTCCACCCACCTGGAAAAGACACATACTATCACTAATATGTACCTCAACCCGTTACACTTCGGCATTTCGACAAAATCCAACTGCATCCTATTGAAAGGTCCCCCTGACCTCCCTATGTGGCTCAACGTCACAGCGGTTCTTTTCCCCACATTCATCTGTTGACAAGTGACACACCTCTGGCACACAGTTTCAGCCACTGCACGAAACTTCGGGTTGTACCAAGTCTGACGAAACACTCTCATCATGGCATCCCTACCCAGATGTACAGCACCATGTATCAACCTCGCCATGGGATTCAACAAACTTTCCGGCAACACCGCTCGTCCATCATTCGAAACCCATATATCCACATCTCCCTTCTCACATCCAGCTCGTATCCAGCTGTCACGTTCCTGATCCGAGACCCCTTCCTGAAGCTGTTTCAGTTCCTCCCATGAGTCTGCCATAGCTAACATCTGACCATACACCACCTCCTCCCCAGTTTCCTCGACGTAGGTCTCAGTGAAGTTGCATCCCTGTTCTGCACAAAATCGGGCTACTTCATCAGCGTAGTTATTTCCCAACGAGACGAAATCATTTCCCTTTGTGTGGGCAGCACATTTAACAACAGCAATTTCATCAGGACCTTGCAATGCTTTTAACAGTTTCCGTACATGTTCACCATTTCTTATAGGAGAACCTGAAGACGTCATAAACCCTCTCTGGGACCATAGCTGTCCGAAGTCGTGAACCACACCAAACCCATACTGGCTGTCCGTGTAAATAGTTACACGGATCTTGTCGGCTGCCAAACAGGCACGAGTCAAAGCAATGAGCTCAGCCACCTGCGCGGAGTGTACTCCTTCTAAACAAGCGGCTTCAACCACACCCGTGATGGTGCATACAGCAAACGCTGCTCTCAATCGACCGACACTGTCTCTTAAACATGAACCGTCTACAAAGAAAATCTCATCTGACACTGGGAGCGGTTCATCGACAATGTCAGGTCTCGGTTTGGTGCATAATTCAGTCACATCGAGACAATCATGGTCCTCACAATCTTCGTTATCATCTATAATTGGAACAGGTAACAATGTAGCAGGATTTAAAACAGCACACCTCTTCAATGTCACATTATCGGCTGCAAGGATAACTTGCTCATAACGAGTCAGCCTATTATTCGAGAGGTGCTGCGTTTTAGTCCTAGTCATCAACAGTTCAACAGAATGTGGCACATGTACAGTAAGAGGATGACCCATCACAATGCTCTCACATCTCTCGATGCTGACACCTGTTGCCGCAACGGATCTGAGACATCCGGGCAACGCAGAAGCTACTGGATCTAAGGTAGCTGAGAAATAAGCAACTGGTCTACGGACACCTCCATGATTCTGGGTTAACACTGCTAATGCGCAACCTTCTCTTTCGCAGCAGAACAATGCAAATGCCTTGTTGTAATCCGGCATTCCCAACGCAGGAGCGCTACATAAGGCTTCTCTCAGCCTCAGAAATGATTTCAAACAGTCGTCGTCCCATGGTACCGGATCACTTACATCCTTTCGCGTCAGCCGCTGTAAAGGCTTCGCTTCAAAGGAAAAGTTTGGGATCCACTGGCGGCAATAGCCCACCATTCCCAAAAACATTCTAACTTCCCTCTGTGTCGAGGGAACTGGCATCCTCAGAATCGCATCAATGCGATCTGGAGACACCTTCCTTTTACCCTTCTCAATTCTGTGCCCCAAATACTGTACCTCAGGTAAACAGTATTGCAGCTTGTTTGGAGACACCTTGTGACCGTTCTCTCCCAGGAAATTCAACAACGCAATGGTATCGACCCTGCAAGCATCTTCTGTCTCTGATGCGACAAGCAGGTCGTCAATGTATTGCACCAAAACAGAGTTTTTCGGCAACACAAGACCTTCAAGATTCTTCTTTAAGAGCTGATTAAAAATTGACGGGCTCTCCGTATACCCCTGTGGGATACGACACCACGTTAATATACGATTCTCTAGCCTAAATGCAAAAAGAAATCTACTCTCTTCATGTAGGGGAATCGAAAAGAATGCCTGACACAAGTCAATCACTGTGAACCATCCAGCTTCGCATGGGATCTGGAACAGTATCACAGATGGATTCGGTACCACTGGACAACATGGAACAACTATGTCGTTTATTTTCCGCAGGTCTTGCACTATCCTGAACTTCCCACTTGGTTTCTGCAATCCCATAATGGGTGAGTTACATGGACTACCCATGATCTCCACCAGTATTCCCTGCCTAATCATAGACTCGATCACAGGTTTAATCCCTGCAATTGTTTCAGGCGACAGTTTATACTGAGGTGTTCTCGGGAATTCTGCGTTTGGCTTAACCTGTATCTTCACTGGTTCCACTCCCCTGACTAAGCCGATCTCCTCTCCGCTTAGATCCCACACATCGGTCGATACGGACTCCCTCAAATCCGGTGGAAGCTCCTCCACTGTCAAAGCTGGGTACATTTCCACGCACACCCGCTGATTTGCAACCTTAAAGGTCGCGTCATCATCTCTTGTCTGTACCTCTACTCCCTTCGGGGTACAGTAAATTGTGCAATTTAGTTTACACAATAAGTCTCTTCCCAACAAACAAACAGGACTAGAATCGCACACCACAAACTGATGTCGATCCCTAAAGTTTCCTATCCTGACTGGAATCGGTTCCGTTAAGGGGCTCACTAGCCTCTTGTTCGCCACTCCAACCACTTGTATGCACTCCCCCGAAAGGGCTACCCCCGGAACTACTGCTGATCTTATAGTTGACCTGGTAGCCCCCGTATCTACCAAAAAGGTAGTCGGGCGTCCATCGAGTTCTGCTTCCACAAAGGGTCCTCTCTGATCTACCTCTAGAATAGCCCTAAGGAGGCAATCATCATCCTGACCTAAACTTAGCTGCGCCAGCAAATCTGCATCCCTCTCCTCTCCTACTTCGAACATGGGCATCTGCAAATAAGTCCGAGCTCCCTGCTGTATGTTCTGCATCCGGGGTGGCTGGGGAACCTGCACCTGCGAGACGCCGGTCCCCCCTTGCATCATTCTCGGTACAGTCACCGTCTGTACCTGTTCCGCTCCAGGGACCTGACCCATTCCTCCCTCCATCTGCGGCTGATTATAGGGGTTCAAGGGACACTCGCGCCTCCAATGTCCCACCTGGTGACACTGGTGACAAGCTGTCGTCTTCTTCAAGATTGCTACATCTATGCCTGTCCTAGGGTCAACGGGCCTCGGCCTTCCCTGACCCTGCGCGTTCTGATTCCCTGTCTGATCCCTGTCTCCGCCCCACCGGACCCCCATTCGGCGGTCCCTGAGCAGCTTGCATCTGAATGAGCAATAAGTTATCCTTCATCTTCTTGTGCTTGGACTCAATCTCATCCGTGCAGTACCTAGCATACCGCAAGATCTCATCTACAGGCTTATTCTGCCAACAGATCAAATGCTGCTGTATCATAAGACTGACCTCGGGCTTCAAACCCAGCACGAACTTAGACACAAACTGTCCCATGTCCTTCGTTTCCAGCTCATCTAAACCACTGTACTGCTTAAAAGCCTTCAAAAGTCTCTCATAGAATTCATGTACTGTCTCCTTTGGCTCCTGCACTGTCCTGTCTATCTTCACCCAATCAATGTCTTGGGGTGAAACCTTCGATTTCAACCAGGTAATTACCTTATCGTACAGCCTCATTACCACGGGCGACGGACCATTTGTAACTATGTTCCTATCAGGCTCATAGTCCGGCCAATCAACAGCAATTTTACATGCGTTCCACAGATCTCCCGGAACCACGATATCGAATAAGGTGTTCAGGTCTATCCACAACACCTTCGAAATCTTAACGAAACGCTCAACTTGCTTGTACCACTCTGCAGGCTTCTCCCTGAGCCTGGGAAAATCATTCGTAAATGATGCCAAATCCCCCCTGCTCCATGGTACATGCACATATCCTCCATTCGCCACCTCTCTCAAGGGAAGGATCTTCACCTCCTGCAAATCTCCTTCCGAGCTCCCTCCTTTCGCTCCTCTAGAATTCTTTTTCCTAGCCCATTTCTCTTGCCATTTGTCAAGCATCAGCCATATTCTCATAGCTACAATCAGTTCCCTAGTATGTGACCTTAGACCAACAACTCTTTTCTCTTCCAATTCCCGCTCGGTACAATGCATCCTATGGTTCCCTTGTAATGCTCTAGTCTTGGATAGATCCACCCCATATTCTCTAGCCAAACCCGCCAGTTTCTCATGTGCCACTCGTGCTTTACGAGTCACATCTTTTGCTACAAAAAGCAATTCATCTGGAGTATATGTCACTACTCTCTCAAGAGGTAGATTCCCATATATTATTTCATCCGCCTCTGCTTTAAGTCTTACTACATCTATCATTCCTGCCTTCAAGGCCCCTTTCAACACCTGACAACTTGCTCCACGTCCCTCATCATACTCGCATTCCGGCTCCTGCTCTCTCCTTTCTTCTGGTAGTTCTATGGGAGCAGAATGGCTCGTAAAGGCAACTGGGGTTGTCCCCGCTCGGCCCATATTCCAGCTCATTTGCTTCTTTGGCGGTACCCATGACCCTGAATCTGATCTTGACTCCATCAGAGTCCTCGGCCTCACCGGTCTCTCGTCCTCTTCGCCCCTAGATGTGTCTGACACCGCTGCTAATGGTGTACTCCATTGTACAGGGCTTGGAGGTCGGGCCGTTGCCCCTTCCAACTCACTTTCCCCGCTTTCCCTCCTCGTTCTTTCTGCCACTCGTTCTGACCTCTCTCTTTCCTCTGATTCCGGACTGTATATTGACACAATCGGTCCAATGGTGACCGGTACCCTTAAGGCATCCGGTAACCTCATCTCTCTTCCAATCCTTCCACTGGTCTCCGACTGACCCTGAGAACTCGCTGTTTCAAACGAAACCAACCCTTCCACTCGGGTCTCAGGCTGGATTGTTACCCTCCTAGAGTCTCCCCTCTCACCCCACCTATCATCCTCTTCATCTGGATTATAAGGGGGTGGTCTCTCGTCTAGCAATCTTTGCAATACCCCATCATCAGAATCACTATCTTCCTCTTTCTGTGCCTTCCCATGCCTTATCCCAGTCTCCTCCATTAGCGCGGGATACAGTTTCGCTTCCTCAATTGTCTGCACTCTCCATCTTTTCTCCGCTGCGTCCCACTTGGCATCCTGAAATGCCCTAATCGACTTCCTCATCCTCTCCTGACTTCTTCCCTTTTCCTTATCATGCGCTGCTCTAATCCACGCATGTAATGCTTCAAACTGTGCTGGTCTTGGCAAGGGTTTTAAGGACCCCATCACCGTCTTCAGTTGGTACAGCACTGCTAGTCTAAATGAGCCATACCTCGGGAAAGCTAGTTCCCCTTCGCCTTGTGTAACCTTGTGCCAATTCTCGATCCAAACTATAGTATGTAACCCCACATTCTGTGCCATGTAATGTGCCGGGGTATCCTCGGGAGGGGCTTCTTCTCCCCCACGAACCACCACATGCTTATCGCCTCTACACAACTCTCGCAAAGCCCTAAGGCACTTCATAATGAGCAAATTCGATCTCGCGCTCTATTTACTTCTTGTTCTCGAATCCTCCAATAACAGCGCGACTCACACCAACCGGCCTATCACAGCGTGACACTCTCTGACGTCACCTTCCTTCGCTCGCAGCAGTTCCCTTCTCCAAACTCGTTTCACGCTTACTCACGTCCCATTCACACACTGAAATAACTAATCAAGTTACTTCTCTGGCTGTCCGTCCACAGCCTCTGACTGTTCGTCCACAGTCTCTCGACCTTGTTGACCTCGATTGGCGCCCGTCTGCCCCCGTCCGGCCAGACGGATCGCCTCTGATAGGTTACTAACGCTCCGATCTGCACACCACAACCCACGACCAGCGTTAAGTTGCCATACACACACGCATTCGCTCCCCCTATCTCGGTCCAGGTGATCGATGGTACCTCACGATCTCCTTTGGGTGGTCAACAAAATCTATCTCAGGTGTCTTCTACACCACAATTCCCGGGCTGCGCGCGCTCACAGCCTGATCTCACAATCACACGACATACACAACAACTCCGCAAGACATCACACAACAAATCAACACCGCAATCTACAACATCTCATTATGTTCATACTCACTCCTGGAACTGCTGCTTTCTGCCGCGCTGCTACTCGCCGTTGATGCTCATCTGCTGCCGTCTGCTGCTCGCCATCTGATGATTCAGCATCACTTATCGTCTCTTGGGCCTCAAGGGTCACTTATCCTTCTCTAATCTTCCCTCGCTATCAGTAAGAAACCATCCTCGTTTGCTACCAACTGCTCCGGCCCATTTGGGTATCTCGCAATTATCTACTGGAACCCACTCTGGTCAGATGGACCTTTTTACTTGCCCAATAGCGTGGAGGGAAAAACACACAATTACCAATTACTGTCCGCAATTTGCCATAATCAAGGACTCGAGACTTAATCTCTTGGCTCTCTGGTTTTTATTATCAGCATGAAGATTTGCAGATACAAAGTCCTCAATACGAGGCACAACAAGTACATAGGCACTAACACAAAAGCTACTCTACGGAGAATCCGCATACGGCTAAAAATAACTAAAAGTACAATCTCTAAAAGCATGAGGTAGAACACCACCAAGCAAATGTCGATACTAGGGACACTGAACCATACCATCTCTGTCCCTACTCTGCACTAGATGACATCCCTACTTAGCAATCCCTTGAGACCCTCATCGAATAAAAGGTGTCAGAGTGAAACTTCATAAGAAGACTTCACTTAGAGAGCTGGTCTAAGTTGCCCCCTCTATCTCTTCGCCTAGCCTTCCTCTGCTCAGGGCTGCTCTGATCTGCCTCCACCCTCGGGGCGCTGTCCCTAATACAGAACCCCAAATCCCAGAACACGCCCTTTGCGCCTCCTCTTCTGCGGGGTCGTCTTTCAGTAAATTTCCACAGAGCGCTGTCCAGTTCCATCGTCCATCGCTTGGCCTTGAGTCCCAGACGCCATCCGCACTAGGAGTTACGATTGGCACATTCCAATACACTCCCATGTCTGGCTTTTACTACATAAGTCAATTTGTGAACAAAGAGCTTCTCTACTAACGAGCAACTGTCCTTGCACCTGGGGTGAGATCATGCAAAGCAGACATTCTTCACATCTTTTAAGTTGCAATTTACTACAGCCTAAAACCTCTACTGGAATAAATCCTTTTTGGCCTATTGCCCTTGGCTAACATAAGAAAATACCAGGCCTTTCGCCTCAACGATATATGCGAATTCTGGCCACTACTTCGGTTACACAAGCAGGTTTCAATCACAGTATTGACATTTACGTCTTTCTTTCATGTGTGGTCAAGCTAAACAAACTACAGACACGGAGTCTAGGGTGCACATTTCTAACACCACATTACATTTCACATAAACTAAACTCTATACATTTCTCCAATACGTTTACAATGGGCTTGTACATAGCTAGCACTTCTATTAAAATCGATATAGGTTATACAATTCGTAATACACTGCACACAAGATACCTGAGTACACATTTGATTATATGCGGGTGCCGACTAACAGTGAGTATGATGCACCCCTACAATTTTCAAACTTTTAAGCGCTACATCACGATCAAAACACATCATTACACTAGGTGATGACATTTGCACACATTATCGTTTGTGTGCAATAGAACTGTTTTCCGGTGCAAATGTAATGGCCATTTCAATTGAAAATGTGTTGCCTGTAATGGCAGTGCACTACCACACCACGCACAATCCACACTACTCTTTCCTGCCACTCTATGCCATGCCACTTGACTCACAAAATGCCACTCCACTCTACGCCTTCAGCTCCACACCACTTACTCCACTCCACTTACTCCACTCCTCTCCAATCTACCCCACCCCAATGTATCCACCACACCAAATCTACCCCACCCCACTCCAATTTATCCAACTTCAATTGTCCCCACCCAATTTACTTTACTCCAATCTACCCCACTATACTGTACTACAGTCCACTCTGTTCCATTCTACTTCACTCCACTCAATCTACTCCAATCCAGTCTACCCCACTACAATCAGTCTAACCCAATCAAAACCACCCACTCCAATTTACCACACCCCACTCGAATCTACAGCACTCCATTCAAATCTACCCACTGTACTACAATCTGCCCCAGTCCACCCCACTCCAGTCTACCCCACTCCAATGTATCCCAATCCACCCACTCCAATGTACTCCAATCCAACCCACTCCAAATTACCCGACTCCACTCCAATGTACCCCACTCTACCACGTCCAGTGTATCCCACTCCAATTCAATTTACCCCACTCCACACTTCAGTGCAATCTATCCAAATCCTCGCTACTCCATAATACCCCACTCCACCACAATCTACTCCACTCCATTCTACCAGTCTACCCCACTCCAATCCACCCCACTCTACTCTATACCACTCCACCCAAATCTAACCCATTCCACTCCACCCAAACCTAACCCACTCCATCCAATCTACCCCAAACCCCTCAAATCTACCCTAATCCACCCTAACCTACCACACTCCACCCCACTCTGCCCTTCCCCAATCTACCACACTCCAGTCTACCCCACTCCACCCCACTGCAATCTTCCCCTCCCCAATCTACTCCAATCCAACCCACTCTAATATACTCCACTCCAATGCTCCTCATTCCAGTATTTCCTACTCCATTTCAATATACCCCACTCTAATCTACTCCACCCTAATATTCCCCATCACATGCCACTGAAATCTACCCCACTCCACTCTTCACAATCTTGGTCACCCCTTTTGAATCTCTACTCCAATTTATCTAACTCCACTCCAACCCACTCTACCATACTCTAGTCTACCCACTCCAATCTACCCCACTTCACTCCAATCTACCACATGCCACCCAAATCTACCCTACTCATTCCAGTCTAACCCACTTCACCCCAATCCACCCCATCACACTTTACACTACCCCATCACTAAATGCCCTACTCCAATCTACCCTAATCTACTCCAATCTGCCCCTTCCCATCCCACCCCACACTACTTGGTCCAGCTCCAATCTACTCCAGTCTACCTAGCTCTACTCCAATTTACTCCACTTCACTCCACCCTAATCTACCCCACTCCAAACTACCACACACCAGTCTCACTCCACCCCACCCCAATCTACTCCACTCCACTCCAGTTTACCCCTATCCACTGCACTCCACTCTTCCCTAATCTACCCCACTCCACTCTGAGATGGTGCATTTTAAAAAAAGAAAACTAGCTAATAAAAATCTTACTTGCTTTTTAAAAATATACCATTGTTGTTTATTTAGCCAAATAAACAACAATGGTGCTTTTTTTAAATCGCAAGCTAACAAAAACCTCACTTCCAATAACAACAGATGGAAACATATGCTCAGCTGCAGTCTTTCTCTTTATTATAATTGCATTAATGATGCAGTACCTTATGTGGCTACTAGAGGTCCCTTTACAACTCCACAGGGACACCTTTAACAGCCTGTGGTATTGCACCCTTTACTTGCTTCGTGGATTTTCTTTTATTACTTATGCTACAGTCTGGATATTTTTTGATTTAAAAAATAATCTAACCAACATTATTATTTGCAATGCCAATAGCTCTAACATTCACTAATACGAGACCTATTGCATTGCAAATGCTTGTTCTTCTTTGCCCGTTCCCAAAAGCCGAGCCTTAACTATCGGCGTGGGGGATTTCTGCCGTCCGGGACGCATGTATTAAATAATAAAGTAGGTGAACGGACCCTATGAAAATAAATAAGCAGGGGCAGCCGTGCCCTGACGATCCCGCCCACTTCGACCACTGCCACCACCCATGAATCATTATTAGATCATCTTCATCACTCAGATTAGGCCAGGAGGAGCGGGAGGATCGCATGCAATTTAAACGAATAGACTCACCTGCGGGCGGCATGGCAGACAGAGGAATTCAATTATCCTGGGTGCCTCTCTTTCCCAGACCCTGTCCGTCTCTGGTCTCTAAGATGCCTGCCACGCAATTTTCAGAGCAGGAGCCTGTAAAGTGGTGGGGGCGCTAGGCCCGCATACTTAATGAAGGACCACACAGACACTGGATGTATAGTAGTTAACTGGCCAGGAGCATGTGCGATTGGCCCCTTTTATTATCAGGGTCACCTGACTGGTGACGCCTGTGGTGGGTGGGTGTTTAGTGTGGGTTTACAGGCAGTAGGAACACTAGACTGTATCCATCAGGATACTGCATCCCTCCCAACTTTGGATAAAAGGAATATTCTAAGTCCAACCTGTAAAAGAAAACAGACACCCAAAACAAACCACAAGTAGCCTTAACTTCAGGCCGCAGTCTGGCGGTGTTGGTTTTCTTGGACCACCATTGTTCGTGACGTTCGGGTTCGTCTTGGCCAACTATTTGAGACCGACCTGGTCTATCAGTAACAATGTCTATGTACACGAGTCCTTCATCAGGATACTGGAAGCTGTGATGAGATCCATTCTGATGATTCTTGGCATGAGATTTCCGCCTGGAGGTGACGTGCTAGCTGTTCCAGTATCTTGACGGCCAAGATGCTTCCGACTTGACTCTCTCACTTGGGCACCTCTCTCACCGGCGCCTCCGTGTGGGCTTTCCTACTGGGCGGTCATGGGACCGTGTGGACCGTGAGGGCCCCGTGTGGGCCACGCTAAGGCGTCGCTTCCGAACTGCCAACGGGACTCACAGCCTAGTCGCTAAGGTGTCCGCCAGGGTCGATGTTCCATCTCGGTGTCTTCGCCATCAGGGATCCGGTTCTGTGTCTTCCTCTCAGGGTCGCAGGGCAACCAGTCTCCGGCTATGGCCTCCGTGCATCCTGCGCATGTTGAGGAGCTGCTGTCCAACATCTCTCCCATTCGGACTCCAACTTCACTGGAATTCCGTCGAGGCCCCTTGCCCCTGGATTTCCACTTGACCGCGTGGGCTGTGCGGGCCTTCGAGTAGGCTGCGTGTAGGGGTCGCTTCAGAACTCCCAACAGGGCCACGGCCTAGTCTTGCTTTATCCCAAGGGGTGAATCTTCAAATGTGCGGTTGTGCTCTACTTCCGTATGCTGCAGGCTGACAGGGGTGCACAGATGGTTCCTGGGCGGCCTGCCTTCTTGGCCTCTGGTTTCTTGGAGTGTGTGGATTTCCTTAGGTGTTGTGCTGCTCCTTGGTGGTGTTGATGACTTCACCATTGTTCTTTGATGGGGCAGTAGGCGGCGGTCCGATGTCTCGGGGTGTTCTCTTCTGTGATGATCCGAGTACTCTGCCCGGTCACTTCACCTCATTGTCCCTCACACACCTGTGTTGGTTGTCTGCCTGTGGCGCGGTGCCACTGTACCTTCCTCCTTTGTAGGCTGACATCCTATCATCCTCTTCTTTCTTCATGGCATCTTGCCACTCTCCTTCTCTTCTTTCCTTCCTTTGCTACGCGGTCTGGTCCTCTCGCATTCTTTCTCCTCCTTACCAGGCTTCTCCGTGTAGCGTGCACTCTACACGTTTCCCTCTGGTCTTGTCCCAGCACTGGGACACTGTCTTCTTTCCACTATGTGACTGGACCGGTCGTCGCGACCTTCTTCTTTTGATTCCTTCTAACTTCTAGTTTCTGATGTTGAACTTCTCGTCCGTCTCTTTCTGGTCCTTTTCGCGGACCCTGCCTGGGGTCCTCTTTGCGGACACCCTCTTCGCTCATCACGGACTTCTTCTCCATTCTTCTGATCAGGCCTCTTGTCAGGCCTCTCCCCTCTGATGACCATCTGGCTGGTCCGCTTCTTTTCTTTGGTGACCATATTGCTGGTTGGCTCCTTCTTCTCACTGGCGACCATCTGGCTGGTCGGCTTCTTCTCTTCGCTGGCGACCATCTGGCTGGTCGGCTTCTTCTCTTCACTGGCGACCATCTGGCTGGTCAGCTTCTTCTCTCCGCTGGCGACCATCTGGCTGGTCTGCTTCTTCTCTTCGCTGGCGACCATCTGGCTGGTCGGCTTCTTCTCTTCGCTGGCGACCATCTGGCTGGTCGGCTTCTTCTCTCTGCTGGCGACCATCTGGCTGGTTGGCTTCTTCTCTTCGCTGGCAACCATCTGGCTGGTCGGCTTCTTCTCTCCACTGGCGACCATCTTGCTGGTCGGCTTCTTCTCCCTTTCCCGGGTCTTCGTATTTCTGGTGGCTCTCGCAACCACCTCTTCTTTTCCGCAATCATGTTGCTGTGGCGCGCTTCTGATGGCGCTCTTCCATTACCTCACTGGGTGCACTCGCTGCGCGTTCCTTATCTTCCTTCGTTTCTGGAGCAGTGTCTGCTGTTTTTGCACGTAGTCGCACTTGCCTGGTGGTGAGTTCCTGAACCACCGTTTGTTCGGGTGGTGGTGCTCCGGTCTCTTCCTTCTGCTGCAGCGACAACCTGTGGCCACTAGGTACCGCTACGCTCTCTCGGCCTCACCTCAGTTCAGTGCTTCTGGTGTACTGCGCCACCGCTCCGCCGACCTGCTCCTGGTTACTCCCTTTTGCGCGCTCGTGTCTTCGCTCTGCTTCTCTTCTTAGGGTTCCTGTCGCTGTATCCCGTTAACTGCGGGGTACTTGCTTGCTACAACTCTGGCGATAGCCCAGTTTCGTTGTGGGGCTACCTGTCCTTTTACATCTCTTGTGCTGCCTTCACCTCTTGCCTTTGGCAAGCTCCCCTTGGCCGCCGCATGCATCCCTCGCTCCTGGCACATGGGTCTGTTACTAAATGCACCAGTGTTCTTCTGCCACTCTGTTCCAGTTCTGCTGCTCCTTTACTTGCCTTTCGCTTGTCCTCCAAACTGCAGCGGTGTGCAAGTTGTCTTGCTGGGCACCATCCATTTACATCATTTATACTTGTGGAGCCTTCACTGTGTTCTTGGCACCTGTTGCTATACCTTTTTCTTGCAGCTGGTGCAGTATTTCTCCTGGGCCACTAGATGGCAGTGCAGGGTTGACTTGTGGCAGTTCAGGCCGTTTTTCCCTGTTCCTGCAACCTCGCTGGTTTCCTGATTCTGCCTTTGCACCAGCGTCGTTGGAGCAGATGGGGGAGGGCAGTCAATTCATGGTGGGTGCTGCCTTCACCTTCCTGACCTGATTCCTCCCCACTGCAGACCCACCTGGACTGTCCTAGAGGCTCCCTGGCCACTCATCCCGCTCCGGTGAGCTTCTCGTTTCCTTTCCACTTTTGGGCAGCGAGCACACTGTTCCCTGCTTGGTCTCCCGTTAGCTGTGGAGACCGCCTGGGGGCACCTGGCGCTCTTTTTTTTTTTTTTTTTTGAAAACCTTTATTAACCGCAGTTGCATCGATTGGCAATGTACAGTCCTTCGCCAAAGCGTCGATTCGGCAATACCAGAATACACACGTTCAGATGGTTAGACACAGCCATTTAGCCGACAACCCGGAGGTCCGGCGGCGGAAATTAGTTGAACATATACAGAGGAATTAGGTATGTACATTGCATATAAGTGAGTCGATGGTGCTTTTCTGTATTTCGTCGTGTCTCATCTGAAGCGCATTGCCTGCAAGAGAGGAGGGCGCTGTGTGCCAGCCCGCAGTGCAGCGCCGTCAATTAGCACCTAGGCTCATAGGAGGAAGTGCGCTAGGCGCCGGGTTTTCCACCAAATGCCCTGGTCTCCGGACAGCGGAGCCCCGGTGGCCTGCTCGTGGCGTAAGCTGGAGCGCGACAAGGAGGTTGCAGCATAGCTCGCAAGGACGCTCATAGCAACTGTTGCTGTGGTGGAACACGGGTTCGGCCAGGGAGCGTAACCAGTCGCCGAACTGCTCCCCGTGTATGCAACATGAACGTAGGGGTCAGGGTCAGGGTCGAAAACTCGGGTGGGGACTAGAGTAAGAGGGGTGGGGGGGGGAGGTGGAGATCGTTCTGCAGCAGTGTGAGAGGAGACAGGAGCTGTCCAGCGGGGCATAGCCGGGCCATATGGGAGGCGCGTCGAGTGGCAGGTCGTGAGGGGGGGGAAGTAGAAGGGGGGGGCCAGAGGGCCATCGGAGGGGGGGGCCAAGAGTCCGCCGCGCTTGTGTCCGCAGTCTGATATTGTCCTCTCATGTGAGGGAGGTTTTCCTCCACGTCCAGTAAGGGGCATCTGAGCGGGGCGGAGTTGGGGGGCACCTGGCGCTCTTGACGCTTATTTTAGCGATTAGCGCTTCAATCCGCCTCAGATGCTCCTTCGTTTCGCCGCCTGCCACCTGCTTATTTAACTTTGCTCTCCCCGCCCACAGCAGCTCCTTTGTTCCCACGCTGCCCGGGGTGGGGGAGGGTTGGCGCTGATACCGGCACTGGTCGCACGGCAGTCTGCCATGCGTGTGTACCGATTCCCGCTCCTCGCCCGCAGCAGCTCTGCTTTGCTCACATGCTGCACGAGGGAGCTGGCGGAGGAGACGGGGGTCGCTGATCCAGTGCGGCGGCTGCAGATGATCTCCACTGATGCGGGGTGGGCACCCGCTCTGCTTCTCACGTTTGGGTCACGTAATGCTTGCCATGGCGGTCCGCGGCTCTACCAACACAGGGTGGGCTCCCGCTTAGCTATTCTCCCGCTTGGTGCTTTCTCCCGCCCCTTGGGTTATCAAGCACGTCGCGCCTCTCAGGGTGTAGGCATGCTAGGCTCCCGCTGGCCTTCTTGCACTCGGGGGTTGCTTCACTTGTATCGCGTAGCCTCGTGTCTGCTTCCGATTCGCTGCCTCCCCTCCGGCCGGCGGGCCCTCTCATCCACGCGGGTGGGCTCCTCCTGGTTCTTCGTCTTGCGTGGGCCACAGCATTGCGGCCGATGCGGGTGTGCTCCGATCGGCTTGCACTATTCTGGGGCACTTCCCCACTGGGGGCACAGCGGCAGGCTCGACGGGGTCGGGGTGGGCACCCGACTTCCTCGCTTTCACCCTGGGGCACTTTGCACGCCCGCAGGTCTTCGCGGCGGTGCGGGGTGGGCTCCCAGTCACCGTCTTCGTCGGCTTTACACTTCCCCCACAAGAACCCGGGGAAGCGAAGCCTCAGCACACGTGGGATAAGAACCACTCGTCGCCATTGTAAAGTGGTGGGGGCGCTAGGCCCGCATACTTAATGAAGGACCACACAGACACTGGATGTATAGTAGTTAACTGGCCAGGAGCACGTGCGCTCGGCCCCTTTTATTAGCAGGGTCACCTGACTGGTGACGCCTGTGGGGGGTGTTTAGTGTGGGTTTGCAGGCAGTAGGAACACTAGACTGTTTCCAGCAGGATACTACAGAGCCCCAATGCGCATGAGCAGCAGCCCCCACCCTAAGCTAAGGCTGAACTAACTATAAAATCGCGGTGCGCGGAGGCGGAGACATCGGACTGCGCGCTGCACGCTGCGCACGTCTACGACTCTACTACCTACGTCATCATGGTCAGGTCAGGTCAGGTGTTTTTTAATTAAATTAGAATGACTGCCCTGCTGCCTAAATGAAATTAAATTGAAATCGGCGGGTCACTCTATCGTGCTCAGGCCTGGGCCTGGCTGTTCTTAATGTACATTGACTGTCTCACTCTGACTCACGCAGGGGTCGGTTCCACACGGCCAAATGGGCCCCAGTAACCGAACCGGCCTCCTGTCACAAAACCGGCCCCCACCCCCTCCAGCCTATTGGGGGATTGCCCGGTGCCCGGATTTACCAGTCCGGCCCTGCCCGTAGGCCAGTGGGAGACTGACCCGTAATCCCAATGGATGGTGTTTACGTCATTGAGATTATGATGCTCGGTTTGCAACAGGCATTCCATGCTGGACTTTCTGACTTAGAAAGCCTATCGGAAAGCGAGTTTGAGAGCCCCTAACAGGGCTTGTGCTATAGCCGTTTACGGAGTTAAAAATAAATAAATGCAGTGGTAGAGTAATGCATAAGTTAACTGTCAGACTGCATTTTTCCAAGTCTGGCGGAAACAATACGGATAAAAATGACTGCACAAGTGGTGAAATAAACATGGGTGATTTCAAGCAGATATCTATTCTTGAACCCTCCTCTGCTTCTCCTGCCCTCAGCACCTGCAGCAGTTTGCATAAGACCACGCAATTAAAAAAATATATAGCTCCTGTGTTATATGATATCATGACGCATCCTGCATTTTCTGTGATATCTTCCTACCCTCCATTTCCTGCTCACTACCAAGGAAACTTTGAGGGTGACAACTTAACTTTCTGCTGCACTCCAACTCCAGAATAATGATTAATCACCAGCACTGGCTCATGCTGTTCTTCTGCCAGTCTTACTGGCAAATTACTGGTCAGGTGGCAAACATAGCCTTAACATGTCTTGGTGACAAATGTAGGAGGATCACTTCTTCTACTCCTGGTCCTCACTTCTGACTGGCAGCAGAACCGATATGCCGAGTATTATTAAGAACAACATAAGCAAACGTGCTTTAATTCTTTCTGGGTTACTTTTTATTGTCCAGTGTGCTGCCTTGCATGCTTATTCCAGTGTTGAACTTCATACACACTCAGTCGGCATTTTAAATACGGAAGTACAAGTCTGTCTAATGATCTGTTTTGAATTGGTCCTAAGCAGCCAGCATATTTGTAAAGTAATGTTGCTCAGCAGCACAGCAAATCAGGGGGCAGTTGTGCCCTCTTGCCCTAAGAGGCCAGGACCATCACTCTCTGACTCTCTGGTGCTGTGGCACAGAGACTGTGGCACTGGCAAGCATCTGTGTGCATCTGCCATATTGTCTTCAACAGGAGCTTGGTGGCTGTAGGGTGGCAGTGGAGTGGAGTGGAGTGGGGATCAGCAGGTTCCACCTGTGTATGTCTGAGCCATGGTACAGCCGGGCGTGATCATATAAGACAGTAAATAAAAATAGCCTGAGGACTAGGTGGGCCTGTTCAAATGCAGTACGTGACTCCTGTGTCAGTGTCTTGGTGGTGTGCAGTCTCGCACATTAGACTGGCGACGAGGGAGGCCTGGACCCGCACTGCCACCTGCACTTGTACATACGGCTGACCCCATCTATGGGCCGGCGCCCCATGGCATCCGCAACACTGGGACTCAACTGTGTACAGGGCTTAGGTGGTATCACGCAGGCCAGCTATCTCATGCCCAAGCACACTCTACTATCAGGTAAGAGCAAGCCGATGTTCTCACCCCCATGTGGCTCTGCTGCCTCTTGCTGCCTCCATCTATGGGTGAGACAGTACTTCTCCCACACACCTTGCTCACCCTGGTATCTAACAACTGGAACCCACCTCCACAGACAGCTCCATAGACTCTGAGTGCAAGTAGGGACCTGAAGTCTACCTGAAGTTTCCTCAATGGCTTGTTCCTCGCCTCCTTAGGCCTGCCTCCACCTGCTTTTCGGCAGCACAGACCACCCTGTATGACCAGACACCTGGGAGGACACGCTCGGCCAGCTGTCCCCAGCAATGCTGCCATCGCCCAACAGGCCGCATCTGAAGTGGGCACACCTAGGCCCATGACAACAGCTAACACATGACCATCTGGCCATGCTCAGGACACGCTGGTACTACATCTGGTGGGGGTAGACATACACATGATGGGAAAAACATTAGTGAAGCTTGGACCCCCCCTGGAGGTATATCACACTTATGGATGCCATTACCGCCCACTTTGAGACGATCGCCAATCTGGATTATGAGCCAAAACTCGGATCAGTCTGTAGATATCCTCTTTACGTCCATCAAGGAGCTGGCCAGCACCTACAGCCTACCCGATGCAGACTTCGACTATGGTTCAATTTATACAGGGGTGCGCATTGCTCAAGCTCTGAGAGCAGATCCTAAAGGGTCCCAACATGCTGATGAAGGACACACTTGCCTTAGGTCAATCCATGGAGCTGTCCAAGGCCAGAGCTTCCCACATAGAAACAGCCCCGCAGAAATGAGTATCAATAAAAACCAGACCATTCAATGTAATCCAGAAGGACGCACTGAAAACCAACCGAATCCCCAACATGGTCTCTGCTTGTCCATGTCGGTGGTGTGGAGGTCAGTACCCACAGCTGGAAAAAAGTGCAAGTGTGCACCGCTCAACCCAAAGTCCATATAGCCTCAGCAGAAGCAGGTGCATGTAGTTGATGCCTAACCCAATACATGGGAAGGTAGTGATATGATGATGATGAACATGGGACAGTATACATCATCCAGGCGGTAAACTCTAGAACCATGCGCCCCTTTGCCACCCCAAGGTGCCAATACCACTTCCAAGTGACTCCGGATACAGCTCTCATCGACACAGGAGCCTCCGTCAACCTGATGGTCACAGGCATTTATGAGTCGCTACTCAAGCCTCAAACTCTCCAGCCCACGCAAATAAAGGTCCAAGAATTTGGTGGTGACATGCCTCTGCACATATCTGGAGTATTTTACTCAGACCTCCGCCACTCCAAGTGCCCCTTTGCCACCCCAAGGTGTCAACACCACTTCCAAGAGACTCCGGATACAGCTCTCATCGACACCAGGGCCTCTGTCAACCTGATGGTCGCAGACATTTATGAGTCACTGCTCAAGCCTCAAACTCTCCAGCCCACACACATAAAGGTCCAAGAAATTGGTAGTGACATGCCACTGCATATATCTGGAGTATTTTACTCAGACCTCAGCCACTCCAGTGCCTAGGCCAAAGTGTACGTGTACAATAGACCGCAATCCCCCTTAACTGGCAGACTGCACAAGATCTAGGCCTCATTCTGTTTCATTTTTCTATTCATGTCGTGGAAGTAAACATACTGTTTCGGGAGTTCTCCACACATTTCAGCGGCATTGGGTGCATCAAGAACAGATCAGTTCGCCTACACATTAGCAAGTCAATTGTACCTATTGCACTCTACC